>NC_066841.1:16072550-16400441 GCF_001640805.2 Lates calcarifer | reverse complement strand
AGCATTTCTAGCCGCAAAGAAAGACCAGAAAGAGAGAGAGACACACACGCACACACATGCACAGAATGACATAAACAGCACTAATATGAGCAGCATACAGGTGGTGAGTGCCAGGAAGGATGTGTGCTGCTTGGAGATTAAACTACCACTGTGTACATTTCTGAATCAGTCAGGGAGAACGGCATACAGTGCATACAGAGTGCTTATTGTTAGGACTGCAGATGGCCAAATACACTCACTGACATTAATGTATTTTAACCATATTTTATTCCACTTGTCTTATTAAAACCGCTCCTCCTGAAAGCTGGCATTCACCCACTAGACAGTGTTTTAATTACTCTAGCTTTAGTTAATCCATGTAGTTCAATTGCAGATGTAGCAGTTTGTTCATCAGTGTATCGCAGTATGAGCTATGTTGTCCACAATGAGCCTCCAAAGCAAAAATGGAGATGACAGAAGAATTGCTGCAGTTGTCTCGCTGTCAAAATGATTCTTGGAAGGAGAGGACTACTACCTGTTACATTTAATTTACTGATGCTGCAGGCAACTGAACATTTTTCTGGAGTAAGTGAATGAATAAGCTCAGAGGTGAATGTGAAGACAAGAGAGAGCAATAAAAAGATATGTGCGGAGCAAAGGTGGACAAATAGACAAATGCTGCTGTTGTTTTCTTCCCCTGCAGCCTGCAGAAGATCTGACAGACACACACACACCCATAGTGACAACACAGATACTCAAATGGACAAACACAAAATAACTGAAACACACGACACAAGCAACTTAAAGTATGGGCATAAAACAGATTCAGTTCCAAATGGGACTCTTCAGACGACAGACCCTATTCCAGATCACTGCTCGACTCACCGAGGGCGTCCTGCAGGTACTTCTGTCCCACCAGTTTGAGGTATTCCTCTATGGCCTTTGTGGCCAACGTGTTCTCTCTGAAGATGAGGTGCTCGTTCTCTCCGCAGCGGTCCACCTCTGACATCATCAAGTCTGTGAGGAAGTCCTGCAGAAAAAAATAAAAACGAAGACAAGCACAGGGTCAACTTCAAGTCCTACAGCCCCATGTCATTATCCACATATAAGGAGTTAGCTTTGCAGTTCCAAGTGTAACCAGTTACAAACACTGTACAGTTAATCTAAAATTAGCTGACTCAATTGTATTAGTGTTAACATTGGATTTCATTTTGATGTAACTGCCAGTGGTGGTGTATTTGCAGTCATTCTGCCAACAGTTTGTTGACTGTGTCTCTTTTCACTAACGTCAGTGCCAGGAATTCCCGATATTTCAGACTCAGAAAAACAAGTTGGACTTTTTCTTACTCTGCTGCTTGGAATTACAGTTTCAATGATGTTGCCCACATGTCCACCAGTGGCTCTCTGGGTGCTTCTCGCCTAAACCAGTCACAGCGTCAGATTCCTGCCTGCACACCTTCTCCCTTATCACTAGGCTACGACAGTATACACTCCTCAGCCACTATTCACCCATTTGTCAGACTGTCTTCAGTTACCAATTCTTGCCTGCAGCTAGTCTGTAAAGACTCACCTGAGCTTCTTACAAGTCTGTTTGTGGAATTGCTTTATTTTGAAAATGAACTGACTCTAAATCACAGCTAAATAACAGTGTAGATTAAAAGAATCCACATGTGCCTAATGTATTCCCACCCAACAAAAACACACAGGACATTCCTTATAGAAGAATCATATGGTAAACACAAAGTAATACAAGTCTGAATGCCAATGAGCCCAATGCGAATGAAAACACGTTTAAACCTGCACTGACAAATGCAAGACGTAAACAACGCTGACAGATTATCACCTTGTGTTTGTCCATTTAAATTCATGTGGCAAATTTATTTTCACATCCAGAAGACAAGAAGTAACATTATCACTCACTGGAGTCGATTATTCCAATATTTGCTCTCCTTCCAGCTCTGGTTTGAATCCCACTAACTCCTAAGAAAATTATCTGGCTCTTTAGCAGGTAACTGCTTCATTATATTAAGCAGCTGGTTCCTAATAGTCTCTGTCAGCTGTTTGTTGCTGGGCAGGCATCAAACAATAGTTTTTTTTATTTTTATGTTTTTTTTATTTTTTACCTGAGAACAGCTGCCTGTATCTGAAGATGACACTGATGAAAGTGATGAAAATATTTAGCAGAGCTGAGAAGAACTGCAGTTTTGTGATAGATCTCTGTGGGTTTGTCACAGATTGTGTCCAGTGTTATATTACGCAAAGTAATTTGACCAATTGTTAATATAAAAATATACATTACAGCAGCTTTAACAGCAAAATTTCTGAGAAAATCTTCCTTTTCTTTTCACTGCCTTACAACTATTTCAGTGACTATATTTGTTTTTGTATAAGTCATGAGACAGGTGGCCAGGATTCAAAATATCACTGCTCAACTTTATCAGTTGTCCCTGTGCTGTGTGTGAAATGGGAAACAGGGGTGTTTCATTTTTATAACCAATGACCATGCACAAAGCATAATCATTATAATAAAATGATGGGAAACAAAATAGCTCTATTCATATCATCCTTTGACTCTGACAAATCTCAGAGCTGAAACCAAGAGATGAAAAGAAATAACATCATGTTTACAACTGAACAGACAAACAACGGTGACAGGACTCCTATTTTCATATAATGGCAGCAAAAATGTTCTTTACTTTTGTTCAAATGCTCAAAGAGTGATTTTGAGACCTGTTTTGCAATACGACGAGTGAATGAAAACAGAAATATGCTAGTCTGTGTTTCCTAGCAGCAAATAATGAAGGCAAATGACAAAATGTGGATGTATAACAGCCAGGAACTTTCACAACCTGAGTTTCTACCAAAGTTATCATCACCTGGCCAATTTGTTTTTTCTTTTTAATTGGCAGTGTGAGTTATTTTTGATTGGATTATCTTATTTATTTGTCTTGGCAAAAATAACAGTTTAAAAGTGGTATCTATAAGAACTATATATTATTCATCAGGTAAAGAAAAATAACAGGTGGAGACAGGCATTAAAGCTTCCAAAATTCAAAGTCTGAAAGGGAAAGATGGAAATGGAGCCATCTGGGGATGAATCATCCCTTGTTTAGATCCCTTCAACAAATTTGTGGGTGTACTCTGATGTAAGTCCCCTGGCAGCTTGTTAAACTAGGGGAACCAGCGTAGCAGCGAGGGAGAAGAGAGGCGAGTGACAGATGTATGGAGAGAAATAGACAAGGAAAGGAAAAAAAAGACAGAGTGGTGGTCTTTAAAGAACAGAGGAGGAGGCAAAAAGCAAGCAACAGAGCCTCTCAGACGGTTTCTATAGCTGCTGCAGAGGCCTGTTATCCGCCTAATCAAAGATACGCCACAGGGAGCCGATCATCCACTGATGTGCATCCAAAGGAGCCTTTTTGGTTCATGCATTTATATATATATATATATATACACACACACCTATATACACACACACATACATACATACAGTATATATACATACACAGACAGACACACAGATGTCACTTGACTGTAATATAAATACACATGTATCTGGATGGTCAAACTTTTGGTGAGTCAGTGTTGAGGCAATATGTCCAAGACAAATGAACACTGTGAACAACTCAACGAAAATGTAAATGAAAGCCACAGACCTCTCTGAATGGCTTACAAGCTTCAGAGGCTCAGATTGCACAGACTTTGTATACAACAGCAGTTGGCTGGGTGCTTCACCAATCACAACTTTATGGGAGAGTGGCCATGACAGAAAAACCTCACGTAACTTCTCAGTTACAGTTTGCAGGAAGGCAGGTGGGATACTGTGAAGTCAGCTGGAAGAAGTTTCTATGGTCTGATCAGACCAAAACGTAGATGGGCATTTTTTGGCCGTCAGCTCTTTGTTAGACTGCACATTATCATAAAGACACAAATCCTCAGTGTGACTTACAGTTGTGGCAGAATTATGCTATAGGAGATGCTTCTCTGCATCAGATCCAAGAAGACTTCTGAGGACAGAGGGTAAAATTAATGCAGGAATATGGAGGGGAATATACTAGAGGAAAACCTTTTGTAAGACTTGCCCAAGCATAGATCCAAAGCTACACAGGAATGGCTTCAAAACAACAATGCTAATGTCCTGGAGTGGCCCCATACATTATATGTTATTGAGGTTACTCTTTAGTCCAGACTTCTTACTCAGGCCAGTAGCATGGCAGTTTAGGTTAGTGGTTTGTTTTTATGACATCAATTGTAAAGGAATCTTCTTAACAGTATATTTGTCATTTTAAAGCTATTTTGCAAAGAACTCACTGGACAGTGAGGAGTTCATGCAAGACATGTAGCAGAGAGCAGCACACAACACACAGACGCCTGAAAAAACCTGACCTTTTGTGTTGTATGGACACCCATCCCATTATTAAACCAGGGGTCTTGTGCAGTTTTTTTTTATTGGAAGAAAATGTCATCCCAATTATGATCTTTCCTCTAACCTCTCCCCCCTCTGTGGCTCTCTCTCCCTCCTCTCCTCCATTCTCTCTGCTCTGCTCTCCTTATGTGGCCACTGAGGCGAGGCAAATCCAGGCCTGATTAGAGAGGACGGTCAGATGAAATGGAGGAGGAGAGAGACAGAGAGGAAGAAGGAAACACACAGAGAGAGAGAGACATCAAAAGAGAGACAGAATAATAACAGAATAATTTCTGCTAGTAGCCTAAACAAAAATTCGATCCAACCACCCCCAACAATAATGTCTTGCGGTGAGCAGCCACACAGGAATAGAAGTGCCAATTTATAGGCAAAGATTTCAGTCTGTGTGTGTCTGTGCCTGTGTGCAGAGGTGAATTTCAGGTTGAGTATTTATGCAAGAAAGCTTGGAACTTAATTATAACACATGCATATAAGTAAATTAGTGGGAACATAATGGTAGATTTGCATATTTCATCTCTGCCCAAAGTACAAACTGCAAACATTATGTTGACTATTTTTCAGCACATACCATATGTTCTTAAGATTGATTTGTTACCTTCCAGGTGGCAACAGGCTCCTTGGTTCTCATTTCAGTGTGCTACTGCAACCTGTCCATTTCCTTAATCATTAATATTTTTTAAGTGTTTCTACAGCATGTTAATGCAGTTGCAAGTAAGACCATTTTGAAAATTCAACATCCCTAATTGGCTTTGTGGTAAGAAATTCAATTGAGGAAGATGTGAATTGGTTTCTTTTGATAATGAGACCAGGAGTCTGTCACCATTCTAATGCCTCTGTGAGGCTACATGCAGGCACAGTGGTGCTTTGAGCTAAATGCTAACATTATTATTCCTTGCTACTTAAGACCAGGGACAGTAACGCAAATTGAGTCTAGGATTTAATTGTTCTATCCCTGACAAATTTCAATATGCATTTCATAAATGCAACATTGTTGTATTTTTAAATGCAACATTTTCTAAACACAACATATTGTTATCAATAAACCAAATCAAACAGGCTAAATGGTGACACTAGAATCACCAGAATCATAGAAATTCATCCCCTGGGGACCATGACATGCAGCCATGTTGCTTATGTGGCTAAAAAGTTTGGTAGCTGGCTCACTGCCTTGACATTCCATAACTCAAAACTGAAGTCAAAAATATGTTCCCTGTAAAGAATTACTTTCAAGTCTCTTCAAGTGGTATTTATATTATACTGAAATATGTCAAAACAAATTACTGCCTGAAAGATAGGGAGTCAGTGTAAAAACATATAGCGTCCTCTTGAAAATGGTCAGGCAGTATTGCTAAGTATATGTGTGATTTGTTGTAATAGGCTAAATCATGGAGAACCACCAGTATCGTAAACATCTGAGCAATTATGCCTTAAAAAGAGTCAAGAGTTAATCTCCCGTCATCCCTCCTATCCCAGCCTATTCTCAGACTCCCTCGATTCTGCCCCCACCCTACACCCCACCTCCCCCACACCCCCACCCCGCCACAGTGTTAATAAGGAGAAGTAGAACACTCTCTGTTTCGCTGCCACATCTCATCAGCCAAACCATGCCTCAAAAAAATTCAACACCCCCAACACACAGCGCACAGAGAGAGGAGGATGACATGAAGATAGGGTCGGGGTGGAGGGTAGATGGTGCAGCATGGCTGATCAGATCTAATAAATAGTAGGGGAGCGGACTCCTGTTGAAAAAGATGAAGTTCCCTGTAGATGCCAGTAAAAACTCATAAAGTCTTGTCCATTGCACTGTTGTACACACAACAATCTAATCACCACTAGGCATTAGCCCTGCGTGTGTGCACAGTGCTCACATCTCTGTCCGGTATTATTCCACTGCACAGTGTGGAGCCACAAGTTTAGTTTAGCTGAAAAACAGAAACACAGAGCCCCACTGAAGTCTGAAGAAACAACATAATCTGCAAGATTATAATCAGGGCTCTCACTGCAAGTGTCTCACACACTGACACACAGACAAAGAACAAGACACACTGATGTTTGAAATGACATGCTTTCCAACTGCGGTAGCTTGTAAAGCTAGGATGTCAAATCTGAGAAAGAAAACAGAGGAAAATAGATGGAAAAAGGTCACGTTCATGCTTTGTACCCACTCAGATGTTTTTTTTTTTTTGTTGTGAGTATGTGTTTCTATGGTAATATAAAGAAGACAAATACAAGAGTGAGAGCGTTAAAATGCCTTAAAAGGATAACACTGGACCAAGAAAAAACAGCAGAGTATTCTCTTCTCAATTCAGCCTCTTCAAAACTGTCTGTGCCTGGGAGTATGCTGATGGCTCAAGTGAGTTCAAATATCACTGCTGAGATCAATTTAACCCTGCTTCATTGTTCTCCATTGTATAACGTGCATGGAAATCAATGCAATTTATGTAGCGTTAAATGATACACTGCCTAAATGATGCCGATCTTGTGTGATGTAAAACAAATATTGAAATGTATTCATACCAATGCTCACTGTTCTCTCAGGGTGTCCTGCTGCTGACCCAGTATTTTAATATAAGAAAATGTTTTTTGTGTGTGTGTTATCATTTTCCAACCATTTCCAGCAGAGCGTGAATAAAGATTTTCATTTCAGCACTTTGTTCATAGACTATTTTTATATTGTGTGTGGATGAAAAAAACCTTATTGGAGAAGTCATGGACTGTGGAGCTAATGGGATTCATTAGAAAACAAATAGAATGGAAATTACCTGTTGATGCTTTGAGTGTTGATATTCAGTTATGTGTGTATATATACCACATAGCAACAAATACACATTTTTAGATCATTTAAAATCACAATGTTTGGGCTCAATAATTGGAGAATTGTCACAGAATGGAAAGAAAAAAAGAACAGAATATAGGGGGAAAATAGAAACCTGTTTAATATTAACAATTCGACAGATCGATGAGTCCGGTTTTCCAGCCTAGGGCAAAGACTGAAGAAACATTCAGAGGGAGAAAACAGGAACCACTCCATCCACTCCATCCCTCGCTCTCCTCATCTTTCCATCTCTTTCTGCCTCCCCTTGACTCCCTCCCTAGAGACTGGTGGCTAGTATTACAGCGTTATAGCCTGCAGCTCTTCCTGTGAGGGTCACATTGGGTTGACGGAGAGGACTGGAGGCCGAATGGAAATGGAAGCGGTTCCTTCCGTGGGCACAGAGGCTTGTCATTCAACACAAAAACAGGAAAGGCTACGGCTCTCCTGATTTAGCTGCTAGTGCACATGATCATTATGAAGATAGGTTTGACTGGAGGGGGTCTTACAGCAAGTGTCATCAGCTTCCAAGCATCATGTTTGCTGACTTGCTGTGCATATTCTCAGTGTTTGTCTGTGTGTATTTCTGTGTGGCTGTCTCTCTTGAATTTATTAAGTGGCAATGCCATCAGTCTATGAGGTCCTGTAATACATACTCAATTATTAAAAGGGTATTTTTGACCACTTTAACATTGCATTAAGTTTCCTGTTGAGTCTTAAATCTTGCTTGAAAAAACCTTCCAGTTGGTTAAGATACTTCCACATTTCTATTGCAGTTTAATATTTTTTAAAGGGATTTCCACGCTGTTGTCAACATTGTGAAACAGTGGCATATGGTACAGATGACATAATATCACCTAAATTACTATTAATGTTTCATATCTATGCTTAAAAATGAGTTTAAAGTCACACTAGTGGTACTTTGCAGCTGTATTTAAGCACAGCTGAGATGCTAATATACACACATTGACAATATTAACATGGTGATATTTATAACTGTTTACCATGTCCTTAGGGGCACACGAATATCTGTGCAAAATTCTAACCGCAATGCATCCAGTAGTTGAGGGATTTCACTTTAAAACTAAAACGTCAACTTAGCCTAGAGGGAAAGTCAGGCGGGTGACAAGTCATTAAGATTCATCCACTTGTGGACTGAACAAACAAGACTGAAATTACCATCCTTTGAGCCACACAGCTAGTGTGGCTGCCAAGAGTGGTAGATTTTGTAAGCTTCTATGAAAAAGAGACAGCAGGAGACAACTTCTTGTTTTAAAGTTTCGTAATGATCAACTCTCAGTGTCTGAACATTGTAGGTGCTTCAAAAGGAGGTAGATCCCAAAGGCTGTGCTGACTCCTCCAGGCAAAGGAAAACATGGACAATTAAAAGTGACCCATCTGGGCAAGCTAGTCAGAATGAATGTAACTGAGGGTAGCCAGCAACAGAGGAAAGTCATTGTTTTGAATTGAGCAAGTAATACTTAATGGCTCTTCTGTGCAAATTGTATTTTACTTGTGACAAATGTATTAATTTCATATTCTATATTTATGTTTTGAGCAGTTCATTTGTACGCACACGTATATCTTGCATATAAGACTAAATCAAATATAAATTAAGCTCAAGACACACAGAGAGGAGCGATGGGGAGCGACAGAGTGTATGTAATCTTAGCACCAACAGAGACATCAAGGGGTTTCTGGATCAATGTGTTGAGCAGCACTGTAGAGCAGAATGTTTCCCTCTGCAGCCTGCTGCTGTTTGGCTCCACATCCAGACACTGCGTTTCTGCAAGGTGGAACAGATTTCTCTCTCCCTCTTTTCCTTCTTTATATTTTTATTTTGCCTTCAACTTTCTCTGTTTGGCTGTTCTCACCTCTCCATCTCTCCATGCTGTCCACTAAAAATCACACCGGGATTATTAAACAGTCTGAGGATATGATGCACTGCCTTTGTAGTGCAAATTGTACAGAGAATATGAGGGCAGCAAGTGCATTGATGTGCTTTGTTTTCATTTCCTGCTCTGCTATGAGCCTATACGGTGGATCTATGGCCTCATGACAAGCTAACATCTACATGCCCTCTGTCTCTGCCTCAAACACACCCACAGCCACACCCACATACTCCTCATCCGTCTCCTCCAGCATCCATCTTAGTTCATCATAAGAGCGTTCACTTCTTATGTGGTAAATGATAAGATTACAGCTATTAAAGAGTCTGGTGACCCAGACACAGTAGTGCTATATGTGGTAATTTAAAAAAAAAAGAAAAAAAGAAAGCAACGGCAGCATATATTGGAGAAGCCATTACATAAAAACACTTTGATCTATCACTGGCCCTCTCAGGGGACAAGTGATTCATTCATACTGGTGACTTTCTCCTACAGAAAGTAGCAAAGGTTTCTCCAAAATGTTCTTAGATTTGTCGCTCTGTGCTTTTTGGTAGGAAAAAAAAGGTCACTAAAAGGGTCTGAGAAGTCGGTAAATCTAACAACAAAGATGCTACGTTGGCAACACGGCCTGTAAACGCACCCCCAATGATGTAAAAGAAACTGTTTGCACCAGTTCATTTTAAAAGAGCAACACCCAACAGGGAAACTCCAGCACTTACCCAGTGGTTTAGCTTAATCACTCAGTCAGTCAGTCTGGGACATTTGCGTTTCTGAGGCTCGCCCCGCTGCTGCGGTCCGGCCAAAAAAAGCCCAGAGGCATACAGAACTACCAGAGCCCTTCATGTCATGTTAGTAAATCATCTGTCACTCCATATTATATACGTACAACAAACTGTGTGTGCACCACAGCTGTGGTGATGAGCATCACTGCCCGCTGATG
This sequence comes from Lates calcarifer, assembly GCF_001640805.2. Classification (NCBI taxonomy): domain Eukaryota; kingdom Metazoa; phylum Chordata; class Actinopteri; family Centropomidae; genus Lates; species Lates calcarifer. Next base: position 16,390,398 of record NC_066841.1, on the reverse strand, counting down.
ACAGTGCTGAATCCATTAATAAGATGCTTTTGCTTATCATAACTGGAGCTGTGCTGCAGGCTGACAACAATTTACCATAGAGGATGTAGAGAGGAGAGACTCACATATTTCGCCCTCTTAAGCAGGGCTATTAGTTTACCTTGAGGAGCAGTAACATAAAAACGCAATGGCATAATAACCAGAACACCACCCTCCTCTGGCCAGTTATCATAAGGATAAATCCTCCTTATCGTCACTTCCAACGGTCGGCGCGGCTGAGAGGAGCAGCAACAAAATTAGAACATAATCTTCCTGAGGGCCGAGGCGTCGAGAAGACTAGATCAATAACGCAGAGGAATCATGCCAGGAGTGGATATTATCAGATGAAAGAAAGGTGAACTTCTTCAGGCAATTCCAACACAGCAGAAGACTTGTTATTGTTACTGTGGAGCATCTAATAGTGCTGTTTGGGTGTACAGACATAACAGTGTGTCTCACAGGGGCGGAGACGGTCTGGTGTCGTGACATCACGGCACAGGAAATCAGCAGAAATATTATGATTGGATCTCTCAATCTGATTTAAATTGGACTTATGGTTTCAAAATCAAATAAAATCAGTTTTTATTTCAACGCACAATCATAATTTGCCCCTCTCACTTTATCCTGCACTCTTTTACGACCACATACATGTTAATACAACTGCTTGACTACTTGCCCATGTTACCCAATTGAATAAATGACCTGAGATCACCTGCTAATATCTTGTGATTATATGTAGGTGTGTATGTATAAAGTTAGCATCTGTGCAGTGATGCAGGGCGTGGCCGTCGTGCTCACCAATGCATCCAGACATCAATACAGCATCAGTAACGACATCTCTCCAGAGAGCCTTGGCCTCAAGATGCAATGAAGCGTGAAAGAGAGATGAGAGAAGACAAAGACGGAAAGTGGGGAGAGAACAAGGGAGAAGGAGTGGGTGTGCAACGGAGCAGAATATTCGGGGCGTAATTATTCGGTGATGGGTGATAAAATGACACAGGAAGAAACAGAAGTCTAGGAGTGTTGCATACTAATGGCCATCACAACCCGCAATCTGCATCTCTAACAATTGCCAGGTGCAATTAGAAGCCGTTTCCCACCTGTACACAGCTGATTAAACACGATGCACTTCGGCAGAACTTCAGAGCCACAAAGAGTTACTGCTGCATTTCCAAAAAAGAATCTTCACCACAAGAGAGAGTGCACTGTGCTCTTTTGTGACTTTCTAATGCAACCACAATGTATAGTCTCTGTCTCTCCGTCTGAGCAATAGAGATCCACAGTGACAGAATTAGACACTGACTGGATTTAACTTGAGATGGGATAGTTGAAAGACTACACGACAATACCGAGGAGGGGAGTAAATAACCAAAGTCTCTATCAAACATTTGCAGGGAAACAATAAAACAAGGCTTATAGGATTTTCCAGAGTTTATCTTTGCTCAAGTTGATTGCTAAATATAACTCACCAATGTTCAGGAAAACCGCGCCCAAGTTGGCAAAGCATGAAAAAAGAACTTCGTCATTAGACTGGGAATGAACAAACCATGCAGAATTGGCCAAGATATGTGTATATAAACCATCTATGTAGCAGAAGAGGATATCCTAATTAGGCCTGGGGAATATTTTAGGATAAGTGGTTTTCTTGGTGGGGCTGCATGCTGTGTTTGGCATGACATGACTGCTTTATCCATCGAGGCTAAAGGAAAAACATGTACTCAAATGTGTGTGCGCTGCCTAAATATGTCAGACCACTTCACAGTGCTTTGAATGATGAAAGTCTCTTCAGAAAAGGAAGCTGCAGTAGTTAACAGCGCTGACACTCGACATTTCGACAGCAGCTTTCATTAATTCTTCCTGTTTACGTCAGTCCAAAGGCTGTTGCTTGCCTATCCTTCTGTATGCAACTGCAGCTTTTCTCTGTGTTTACATCCCGACAGTACTAAAAGGAATTTTTCGTGTTGAATTTTTTTTTCTTGAACACAGATGTAGTGAGGACATCATTTGAGGATCTCTCATGATTAGCAGTCTTTAGACAACATCTCCAGTGTCAGTGATGTTTTACAAGCAGCGTATCCCAAGCTAGCAGGAATCCTACTGGGAAGGAACATTGGGAGGTGAGAGGGAAGTAAAAGTTTTAGTGCTTTGCTCAGGAGGTGGGGATTAATTGAAAGTAATTAAGGATGTGACTGTCTCTCGGGGGACCAGTAGGGGCCCTCTCCCCCCATCAATCAGCAGCTATCAGTGCCTCGCCTAAACCGGCAGACTGGCGGTACAGTGTGGGTAGACATCACTTCTTAAGCACTAATCGTTCATCATTTCGCTGAGCTGTGACAAAGTCAAAGAAAGTTTCAAAGTTCCGCTGATGAGATACTGTCAAGAAAACTAAAAGGAGGCACGAGCTGTCGCAGGAAACGAGGCAGAAAAAAAAAGACGAAGACGTTGATGCCGGGGGGATGAAAGCAGCCTGAAGCAACATTCTGCTAAAGGCAGACTGTTATTTCAGACATTACAAGGACAAGATGCCTATCTCCTGAGAAAAAAAATTTTGTTCATTAGAAGTGCTTTGGAATATAATCCATCAGCATTAATAAACTTCTTTAGGGTTGCAACTAATGATTATATTCATTACTGATTAAAACTTCAGATCATTTTCTCAATTCATCTCTTAATCACCAGGCCTATTAAGTATAAGAATATAGCAGAAAATGACAAGTATATTTACCCAGAACACAATTTGACATCTTTGAATGTCTTGTTTTGTAAGACTAAAAAACCACACGCCCAAAGTTATTCAGTTTACAGTGATATTAAATAGAGAAAAGCAGAAAATCTTTACATTTGAGTGCCTGAAACATTTTGCTTAAAAACAGCCTTAACTGACATTTAACTGTTTGTTTGGTTGATTAATCGAAATTAACAATCAGTTCAGCTCTCAACTTATTTATATCCACTTTTCAGCAGTTAGACAGTTTTCCCTCTCATATCTCATACTCTGATGTGTATATACACAGGGTCAAAACACAAACGTCTGTTGTGCTGCACTGAGATGACAAATGCTGTGGTATCACAGTAAAGTAAAAAAGCAGCTATTTTGGATGGATGGTAGATTATTTGAGTCCAAACAGCCTGCTGTCATGGGAGACTTGGCTCCTACTGTGGTAGACTAATCTCTCCGGTGCTTATAGTGCTACAGGCAGTGGTGGATATATTGTGCTTCTGTCCTGAATTGGTATGCTGTGAAGCACTGCAGGGGATACATGTAAAGGATTAGCTTGAGTTAAAAATGTAATACAGGCTGGTGCAGCAGGAGGAAATCACCTGTCTGTCTGGTCTTTGTCTGCTCTATATTAGCGGTGCAGGTCAATAGTTCATGGATGAGCAGGGGGCAGAGGAATAGTTAACCTCTGTATGCCTTTATAATGTCTCGTCAGTGCCTCATGGCAAGATAATGGTCTGGTTTTCTGGTTTTGTTATCCATTATTTCTCCATGGAGATGATAAATGTCACTAAAAGGGGAGGAAAAGTCAGAAAATGGAAATAAATAATGTTACTGGTACTAACCTTGGCCTTGCCGGTGCTCTGTAGAATGTGGACCAGTGCGCACGCCATCTCCTCCTTGTTCTTGACGCTAATCCCAGGCTCAAGCACCGAGCACAGCAGCATGTAGTTATTGGTGGTGTACTCTGCAAACTCCTTGTACATCTCCATAGGAAGGATGTTCATACTCTGATACCGTGCCTTGATCCTAATCATAGGCCCAGATGTCTTGCCCTTGGGGGGGTTGGGCGTGCTGACTGGATACCACTTCTCCACAAACTGTCGTCCGGTAACAGCTGCGACGGGGATACTGACGAGTCCAATGTAATTGTTTTTATCTTTCTTTTTCTTCTTGTCTGTGTCTTTGTAGAGGTGCACTGTGATGCTCTTGATGGCAGGCAGGTTATTGAACTCAAAGTGCTCACCCCAAAACACATTGTCAGTCTTGAGCTTGCAGGTGGTGCGAGCGTAGAGTGAGTCATCCAGGCAAAGCTCACAGAAGTATTTCTTTTTGGCCGGCAGGTCCTTGGCCTCGATGATCCACAGCCTCAGCATGTTCTCCACCCGACGACTGTTGTCCTGGAGACAGAGAAGATGATAGGAGGTGGTTTAGTAAGGTCTTTAAAAAAGATTTCGCCAACAACTCTGGAAACTTGAAGAAAAAAAAGAGAGAAGAAAAAAACAGGTTCACTCAGAGGATGTACTGGATCAAAGTGAACAACCTAAAACCAAATTTAGTAAACCAATAAACTAAATAAATCAAATAACTGCAGAAATAAACCAATAACACTAAAATGAAAACCTGCCTCAAAAACTTAATTCTCAAGTTTCTTCATTTTAAATGACAAAAACATTTCAGAGTACTTCAAACATTTTATAGAAGCAATTGAAAACCATTTCTGTCTCTCATTTCCAGTCTTTAAAGAGCTAAAAAATCTCACTCCTACATTATTTCACAGAGTGCTAGCCTGTTCTTATGTCATCAGTTGATTTTGCCAAGAGCAGGGAACATTTTTGGCCCATTATTCAGATTGCCTTGAAAACTACCACTGGAAATGAAGAAAGGAAGAGAGGAGCTAATAATGACATTATTAGAAAGAAATACCAGAGCCTCTCATAATCCTAAGGAGGCCTTTGGATGTTTGAAATACTGGTAGCTATGCTTAAGAAAACTCAATAGCATCTGGATGCTTTTCATATGTTAGACAAAAACACTCTTCTGTGAAATTAAATTTGATTAATTCCAAATGTTCTTGTATCTATCGTCCTTAAAATCATCCTAATATCTGGCGTTTCTCAACTCTGAAAAACATTCAGTCTCATGATCTGGTGGTTCATTCAAGGTGTGCGTTGAAACATTAAAAGGTATAGAGTCTAATCTGTCAAACATAAGGTGTGTGGGTCTAGAAGATCATGTTTCACAATCACCTTCTAGCAGAAAGTAGGTGAGTTCTCCTTTTCAGCTGTGACAAGAACTGGCTCAAATCACTGGCAAATGCCAGGGCTATTTTACTGACCTGACCAAGAAAAGCCAGTGGCATTTTTCATAGCCCTTAAAATAAGAGGTCAGGGCCCTTTCCATCTGCCACTAAAAGAAACATTTATTTCCCCTCCGCTGTCCTCCAAAAAACATCAAACCTGGCCTCTTTTCCTTGAGAAATGCCAGAACGCTCCACTTCCCCTCACTCTGGATTCCCACAGTCTTCAACTATTTATCCAGAGATGTCAAGTTCTTCCTCTAATCCGTGTCTAGTTATGTCACACTCTTGCACCAAATCTCAAGACAAGACTGCTCTTGTTGGAGCTTCCAGGTCCGTCCTCCACAAATTCAGAGAACAACCCCTCCTACAGTCAGTGCCAGTGATAAGTAATCATTTCCCTTCCTTATTCATCTCTCCAAAAGATGCCAGATACCTTGACTTGTATGATTCATATGCTGAGTCAGCCAGTGCATCCTAATCAGAGAGGACAGCTCTACCATTTGAAACAACTTAATACGAAATCAACAATGTTTCATAAACATTGTGTCCTCTGTCCCTAGATCTCCCTCTGACTCCTGTGCCTTATGTAACATCTATATCGTCACATTTCTTTTGCAGCACGATGCCTTAAGTCTTTGCAATACTTTTCTCCCTGAGGACTGAGAGCTGGGTTTTAGTCTTGGTGATACATGTGGTCAGTGTTCAGTAAGGCCTTGTCAGCAGGGTGATCAATTCTCCAAATTTCTCAGATGTATGCTGACACAACAGTTCACTGTAAAAGAAGGTACTCTATACTGTCAATCAGAAATTAAACTTTGCTATGTTTATCTTTTCATTCACACAGAAATGTATTTGCTATTAAACACCAGCACAAAGGTGACACCTAAACTGCCTACTATCATAATTGCCCATAATTATCCTCTTATACAGGAGCTGAACTGTGCAGGTTCACCATTTAGACCACCTTGTTTCATTTACATAGATCATATAACCTGGCATACAGGTGCTAATTTTACTACATGAGCATCTCCTTCCTTCTACCAAACACCAGCAATAGCAAACAGACTTTAGGGCGAGGTCATGATAACAAATAGTGACCAGAAACCACAAAGTCTAACAGGTTGAGTCTTGTGTGTCTCCTGCACAATGCCCTGTCAATGTTTTTCTTTTGTTGACACACATACTCAAGTCACCAATTAAAATGTGTTTAGGAGCAAAATACATTTTTAGAAAACAAAATAAATGAATTGAATGAATATTATTCACTTAAATTTAGCATGATGCCTTTGCTTGTCCTCCCTTTGCTGGATGTAGATCTCATTTCATTCACCTTCATGTTTTACCTTCATCCTGGACCTAGTTTTCGAGCAGCAGTAAGCACTGGTAGAACTGGTAGTAGTGAGATGAGTCTAAAAATCAGTCTAATCCATATTATACAACCTCCTATCTGTTTCAAAAGAATTCCAGTATCTGTTTCAAGTTTCTATGTTTTCCAGAAAACACTCTGCTGTGTCTAATCTCTCAAAATCATAAAATAAATAGAGAGACAGAAATAACGCATCCTTGCGTTTATGAGATGTGGAGAAAGGCAACCAACGCTATTAAGAATCTTTTTTTCCCCCAAAGTTCTAATTAGTGAGTAATTTGCTGAATAATGACAGATGAAGGGGCGGAGACATCGTGAGATTCGGAATATTTTCTTGGCTTGAAATGTTTGCCACTCTCCCTCTGCCACAGCTGTGTTTACAGATGGCATCGATGCACAAAAGAGGAGAACACTTGGGGAGGCTTGGTGTTCCTCACTGCAACCTCGGCATCCTCTGCTCTTGAGGTTTACTGCGCAGGAAGAGCGCAGCTGGATGCAAACACATCAGACTCTGTTGCTGCACGAGTTGCGACACAATGTCAACACTGTATAGCTTATTGTCTGTATCTGTGTTGCGAGGTGGAGTCTGAAATTGGGACACTTGTATATGAACTTATTAGTGTTAATTACTTCACACAGTCTCATCCCTCCTGCTGTGTATAGACATGCTTACCTTGTTGGGTTGTACTGCTCTCCTCAGGTTCTCCATCCATTTGTCTCTCTCGGCTGATGAACGGCAGGAAAAGCATTTGCTTCCTGTGGAGGTGGTGACCTACCGCCGCAACACCGGGAGAGGAAAGGAAATGAAGGCTTTAGTGATCAAACCTGATGCATAACAATGACAGAGAAGAAGTGGAACAGAAACGGTTCATACACACGACTTCATCTGTGACGGCACGCTCATCAAAAATACACACATGCACAAAAGTGGATATGAGGAGACCGACAATGACTTGGCAGCGCTGAGGAATGACTGAATGGTGTGAATGGACAGAGGAGAGAGACGACTGCTTGGCAGGCTGGGTGATGACTGAATGATGAAAGAATGCACAGAGGGACAGAGAGAGAACAGAGGGAGCAGAAAACTGTGTAAAAAGAAAAAGCATGTAATGAGCAGGATAATAGAGATTAGTGGAGATTTCTGGTCTCTACAGTAGACAGTGTAAGATACAAAAGTATTCAATAATTTCTCTCTCCCTGAGGCTCCCAAAGGCTCTCTAGCTAAGACTAGAGCCGCCAACGTGCTCGTGCACACATATCGTGCACATGTGAATTCTTATGGTAATTAGAAGCAACGTCTTTCATAATTTGTTGTAAATTTCGCCAGTCCACTGATGATCATGAGGACACATCAGAGTTCACACAGCCTGCGACTCCACAAATTACTCGCTGTACTCCCATTTATTTTCTACAACCAGAGAAATGTCAGCTGGAGCTAACCGCTGTCACTTGCTTCTGTGTTTATAAAACAAACAAAAAAAACCCCTAGCTGTAATTTTTTGCTATAATTGCTCATCAGCAGCCGATCAAGAACTGCAGTTGCAGTTGATTCCACAAGTGTTGTTCCTGCCTGCTAATTCACATTTCAGGGTTTTCTTTTAATGATACACTCAACATAGAAACATGGTCTCCTGGATAATTTAACAATAAAATAGATTTGTTGTGGCCATCAGTTTTAATTAGCTCATCCTCATCTCTTATGTATTTGAGGACTAATGGACTGACCGGACTATTGGACTTCAGGAAGATGTAATGAGTATTTTTCACTATTTTCTGACATTCTTTTAGAACAAAATATGAATCAGTTATCAAATATATCAGCAGAACAGTCATTGATTAAAATAATTGTTAGTTGCAGCCCTGGCTTCTGTGGAGAAAATGCCGGTCAGTTGTTGTAAACTCAAAATGCATTGTTATTGCAACTGGGAACAAAACATGGCATAATAACTTCAGCTGACCCGGAATCCAAATGCAAACTGATTAAAACTTCTGAAAGTTTTCATCTTTATCATCTTCCCTGCATTTGCAGTGCATGCAAAAGAACCTCAAAAAGCACCGACACTCATATATAACCACCTTTTAAAGTTGTGGTGGGCGAGTTAGCCAACAGTTGCCTTTATACACACCCAGCAGATATTGAGCAACATTAGCATGCATCTGGAGTGATGTGTCTGGCCGATTAATGCAAGTCCAACATTTGCTCTGCTTTGATCTCCAGCAGTTTCTGGGTGTCAAATGTGGCTTGTTGGCAGGTAAATGCTCCACTTTGTTCACCAGTTAGTTGCTAAATTTTGTCTTTCTGCTACATGCTGCAGGGCAGGTAGTATACAGTAAGCTTTTAAAGCTTTTCTGTTGAGGACACTGTCAGCTGTGACTGGAAACAACACTGATCAAAGTGGTGAGTCAACCAAATGAGTAAAATTGTTGGTGATAAAACTGAAAGACACTAGAACAAGTACATGATAATTCTCTGAATTTGCCACTTTGACTTTCACTCAATGTTACATCCATTCCTGATATAAAAATACTGATTAGTGCAGCTGTAAGCTTGGTGATTGGATGCTTCTTAACAACTCAGACTTAGAGAGAAATTGCTAAATGCATTTGCTTATCCTGTGTGCTGAAGAAACCAGGTGAGTTTTATTCTTATCCAGCTTTGAAGGTCCTCTAAATGCCCACAAAACTAACACTGTCTATACAGAAAATAATCACGACTTTTACTTATGGAACCATGGATGCCTGAAATAACTCCTCCTACTTTGCGACTCTATAGGAACATCAGATGGCTGTGTGTGGACACTTAAATGAAACAGGTCCAGTAGTGGGAATGCTCTGTAGGACTGTGGAGGATGTGTTTGTGTGTGTCCGTGTACTGTATGTGCGTGTGTGCCCCCTCACCTCAAAGCAGTAGTCCTGCCCGAGGATGCTGCTGTGAACGGGCTTGATGATAACCTCGTCCTCCATACTTAGGTCCAGGGCTTCCACAGCGCTACTGGGGCTGAGCAATGACTCATGGGAGCGAGACTCCTTCAGCCTTGGCATCAGATGAGATCTAAGAGCGGAGAAGAAGAGGGAGAGAGAACTGAGTCACCCTGCAGAGTCTGAAGAGAGGAGGTGAGAGAGCGGGAGCATATGCACTGCACGTATTAGCGAGCGTTCATGGTGAGTGTGAAGGAAGAGAGTGTGAGGATGACGAAGAGAGGATGCTCCACTTGCCTCAAAGTCAGTGAGTTCTCAGGAGGACAAGCTTCCTCACTACTGTATATCAACACCCACCTCTAAGCTCACTCGCTAATGGATTCTTCATGACTTCTCATTTACATCTTGAAACATCAATGAGTGAATGAAAAAGCATGAGAGACTGAGTCAAGCTGCGCTGCAAACGGGTGCAGCGGAACCAGTATAAATAGGGAACGATTTGTATCATTGATTATCATTAATGGTCAGGCTTAGACAATTTCCATGATGTGATAATGCTTCACAGTGATGAACCTCTCACTTTCTGTTTTTTGGAGCTTCATTTAACAAACACACACCGCACAAATTGCACTGTTCTTGAAGTGCAATGGAGAAGAGTGGACATTTATGACAAGAGCTCAGAGTGCACTTTAGAAAGCATTCAGTATTCTGACAAAGACAGCCCTGAAGCCCTATTCTCTGCCATTCTTTAGCCAGAGAATATAAGGAGACAAAGTAAAGAGCTTTCCACTGTTTGCTGTGTTTGATGTCGCCCTACTTTCTGTGTTTTTAGAAGAGTTAGAGTGAGTGACTGTTACCAGGAAAGAGCAAATGTGTCTCTATGCTGTGTATATATGCCAGTGATCCACATTATACAGCTTAATATTAGGCTAACATTTAGCTTTTTAAACACTCAACAGTATTTAAAGCTTATCATCAAAGATGTTGTGAAGTGAACTCAAAGCAATTGTTGTCATTAGGTTTACAGCGTCAAACAGCAGCCCACCATCAACCTTAGCCATGTTCCAGTCAGCCTCACAGTGATAAGAGGATAAAAAGCTAAATATGCTAGTGGGGGATGTAAGCAGCCACATAAACATTAGCCCTTGACACTCAGACACTGGCAGGACGTGGAAGACAGAGGGTCAATTGCTAGTGTAATGAGAGAGAACATTCTTTTAGTAGTGCCCTCTGTGGACATCTTACACACTAATCTCATGCATGTGTGTGAGCCTCTGTGTGTGTGTGTGTGTGTGTATACTGTACATCTCCTCTTTGGACTAAAAGAAGAGCATTCCAGGAAAAATGCAGCAGCCGTAATGACAGATTAGCAACCGCATGTAGCCCTTTGTACAGCCAGCCTTTGCTGCCAAATCCACTGTCCAATGTGAAGTGGATAATAATCTGCTTTCTCTCCGTTTTATTTCTTACTCTCTCTCTCTCACACACACACACAGAGGCAAATTTCATCCTCTGAAATACAAGAAACAAACACAACAACATGTGCAAGCACCTCTAGAATAGCTTTGCATTATGAGAATCCAGTTTTTAGGACCTCCTAGCCTTCTCCACAGCTGCAGAGGAAGGGTGTTTGCACCTAGCTCTGCTTTGTGATTGGCTGACTGGGTACTGGGCAGAACAGAGAGCGAGTCAAATAAGCAGAGAGGAGGGGAAAAACAGGAGTTTTCTAGTTGGACGTGCTGTGAGAGACAGGAAGGGATGGGAACTTTATGCCCATAGTCTCAAAACCTGCATGGTGATGCTTCTATGTCTCGCAAATAGACTGACTACTGGCAACTATCAAATATTTTTAATGAACTGGTAGTTAACATTTAGGCTTAACTGATGTGAAGCATGCAATCACTTTTCCTGTGAAAATGAACTACAACATGCAGCCTGCCAAAAGCAAGATTCTCTGGAGTAATATTCTCAGTTGTGAGAAGAAATTTCCACAGAGGAATGCATCTTCAAAAAGGAACATAGTTTACTATTATAATTTTCTGTTCTTCAAAGCATATCATATTATAAGAACATTAGTGTCAGTGGAAATGGTGGGAGACTGAAAGTATGAATTGATGAATAATAATGCTGGCTGTCATCTGTATGCCACTGTATTAAATTGTACTGTAACGTGTAATTTACAGCCTATTGTGGCCCACTTTGTAATAATGACAATGAAAGACTGTCTGATGTGTGAAATCTGCTCGTAACTTCTGTATCTCCCAGTCTGACACACTGTTCATGTCAGCCTCGGCAAATAACCAGCATTACAAGCATGGGCCTGCTGTCCTCGTCTCCTCGTTTCTCCAGTCTTTGGTTCCCTTCCCCCAGCATCATCTATTCTCAGCAATTGTCCTTCTTTGTCCTTGACAATCCTCCAATACTCTGCCTCCATTTCTCTCCTTCCCTGTCTTTCTCTCATCCACTGTTTACCTGAAGTGGTGGGGTGTAGTTTATGTTAGGTGGATTCTTTGGAACACATCTTTCCACCCTTCTCTCTTCTTCTTTCACTGTTCAGTTCATCTGTTTAACTGTGTTTATCTCCTTTCTATTCTCTTGGCAACCGATCATTCTATCTCCCTTCGTCTTCTGGGGTTTGTTTTTGCTACTTAAATATTTCAGATGCAGACAGGCCTCTGACAGTTCAGAAACTTCCAGTGGCTCCTGCACTCAGACTGAACTGTATTAAAACCTATAGTAAATATATAATTGAAAAGGTCAAGCCACAAAGAACAGCCTTTGTACCGACCTTGCCAGAATTACATAGGATATTGCACAGAGCATTGATCATATCATATCTATGATTATGTTTTATGTTTGGATACATACACAGATTAAATGCTTTTGTCAAATTCTATACACCCAAAGAGACATATAGGTTTGTATTTTTACATGAAAATTGTTATGTTTCCACTAAAATGTTGCACAAGCTTTAAGCAAATTTCTGAATTTCTGAATCGGTGCATGATGGTGAGCCCATCAGGTATATTTATGCAAATACCTTCTAGAGGATGTGACAGGATTCCATAATTATTCAAGCACCAGTACCTCTGACACATCATGACATTTTATTGCTGGCATTTGCGATGTTAATGAATGAATTTGTCTCTACTGATCCATGTGTAGCCTGTGGTGTTTTTATCAGGTGTTAGAGACAGGAATGACATGAACACCCCCCCCCCCCCCCCTTTCACATCTGTACACCCATGTTATTCTCTATTTTTTGGTCTTCTGTTTGAGGGACAAATTAAACTGCAAGGGGCCGCATGGCATGAATGCTTTGTTTACAGTAGGGGATGAATATTCAGATCTGTTTCTGTCTGCCTTTATTTCATCTTTTCCTTTGTGATCTTATAGGTGGATCCAAGCCTGTCAATAGCAACCATTCTTACTATATAAACTCCTCTAACTTTAAAGTTGTCCAAACTGAGAAGGGATGACCACTAAAAATGTCCTCTGGTTGGTGAACCCCATGTGCAGCAACACAGTTAAATAAAGTGAATATCGTTCCAGTTGATCAGTGTTGCTGACTTATGTTTGACATTTTAGATTCTCATCATTTGAACACCTACCTGGCTGGTGATATAGATGCACATTTACTATTTAGGAATTTATACCACTGCATCAGGCCAAATCTTATCAGGGCAGTTTGAGAACTAGATGCACTGTGCCCTGCTTGCTAAGGTTCAATAGAAACTCAGTTAGGAGCAAGCACCGGACAGAGCGGAGCAGAGTAATGGATTCTGAGTGTGTCTGGACTGCACCCCAGTGCGCTTTGTCTCTGCATCCTGTAAAAAGAGTTCATCTGATAGCCTGTCTGGGATCTGATATAGTCTGAAACCTTGGGCCCATATAGGCGTCAGAGCACTTAGACTTCAAACACACTGACTTGTTGGCTAGCTGGCTGTACCACTACATTTGTACTGATTATTCAAGATAGGCTGAATTAATGTAGTGCAACTCAAAGTAACAGCACTCTGAAAGTCTCCATCTGACTGGGTTGCTTCAAGACTATGCATTCACTACATTCACATGTGCAACAGCACGTTACAGTGCACATGAAGGGGAATTAAGTGGTATAAAGACCCTCTTTGTGTTGTGCTTCCACACACGATACTGTACAGTAATAACCAACACGTTACCTTACCGGTCAAAGTTAAGCTTCTGACATAACCTAAAAAAACAATACTTCTCTCTAGAGAGGTGTTCAGTTAATGCTGGAGTTAAGCTGATGTTAAGTTTCCTTGCTAACAGTGTCGACTGTGGATACCGCCCTGCACAGTGTTTACACAGCATTTTGCTTTGCTGTGAGACCAGCATTTACAACGATCAATACGCTTTCCACTTGCAGACTGGCACAGCAATTACTTGTTAATAATGCTCTCCACCAAACAAACACACGAGACCTGTGTGCCAGCAGGCATGCATATCAACAAGGAGAGCCAGGCAAAGACATACAGGATGACAAATGAGTGCAATCTCAATTTATGACAACGTCTAGCTCTTATTCCTTTGGCGGCTACACATCATTATATATATATATATATATATATATATATATATATAGATATAGATATATATGTTATTCTGTATGAACACATAAAATAATACAAAGTAACAGGATTTAAAGGTGCTACTAGTAAGTTTTCTCAACCATCGAGCATGATTTCTTGCTGAGAGCAGGTGCTGGTGATAGTCGCTTGCCAAGAGCATCCCCATCATTGAGTTTACAATACAAGAATCAAGAATACGGTGCCTGATCAGTGCTACTTCTTCACTGCAGTCTGGACGCTACAGTGAGTCACTATCGAAAAGTGACGAGATGGGCCGGCTCCATACTACAACATTTTAATATGTTATCTACAATGTAAGACTAACAGCAAACATAAGACTAAAGATAACGTTGAAAGAAAATGAGCAGATATGGTGCCTGTGATGGTTTGGTAAGACCTGTAGCACGTGGTTAGACAAATGCTTTGTAATAGTGTACTTAAGGTGAGGTTGCAGAGTTTTTATCATATTTCTGCCTGTAATAGTCTCCTAACAGCTGGCTTGCCACGTAAGAGCTCTAGCCAGCCAGCAACACCAACCACTCTGCAAGCACCTGGGCCCCAACTCAAACATCAAAGCGGAAAACATCACGGTTAACAGCGAAACACATACTGCACGCACAGTAATTGTTCAAGACTGATTATGAAACACATGCACTGCAGAGACAGGCAACCGGACAAATAAACCATTATTCATGCATCAAGCCTCACACAATAATGTGTCCATTATTCCCACTGCCTTGGCGCTGACTCAGTGGACACAGGACCACAGGCCGTGATGAAACAACTAAGTGTCTGTCACACTGCAGAGTACTCTGTCACGGGCTGATCGCTCATTTGATCCAAGCAGATGTGGTTAGTCGTTCTCAGCACTCTGCATGAATAATGAGGCACTATCGGCTCAGAGACGAAGTTAAAATCTTACTGTACTGTAGTCAGTATCAGAATTTTCTGCAGATTCATGTCTTTGTTTCACATGTCATTCAGCAATACAATGGTGTTTGTATTGTAGTGAAAAATACATGTTTTTGTGCATCAACCTGCCAGCTGTCAATTGTCATCTGCACTGGAGTGAACAGGGTGATGGGTAGCAGGAGAATATAGACAACAAAACAAACGTCTGGCCCACAGCAGGAGACTGAAAGAAGGGTAGTCAACAGGAGGCAAGGGAAAGAGACGAGGGGGATCCTGTCAGAGGCTGCTGGTGCAGAACGCTGGATGTGTGCGCTGAACCACTGACATGCGGCTACAGGCCTTGACTCAGGCCCAGACTCCAATCAGGGCAGCTGGAAGACCCAGTCAAGAGAACAACAGAGCAAAGCCCATTCACTGTCGAGTCAAACGCACTGCGGAGAAAGAATGATCTCTGGAGACAAACAGAGTTTGAGGTTGAAGCGAGCTGGTGATGCAGCAGCTAATGTGATGGCCCCACTACCACTCCCTTTACCAATAACCCTTAGAGAAAAATGTCCACACATCACATCTAAACTGACACTTACAACCAGAGTCCCCCCTTCTGCTAATCCATCCATGACCTCAGTGAGTCCTGATTGGCTGTGCCATGTGGTTATGAAAGCAATGACAGCCAAAGGAAAAAAAAAAGCGAAAATGTACATTGTCAAGTTGTTGTGGGTCTATATCCAGTCCATTAGTGCTTTGCAGCACCTGTGCTGGTTGATAGTGTCGGCTCTTTAGGCTTTTACACTGCCAGCGGTCTAATGCACTCAAGACAAAAGACAGATTACACTGGGAAGGGGGAAGAGAGAGGCACTGCCCCAGGCATCACTGCACCAAATAAGAGGGAATACAAAAAAAAACAGAGCTATAGCATGAGCACTTTTGTGAGGAAAAACAAAAACCAGTCAGAGCTATAGATGGCTTAAAGTATGGAAGGAATAGCTCCACACAAAGATGGCCTTTCATTTACAGGGAGGAAGGAAGCTTTTAAAGGCAAGAATGAGACACATGCACACGCCTTCCCATTAAAGACACACTTACACACACAGGAAAGGAGGGGGTTAGCTTTAGCATTTAGTATCTCCTAAATGATCAGCTCCACCAAGCCCCTTTTTAGGAGTCTGCAGGGATGCCTGACTCAGAGCACTGGCAGACAGACTTCATTGTGGGGAAAAAGCTGGCTGGTAACTGAGATCAGGTGGTTGGAGAACAACTGTTGGAGGAGCTAACGCAGCCATCGAGCCAGCCTGTCTGGTTACACACATACACACACACACACACACACACACACTGCACAGCTTGATTACAGTGAGAGCGCAGCCTCCCTGCTAGGCTAGGAGGTAATTCAGTGTAACATCTGCTAGGACACTCACTGCGGGGGACCAATACGGAGCAATGAAAAGCTGCTCTGGAGCGGGCTGGCTGGGGTTTGGCTCTGAGGTCATGTGCTGAGTGAAAGAGAACAGAACAACTGGCTGCGAACCGCTGGACACAGGCGATCACACTAGCAGCTGCAGAACACAGCATGCCAATTACCTGTGATGATCTGTGAGGACTGTTTGGTTTGGTTTTTTTTTTGTTTTTTTTGCAGGATGTGACACACGTGGTACATCCTTCGTAGTGATCTTATTTCTCTTCCCAGACGAGTCTGGAGAGCCAAGAGTCAAGAGTCATCAGAGCAAATAATGCAGCTTCTACAGAACAATGGACTTTATTACACCAAAAGGAATGTCTGTGTGTGGGTGTATAGGTGTATGGGTGTTTGTGTTTTATTTACAGTAATGTCATCAGGGATGAGGCAATCCAAACAGGACAACGCACATGAGAGAGACATTATTATTAGGTCAAAGGTCGCTCTGATGAATGACTCCTTACATAGTAGCTAAGGTCAGAGGGCAAAGGGCAAATGTCATAGTGATGATTAATGCCTTCTGGGAACCCGTCACTGCAGTGTGATATTGATTTAAACAATGCACTTAATGTGAAATGTCATGATTGAATATGGCTTTACTAGAATATATACAATCTGTTTTTGTCGTGCAGCCCAGTGGAATACTGTCTCATGACTTCATCACACTGACTTAGTGTGACTACTCACCCACACACATTCACACACATGTGATATCCCCAGAGCAGGAAGAAAAACACTCACACACACATAAAGATGCTGCTAGAAGTGAGAGGAGAGAAGAGTAAATATGACTGTGACTGTTTAAACACTGAATCAGGGTCTTCTTTAAAATTTATGATAACGCCTCTCATATGACAGACGAATAATTAAAAGCACTGAACTGTAGTATGTACAGTATTTACTAAGCAAGCAAATGTACAAATACCTGTGTCATGAGAAATGGTTTATGAGACATTGAACTGTTTTGTTGATCTATTTGTTCTTTCTTCTTTTCTTGACCAACTGAGCAAGAGAAATGACAAGAGCACAATTCTTCCTCCTTCTCTCTGTTCTACATAACTTTATTAAACTTCAATATTAAGGGGTTACCTAGTTTACCAGGTCAACAGTCCACATTTTCACAGTATATTTTCACCTAACAAACAGCATTGTAAAACAATTTATTTGAGTGTGAGCAATGGTGAAGTCATGGACCAGAAATTGATTATTCCATCAGCAGACAAAGCAAAATGAACCAAAATCAATATAATGTACTTTACTTTTACCCTATTGATTTGTGCTCATATTGTGCATTATTTAAATTTGTGCCGCAAAATACATTTTGAAATATGCAAGACCTGAAGGCTGAGCAATTTTTGAAAATGTGACTAATTGAAGGTGAATACATTTTAAGAATGTCAAGTTGTAACTAACTGTTACAAGTATAACCAGTATTACAGTACATTTCTGCATTCACTCAGGCTGTGAAGAAGTTAGTCTTGAATAAATCAGATACCTGATTTGTAAGTGTTTGTGATAATTACAGGTGCTTTTAAAAACCAGCCAACTCAGTCCACTTTGAAACTGCCAACAGATAACCTTGATGGGTCAAAGCTGATTCATTATTTTAAAGTTAAGAAAACAGTGCTCACAACAAAAGAAACATCCTTCTACTTTTCACTTTGTATTTCAGAGTACCTATGACCACCACAACACACTCATTAAATCTGTACTAAAATACCACAGCAAAGAGAAGAATGGGATGGAAGACAGAGGCAAAGATAATATAGCTATCACCATAGAAAGACAGGGGGTAGTGGTACAGTTGGCCTAATTGGGCCAGTGTCATCCCAATTAACTGACTTATTATCTGGCTTCAGGCCAGCCAGCAATCCTTACTGTTAAACCCTGAAGGGTGGCGAGGTGTCAGACTGGTTTGAAAGACTGTCCTTTACTGACTTTACTGGAGGAGAGCAGGAGAAAGTATCACACTACAAAATACTATAATTGCTTTCACTGTAGTAGTTATCACATAATTAAGTCACAAATACATCTTTACTTTGAGTTTAGTATTACCCATTTTGTTATTCCTCATTAGCCATAATTGATTTATCATTTAATCACAGCAACTGTGGGAATATAAGTATGCTTTAACCACGAACCTCCACAGCAACAATAAGAAACTATTAGGGGGCAAGACATTCACATTTCACTGGATATGATTCAGCTGTGACCATAAGGCTGAGAATACTTAAGGCACGCCAAGGTCATGGAAATGGTGTATGCATTTGTGCTAATGTGCTTATGTCCCTGTGTATATGGGCTTACATGACAATGCTGTATTCATGTTTGCGAGGCAAAGATAGACCAAACTCCAAAAATAATTGATGCTATTTTTTAGCACGAGTTGAAGAAAATATAAATTAGTTACAAGCAAGAAATCTTTTTCTCTTGCATAACTGTTAAGCGCTTAGGGAACTGATAACAACATGTGCAAAGGAGTAGAGATGAGGAAGTGTGTTTTTCACTTCTTGACCTGAATATTCAAACACGCCTGTGGCATTGGACAAAGAAACAGACAAACACTCAAGTTCACAAGGAGAAAAGGAGGGCAGAGACTTTCTTCCCACACAACATGGCAAAACTTAAGATGGCAAAAGCAATCTAGACTATAATCTCTGCAAATGTTACTTTTCTCACTTTGTTCTGGCTTTCACTGTTGTATTTTTTTAATACCAGACTTAGACAGGTGAGGCAGCTTTAGTACATAATTGGGTCTAAATTGTAGAGTGTGGTGTCAATACACGGATCTTATTTGCACTCTAAAGCCAAGATTTGCCTCTGGCAGTGAATAGTTTTCATGTTCAAGTCTAAACGTATCCTAGTTTTTCTCTCAGCACCTTCCTCTCCAACTATGCAGCCTTACAGCACTTTTACTCCTTTTCAATTAACTATCCAGACCATCCTTTACATACATAACTGCTATAGAAAGTACTTTATGGCATTTATGTAGCAGAAAATAGTCAGATAAAACCACAACACAGTCCTGAGTGAACCGTGGGTGGATGCAGAGACAGAGGTTTCCATAAACCACAGCGTGCAGCTGTGCTGTAACCATCGCCAGCAACAAGCACAACCATGAATAAAGTATTAAAACAAAGCGACACTTACGATCTACTGAATATGTGAAACATGGTCCAGCTGAATCTCTCCGAGCTGGATCCCTGGAACGCACAGCTTCACTTTGGATCGCATTCCTCACTAGCGGCTGGTCTCAGTGTTTTCCCGACTATTTTTGAGTCTCTGGGAACGTGGCTGGAGCCTCTGCCCTCAGAGTTACACCACACCACTCCCAAAGGATGTCTGTTGCTACTAACACACCCCTCTCCACATCCATTTAAAAAGACAGCGCTGTTATTTAGGACAAGCCTGCCCATACGCCAGTGTAACATTATATTATAATGAAGTAATGCAGAAACCATATCGTGACATGGTCCTATTAAGGTAAGATTTGGGGGGTTGGATAGGGTGCTTCAACTTGATACAGACGTTTTTAAAGAATACTATACTGTAATGCCAAAACATATATCCTATAGCACATAAAAGCTCAAGTGTGCATTTATATCTACTTAGTTGTACTTTATGGCAGGTTTTTTTTTTTTAAATCTTCTTCATAACTATATTTACTTTATGATTTTAAATGTTGTTTATACTTCTGCTGTGGTATTTGCAAAACAATAATCTAAAATGTGTGTTCAGAAAAAATATTGCCAGAATAAATGCTCCCTATGCATCTAAGGTACTGTTAAGGTTGTTGCTGACTCCTACCATCTCTGCTTGTAATGAAGGGACAACAACAAATTGAACCAAAAAAAGGGGTCGAACAGGGAAGGAGCTGACAGCCTTTTATAAAGTTATTTAGGTGCTACTTGCTGAGAAATAAAACAAAATCTATATTTTTCAAGCTGAAGTCAGTCCCTGGGATACACAGTTGCTCTGTCATCATCAGATCTGTCTCCCCTGCTTTTTCTCACACTGACGTACACCCAGAGTTGGCAGCCAGGAAGTCAGCCTGCCTCCTCCCTCCCTCCCTCCCTTTTTCACTGTAGCGGGAAACAATGGCTCAGCCTTCAGCACCATGCTCTGTGGGAAAATCCTGGGTCCTTGGCTGGAGAGAGGGACTTCAGGAAAAGGCAGCAAAAAGAAAAAAAGAGGGGAGGAAGGCAGAAGAAAAAGAAAGAGGGAGCGAGGGAGAAGAGGAGAAAATGAGGCCAGCCAGGTTTAGGGAGGAGACGCACTACCAGATGTATAGTATGGTTGTTTTTACATAGCTGCCGACCCAGTGAGGGGAGACTGATGTCACAGCTGAGATATGCTGTCAAGAGACGCTTCAATTCAAACTGATGTTTGAGCTCTAAAAAAACCCAAAGCCCCAGAAATGCCAGTCATCTCCTATGAAATACTAACACTGAAACAGGTCCGGCATGGACCAATTTCAGTACTTTTCATTAAAATGCCTCTTGAACGACAGGAGAATATTTCAGCTCAATCATTCAAGAATCTGTAGAAATTACATAGGCATCATTATGTAAAAAGACTTAAGTGGAACTCTACAGGAGCCGGCGGGAGTCGCCTGTTTCAACAATGGAAGTCATTGTGAACTGTACGATGGAAAAGTCTTTGCTCCCCATTATAGGTGGACTGGTTCTCCAGCTCCAAAGCAAATTAAGCATCATTTGGGAGGTGAAACTGGAGGAGGTTTAATGTACTTGTTCCCCCTGATGCAATGGATTAGATTTGCTTGCTCTTATCACAAGTAAACAGACCTGCATGCCTTGCTGTTTTGGAGAATGGCTGGGTAAAGGTTAACTACAAAGCCAAGGCAAAGCATGGAGACTAAACACTCAAGGGGATTTCCTCATTCCTCTGGTCTAGGTCATAATAATATCATACCTCAATGGGTTGTTTGGATTGTGACTGTTCCCAAATATAATGTGGGACAAGTCAGGGCTATTCTATCTATAGTAAGTTTGTTTGTAATCACTGTAGCAGAAGAGGAATGCAGAAAAACTCTCTCAAATCTCCATTATTCATAGGAAAATGCATTTTGAACAATGGCCTTCTGTACTCTTCTGTACTGAGAGTCATGTGGCTCCATTTGCATTTTCTGTTACATTTTCATGTGTATATGTGCATTAATGTGTGTGCAGAGATGCTTTCTGTGCATGCACGCACACATACACACAAAAAATGTATTTGTATTCCATGTGATTTTGTGAGAAAAATCCATGTCAAATTGTGCCAAGGAGTGTGTGGGCGGGTATGTGCGAGGTCATGAGCCAAGTGTGCAGCAACAGACAGCAACAGGACGGGGTCATGAGAGAGGGTGGGAGAGACAGGGTTCTCCCTGCTGACTGTCTGTCTGTAGGCAGTCCCTGAGAAGCCTCGCCTCTGACAAGTTATTCCCCTGCTAACCACTAACCTGTTTAGTGGAGCACCACCTGCTTGCACAGAGGTAAAGAAAAGGAGGAAGGGAGGGAAGCAGAGAAAAATAATTGGTGGATACATTCCAGGCAAGCTTCCACAAGTCCACATCGCAGAGAGGTGGGTGGCAGATGGAGAGAGGGTGAGACATGTTGGACAAGTAGATGTTGATAGAGGGCAGGGAGGGGGAGGGCAGAGGGAGAAAAAGATGAAGAGACTGACAAGACCAAGAGAAGAGCAAACTGAACTCACATCAACACTCCAATGAGTCATCCAGAGAGAATATGAATATTACTGCAGTAAAGAGGACTGCAAGATCAAGGAGAAGAATAATTGTTAATGCCACTGCACTGAATCTGGGTTGCAACTAGGACTGGGTATCATTCAAAACTTTTTGATACCGGTATCCATACCGATACCTTGACTTCCCTGACCAGTTCCTGAACACTACTTTTTTCGATGCCAATTTTATCAAATCAATTGTAACAAAGAAAATTACATTACGTATTATGGTTCAAATCTTTAGTTTTATTTTTCAGCTTTGGCATTTTTCCACTCAAAGTCGTTTTGTAACATAAAAAAATATACAAGAAATAATTTTCAGTGTAAAAGAACAAGCGACAGGTCAGTGTCTAACAGTCACTGCTGCATGCTATGGACCTTTAAATCTTCCTGCAGTTGAACACGGAGCAACTTTCTGCTTTTAAATTGTTTCCATGCACGTTCAAATGCTTCATCAAATTGGTCGTGCACTACTGGCATCAATCTTGCCAAAATGGAGACACACTTTTGACCTCTGTCGCATTTTTTAACTGCTGCGAGACACACACACACACACACACTGTAGTTCACAACACAGATACATGTGAACCGTGTCTGTGAGTATAAACACATAAGTATTTTTCCTGCATGCCTCTACTGCATGTAACGTTACAGCCAATCACCTGCAGCATTATCAGATCCTGATCACGTGATTAACTCCTTGGTATCGAAACTATGGCACTGAAAAACAAGGCATCTTTCAATACTGGGTAGTATTGAAGCATTTCGGTTGGTGCCATAAAAGAATCAAAGTTCGGTACCCAGCCCTAGTTGCAGCAGATCAAGTTTCATTATTTTAAAGTGTAATCTCTCCCATGAAGGGACCAGGCAATAAGACGATATATAGATAGAGATTTGCTACAAGATCTATACCAAGGTATCCCTTTAATATCTCTGGCTGCATTTGACCATCATGGGCAAGTATTTATGTATCAATATAACCTTGACAAATCAGGCCATTAAAATGTAAAGTCCCTCTCTCATTACTTTCTGACTTCCACAGCCTGCCTGTGGCTCTCAGTTCCAAAATCACTCATCGTCGTAATGTCAGTGTCCACATCTGGTCAGGGAAGTACCCAATCAATACGATTTTGAGCTACTGCACAGTCAGTCAATAGCTGCTAAAGCGCTTAGTTAAAAGATCAACCTGATCCAAAGACAGTTGTCTTCTCCTCCAGAAGTAAGTAATGGAAGAGAAGTGAGAGGAAATGGTACGTAACAAAGGCATTAGAGATCACTCCCTGCCTCCCTTCATTCATCTCTCTATAGCTTGACCTCCATTTTATTTTGTAAAGCACAGAGATGAAGAGATGGGCTAGTGACATCAGCTATGTGTTTACATGTGTAAAAGAGACATGAAGAAAGAGATAAATAATATGAGAAGAGAAGGACTGAAAGAGACCTGTAGGACTGATGCTTGAGAGCTCTCCTCTCCTGTTGTTCCTATTGACTCTGCGCTACGGCCTTCAGGGCATGAGAGAGCAAAAGAGTGATTCAATTATTGACAACGCACAACGCTGCCCCATCACGAGCATATGCTCCTCTTTCATCCTCTCCCAACCAAGGTTGAGGATATCCAGAATAATGTCACTGAAGATCTTTGACGCAGTCTGCTTTAACCATCTCTCATTTATAGTGACGAGCAGGGCCTAAGATGACAATCTAACCTTGAATTTGCTGAAACGCATCACACACTTTAAAGCATTAAAATCATTAAATACAAACTCTTGGAAATTAGACATTTTTGTGCAAGGGCTGTAATTCTCTCCTTTCATTCTTTGAATTGACCTTCCTAAATCCTTTTAAGAATGATCATTTTGACTATAGCAAGTCTGTTCTTTTTCAAAAGAATGTCCACAATCTCCTATAAATGTTTGAACCCTGTGTATTTGAATGTAATTATTGGACTCAAACTTGATGTCAGTCCTAACCTCGTCTTTCCAAAATATATACACTGAGAAACAGGAAGTAGAAGAACAAAAACAAAACTACTATTTATGTAAAAGTAATGAATGTTATGTATTAAAACTGCAATAAAATACATATTGCAAATTGAGAATTGCTTTAATTACAGAACTGCACAATAGCTTTTCTTCCTGGGGTGTTCACATTTATGTGGTCATCATTAATTATCTTTCATAATGTGTTTGGCTGTTTCTCCCTCTAGCCCTCCAAACTGCCTGTGGTTCAGACCTTTTGAACTCCAGTTGAGTAGCCCCTGGGTGCGGCATTGCATGGCCCCCACTCCTCCCTCCCCATATATGTGTCTGATCAAATACTCTGCTCCACTTCATCAGCTCTCAGCGAATCAATGGACATCACAGAGATGATCTTTGACAGAATAATTACACAGGGACCGAACACTCAGAGAATGACGCGAAGCGATGGGAAAGAGAATCAGAAAGATACAGTACAAAGCTCAGCTCTGCACAAAGAGCAAATAATATATATATATATATATATAAATATATAAAACATCACAATACATCAGTTAATTGTCACAAAATGGATTTTCTACATCGCACAAGTTCAGTCCAAGAGCAGGAATTAAGATCAACAACCTGGAAGGTGAACATTGCATAAGAGATTTAGTCACCCAGAACAAACTAGTACACAAAATACTGGAGCATAAACAATTGAAGAAGTCATCTCTCTTATGCTTTGTCATTTCAGTCATCTTAGTTATTTCCCTTTTCTCACATTGCTTGTTTTATCTATATCCCACATTCGCTCTAATCATCTCTCCCTCTTGCTCCAACTGCATGTTTAAGACTGTGTGAAAATGACTAACATCTCTATTTCTCGCTCTGCAATCCCTTGTCTAGGCTGCTGGTTAGCAAGCTTTGACCTAAAATAGGACATACTAAAGCATGCACGCTCAAAACATATGCATTTCTACATACAGTATGTGCAAATATATGCATGTGCACTGTAACATTTGCTTATGCATGCAAACAGATACAGCACCCCAGGCTGGGAAAAAAAAACAAAGAACCACACTGTTACTGCATACAAACACAGACTGACACAAATGCTTGCAGCATAATATGTAAAAGTCAAGCGTGGTTTTGTTCTGGAGGGCTCAACAGCAGGCTACAATCAAGAGGACCACCAGCTGAGCTCTCGCACCGAAACATATCTGCATACTGCAGTAAACAAGAAGACAAACCCATCAAACTACCATTTATGTGTTTACTAAACCAAAGATGGCTTTCTCCCATGAAGCCATGTCTGAGAAAAATAAATGTTTGGTTGAATGATGTTCTCTGGTGCAAACTGTTTAACTGACCCCCCCCCCAGTGTGACAGGGAACAGTTACTGACTCAGTGCCTTTGTGTTCTGTCTCCTTTACAAGACAAATTGAATTGGACTGACTGGCTGACTGGAATAACTTGATTAGAGTTTGTATGTGGCTGCTGACTAATTTCATGCATGTAAGTAGGATGTGCAGTATGTTTTACACATGTTTTTTTTTTTTTTTTTTTTTTTTTTGTTGCAACTGTAAAACTGTGTATGATGCAGTTAACTGGGACAGTGGATGCTTGTGGAAACATCACACCATAATCAGGAAATGAACAGAAATAATCCATGCCTAAAATGTAAATAAAGCTGACATAGCTTACATGATCATTTGTACTAACTGACTTACTACCATCTTGTAAGATTATCTTAAATCTCATATAAAGATATAAGGGTGTATAAGATTACAAATAGTTGCTTCCTGAGGCCTGGGCAAAATGATGGCCAAACACCAAAAGTAGCCTTTCTATTCCTCTCCTCCTCTCTTGTGCACACATTAAAATGTGTCTACAATGAAATGAGCTGTTGCTCTCTGAGACTCCCAAACTCTCTGTCCTTGGGCCACACACCTCTCTGAACTGCTAATTGCCTCCCAACATATGACTTGGACTAGGATGCTGGCCAAAATCAGCGACTGACCTCACAGTGTGGCCCAGTCATCTGATTTGTGTTAGCTGGCTGCCCTCTGTCACACAGGCCAGCTTTGTGTGATGTTGCTACATTTAGGTTGTGGTCAACGCTCACAATCGAAAACATGTTCTCTGCATTATCATCTCTTTTGTTAGATATAAATTATCACACATACTAAATGAACTACTCTGAATGACAGCCTGTTGGGAATTAAAAGCAATTACAGAATGATGATTGAGTACCCTGAATGTACGCAGGATGGAGTAGTGTGTGTGTGTGTGTGTGTGTGCTCAGGGGAGCAACCTCCCTTGCATTGTCACTGATAGAGAGAAGCAAAGGAAGAAGAGGACAGCACAACTGGAGTACAAACAGCTCACAGAGGCAGAAGAGCGTAAATAGTCTCAATGAAACATCCTCCACAAGCAGAGTCAAACATCTCTATTCATGGCTACATAAAAAAAATGAACCTAAGCAAACCAATGCACAAAGGACAGCGGGTGACATGTGAAAAGCAGGATAACACTCACCAGGCATTGTCAGAATTCCACAGAACAATCAAAGGCAGGCTGAGAGAGTAACCGAGGCTGAGCCAGAACAAGAGGGGAGGGGAAAAAAAAAAGAAAAAGAAAGACAGGGATGGATGAGGGCAGAGGCGATTTCAAAGCTCCATTTTTTCCCCCTTGCTGCCGATGCAGACCGCTGCTCGCCGCTTCTCTTCCTTACTTGTGGTGCTCTTCCTCCTTCTCTCCCTGACTCCTTCTCTCTTTCCTCCTGCTGCTGCTTTAAGGCAAGGGGTGGAGAATAAGCGCTACAATGCTCTCTCTCTCTTGCTGCTCCCTCTCCTCCTTTCTTTCTCCCACCCTCTCTCTCACTCACCCTGTACAGAGCATGCCCTACTTCCTGTGCTGTCTCTGACACGGGACACGCTCTCTTTTCTCTTCTGTTTGTTTTCTCTCACTCCGCATGAATGAGTTTAAGGCTACCCCGACACCTGACTCTGATTTAGGCAATGATGTAGATTTGTCCCCTTTCCCCTGCTGTCTCTCCCCCTCTTACTAACTCCAGCTAAACCCTTTTCACTGTCAGTGATTGACTGCACCTCCCATCTCTGTTTCCTTGCGCAGGGAGGAGCCTGCATATGGTGTGCGGGGGGATCACATGTATGTGTGTGTGGTGCAGCCTAGCTTGGCCCTGCCCCCCTGTGTGACTCCAGCGGGAGTGTGTGTGTGCTCTTTGTCCTGTCAATTCTGGTGCGAGGTATGCTGCTTTCTCTGTTAGGCACTATTGCTGCTCCTGTTGCCACCACTGTTGTTGGGACTTGGGGGGAGCAGGGGGCTTGCATGTGCCGCCAACCAGCTCAAAGTGTGGACTCAGTTCAGCTGGGAGACTAGGACTCCATGCTGGGGCTCAGACAGAAAAAACACTGTACATATGAGGCTGGAGCTCAGCTTTGGCAAAGTGACTTGGCTGATGGGGCCAGCCAAAGGGTTGGTAATAGTAAGGCTGGAATGTGGGTGGGAGGGCTTTGCCATGCTCAATTTGAGCCGGGATTGGTAGACTGGCAGTGGAGATAGGGGTGAGTTTGAGGTTATTTCCAGAGCTCACACACTGGCAGAGCTGGCACTAGGGGATAAAGGGCCGGGCGGGACACACACCGATAAGGCAGGGCAGCTGTGGGGAGCTGGTTCAGAAGAGCCACAGCCTCTAATCTGCACTCCCTGCACGTCTGCAATGATGTCATCAAATATGACATCACCCTTACCCCTCATTCTCCTGGACACATGACACACACATACACACACACAAGTATATGTGTAAATCAAATGACCACACAACAGGGTGTGGAGGAAGGTACAAATACTGAGCTCTGAGTTCACACCCATTCTAAACAAAAGCACAGGTCACAAGCACATTGTTAGGTTTAAAATAACACAATCATGAAAAGTAAAAGTATTTCAGTAGCTTGTTGCGGGCCACCTGTTTCCTCCTGAAACTGACATATAAAAGAGTTCTACCTTAACTGGTGACAATGACTGTCATTTCACTCTATTTGAATCAAAATCTGTAAGGCTTACATCCCCATTTTAATCCCTGTGATGTCACCTTTAGCACTGAATATATGTAAAAAACAGTGTCTTTGAATACAAGTATCTGATGAATACAGTAGCTAATTGCAATGACTACAGTGTCAATGACTTAAAACCTAAAAACAATGATTTTAATTTAATCTCAGCCTGTTGTGGGTTATTGATTCATTATTTATTCTTGCAGTGGGAGCAGTGTCAGGTGCAATCCAGTGCAATTCCACTGCAATCAAAGAGGGGGAGGATTACAATCGATGGTGTTTTTTGAGACCATAGCCTGCTGTCTTTTTGTGTTGCGTTACATTGTAAGGTCTTCTTTGATTAGTTTACTTCACATTTAAACACGCATTTGTAGCAAATGGAATGAGCTAATGTGTGACTACAGAGGTGATGAAACATGACTGCATTAATGCATTAACGCTTGTAAAACACAGTGGTTTTAGCCTAGATGTGCTGCAGCTAATACATTTACCAACAAAATCAAGCTGTATCAGCAAAGATTGCAGCAGAAATGACATTTCATATTTGTAGTACATTTTTGTTATCATTCTGAAGAACTAAGAACTAAACTGAATTATTCTTATACAACTGGCACACAATATATGATTAAAAATTGTCAAAAAACAAAAATCCCTTCCTGCAGAATTTAATTATGAGGGTTTTTGCACAACAGTGGAGGAGCCATTCGTTTTTACTGGGCTACTTATTATTCAGATGCAAACCCTGCTCACTCTTCTCACTGTTAATGGAGGCACGGCCCTAACTGTACTGATAACATACTATGTGTGGCTGCTTTTGAAGCTCAACCTTTTCCCTTTCTTTATTCAGCTTAATGAAGGTTTTATCAGGGATGCTTCTTCATTTCTAACTTCCTTTTAGCAATGCCTCCTGGCTCCTACCCGTTCATAGATTTTACTCTATCATCCTAACAGTTTAAAATCTAAAAAGCAACTCCATTCTGGTTCGCTTAATCCAATTAGGTGAGCCTAAAGCTACCACTCCTCTCACTTCCGACACATAAGCCAATCATTAATCACTTTCCCTTTTATCAGTCCAATTAGCTGCACCTGTAACACGCTGCTTCCAGCTCTGACAACTGATGCCAATATTCAATAACCACCTTCCCCACCACCGCCCGCATCGAGACTCCCATCTAGGAATCACTGGGAGGATGCTTTGGTGTGTTATGTTGCCAATGATCTAAACTACATTTTCACCAACAGTGCTTTGTATCCATGAACTAGTCTCCTGATTTAACCATATTAACATACATGCATATTCATTGAAAAGAAAATATGACTCTCTGACATCACATCTGATGAACAATCTATTGTCAAGGTGAAAACAGTTGAAGCAAGATGTGTAAAAACAGTAGCTAAAGCTGTTGGGAATTTAAGCAATCAATGAAATTAAGTGTGGGATGTTTTAAATCCAAGCACAGTGATAAAGACACTGTCACCTTTGGTACACGTTCAAGTCCTCTAAATATTAACACACTCACTCTAAACACACCTTTGACCGTGATGATGATAAAAAATAATTAGTCTAACAGCACACTTTACATCTGCACATGTAATTATGAATATAAACAAATCTACGTACGTATGCCTACAACAGAAGATTGTGCAGTTCAAAAAACAATGACATGCTTAGAACTCTTTGAGTATATCATTTGAAAAATATCTTGTGAAAGGACAAGAGTGCAGTCTGATTGCAGGGAGCTATTTGAGAGGGTTTGTTAAAGCACAATGAAAAGCTGAACATCTGACCCAGACACAATCCAGCTTACAATGACAGCACTCAGAGAACACAGCCTGAGATCTGTCTGGCACCTATCTCATCTCTCCTTCACTTCAGTATCTGTCCCTGCATTTACTATTCTCCATGTAGTGAGCATGCAATGCAGTGCAATGACAGCCATCAGTAAAGAATGTAACAGAGAGCATCATCACACTGTAGGAACCCATCTAATAGGATCTGACTGATTTGAGTCAGTGGCAGAAAAAGCTATTTTTCAATGCCTCTCTTGAAAATGTAAATGAGAGTGACAGGAGAACATGCTGTGAACTGAAATCTACCTTTGACTTTAGTGGCAACCCATCCTAGTACTCAAAGGAGGAGCTATGAGCAGGCAGAGAGGTAAACAGACAGCTCGACACCTTGGTACTAAAATGTTTGTTTCTAACTAGGTCAGACTGCATCAGCAGAGATGTGCTGCTGTTACACTACATATGCTAGTCTCTCTCCTCTCTTTAATTCAATTCAAGCCATATCAAATAAATGTTACAGCAATAGTATTTTATTGACAGAGCATAGAAAATTGTATTTATCAAAAGAATAATAAACACTTACAGGGTCCATATTATCCATATTATCAAATGCTAGTTGAATATGAGTGGATCTACAATACTATAGATGTGTGATGTAATGTTCATATTAATGCCTAGGAACAAAGTGAAGGCTGAAACATTCATTTAGGAATAAAGAATATACAACAATGTCATGAGGTTGAAAGATTCAAATGAAACAGCAATAGGGAATAGATAATGAATATATAGGAAAAAAAATCAGTCTTACAGGAGTTTTAGAGGAGATTATCTCTGCCTGTGCTTCCTCTCTGTCAATGCGTTTATATAATAAAGATACTGGTCACACTGGCCGAGCCTTAGCACAGACACACCCGTACACAGTGACAGTCTGACCTTGATGAGGCAGCGTCTGGAGAAGGCAGAGTAAGTGGTGGATAATGAAGCTCACCAGGAATCCATCAAGCTTCATCAGTGCTGAATAAAAGTCTGAGGTGTTCTCTCACACCGAGGTTTCTTAACACTCTTTATAATAGAACACTTATTTAATACAAATCTGAAATAGAAGTAATAGCAGTAAAGTCCAAAATTTCTAAAGATGAAAAAACAGAAACTGTCGATGTGGTCAAAGATTGATGTAAGAAGGCAGGTCATGAGACAGCGGAGCAACGTGAGTTTTATGCTTTGAAGGTTTCCAGTGATGCAGCATTGCTAACACGACAGGAAGGCTGTTCCAAAAGACTGAAACATTTTCTGTGGATAGATAAGTAACTTAAGTCTTGTGAACAAAGATTGTGCACTGGCTTGTATGAAGTAATACAGTCTGACAGGTAGTCAGGTGATTCCTTTATCTTTGCAAGCCAGTTTGCACACACATTTGACTACACTGTACAGTACATTCAAAGCAATTAGAAAGGCTGGCCTGTCTGTATTAAAAGAGCACTGAGCATCACACTGAGTATAGTTGCTAGGGATACAAGCCAGATGTGTCTTGGATCAGTTGATGCAGAGTCAGAAGAACTGGTGGATGGACAGCTTGCCTGTGATGTGCAACTTTGAGATCTGACTCACTGCTGGCATGCATCGTCAAAAACAGAAGTGAGGATGATGCTGATCCAGCTGTCGAAATTTAAGGAGAGGTTGCCTTTTACAAACTTTGTGAACATACTGGATAGGCAGATGGTAAATTGCAATTGTAAAAACCCTCCAAGTGCTGGGACCTCAGAAAGTTAGGATGCAGTTAGGATAGTGTTGGTCGTCATATCACCTGCTACCACAGTCATTACTAAGTGACACATTTAAGTCTCAGTTTACATTTCCTGCAGATTTATTTTAGCCTTGTCTATATTGTCAAGGCACTATGGATCAATACCATCAGCTGATCATAATGACAGTGATCTAAATGTTGATAATGAAGATGTTTTATCCTCTTACTCCCTCTTAGTCATTCTGGATAATGTGAAGTGAAATGCACACCACACTATGTCAGATCCGCACCGTGCCTGACTTTTGTAATATACAGGCTTTTATTAGTCCATGGCAGAATAAAAACCCTAGTCGACTCCTGTCACAGAGATTACACACCACACATGCACACTCAGACACACACAGACAACAAAAACGAGTGAATCGAAGGCTGAGCAGTAAAGTGGCAGAGAGGCCTGTTAGTGAAGTGAAAGTGGTGACAAAGCATCTGGAGTCATCACCATGGTAATTTAGTGGGTCTGTAAGAGTCACTGAGTACCATCTGGACTGTCACTGCCACTGAACTCTGTAATGTGTGTGTATGTGAGTCGTAAATATATAGAAATGATTTGGATGTTCTACCTAACAGGTTTATCTCTGGCCAAAAAGTAAAAAAAAAAAAAGACAATTAATAATTTAATGTTTAGAGCTTCCTATCATCTTATGACCTTGTTTAGGGATCAGGCACCAAAATAAATTATCATCTGTTGAAACACTGTTATTGGTGTGTGCAACTCTTTCTTCATACACTAACTCTATTCCTATAGCTTTCATAAAATCATGTATTCCTTAAATTCAGACATAAACAATGATTCTTCAAAAAGCCTTCACATTTTATAATATTTATAACATTGGTGCATGATAAATAAGTGAAAAGCCTGTGACCAGGGTTGATTAAAGAGAGGAATGAATGAGTAAATGAGCGTCTGCATGTGTACTGAGCAGTTCTTTAGAGGGATGCGCGGGGTGCTGCTTTGATGGGGCCTTCGGTATTCCTGTCACGCCCAAGGCCCTATCCATTACAGCTCATTACCCAGGGAGAGAATGAAAGAGAGGAGACCCTTGGCCACGCTCACCCGGGCTCACAGAAGGCCCAGCAGGGTTAAACATCAACCAAGCTACCAAACCCCACCAGCTGGGCAGGTGTCAACAACACTAGGATTGCTCCAGGGATGATTTTGCCACAAATTATACAGATAGTGAACTGATCACAGTAGCAAAACACAGCTAAAACTCCTTAAAAATACACTGAAACAAATGCCCAGCACTAGTATAATTTGGCACAGCATAAATCTCACACTTTCAGCCATTTAGTATAAGGATGAGGGATGCATACTTTCCATAAAGGAAGCAAATAACAAGCAAAAGGTTTTCTAACAGCGCTGAGCAGAGAAGAGGAACCAAGGCCATGTGAAATCTAATTACACATTAGCATATTATAATGGAACCTCTAGTTGCAAAGCTTCCGTCAGTTTGTTTGGGGGACTGTGTTTACAGCTGCTGAATCTGAAAAGATCAGTGGACTTTATAAAGAGAGTACAATTCACACTTACTTTTATTACAAACTTTATGACAGCATATAATAGGCACCAGGTGTATCATTTACTCAGCTCACCACCACCACCAATGGTGTCCATTTTTAAGTCACGGAATACTTCTTTTTTTTTTTTTTAGAATTAATACATTTGTTTAATTTTTTGTATGCATATTTTGTAAATGTTTTCACTAAGTCTGTGAAGATGTTCTGTGTCAGTGAGATTGTATGTACTACAACCACAGGCACTAACATCAGTCTCATCTCATCTCTCTCAAGACAGAGTGTATTTTAGGTCCTTATTTTGGAGAGACTTCAGTAAAAAAAAAAAAAAAAAAAAAAAGGGGGGGGGGGGGGTTGGTAGCCTTGGATATCAATTTATCTAACTTGTTAGATTCTGAAACACTCTCTGAACACTGAAAGACAAACACACTCTTGTTCCTGAGTGCAAGAACTTCAAAACTGAATAGCCATCTCTGTCCTTGAGCCAAATGAAGAGCACTCTGTTTATGAAACCAGGACAAATCAAACCTTTTCAAAACGCCCACCTCTGCTTAAGCACCCAAACACCACGGCATTACACATTAAATTAATAAAATCCTCATTATGATCCCTGATAGAAAGAGACACTGCCATGAAGCTTTGTAATCATCACAAAATTAGAGGCATTAAGTTTTGAGATGTTATTGATGGGTTAATTGAATCCATCCTAGTCTGCATGGAATATGGCTTAATAATGCACAGTGGTAGGTGAAACATGCTCTGTGCAACACATTATTACCCTGAGAGCTCTGTTTCATCTACACCAAATCATGCTGATACATTGCAAATGAGATGGAGAGAAGGGAAGGATGCCAAAGAGAGAAAGAGAAAGATGCACTCTTCCTCTGCCTAATTATACCACTGCAATGAGCATAATGAAAGCACTGCTGTTGTTTTTCTTCAGATTGGCAAAAAAAATCTGTGACTGGGCATTTGATTGTTGTCACTACTAAGTACATTACTTCTCTGGATTAGGTCCAGGACAATATCCATAACGTGTGTGTGTGTGTGTGCACACTGTGCTAGTAATCATCATTAATAAACACTGAATCAACATTTAAGAAGATCAGGCACTCAGTATGAATCAGTACATCAGAACATAAATAAGTGAAGGAACTGATGCCAAAATGAACTGATAATCACTTCTCTTACTGAAATATGAAAGAAAAATGGGGGGGGGGGTGTGACCATCTGCATCCTGGGAATGGGATTGATGGAAGGAATGGAAAAAAGGGTAAAGAGTTGGTAAAGGAGACATTTTCCCCCAAAACAAAGAAAGAAAACAGGGTTGGGAGTGAGCAAATGATGACAAATGTGAAAAACACGAGAGGCAAGGAGGAGAACGTCAGCGTGGTTGCACAAAATGAAGTAGTGAGGGCACAGAAAAGAGAGAAGAGGATCTAGGGACAAAGCTGTGAGTGTGCTCGACTGGGTTTAATGTAAGAGAAATCCGCTGGTGAACTGCAGCTCCAGACAACAGCTCCCAACATAACTGAGAGAGGCAGATAAGAGAGGACCAAAATGACGAATGACAGCAAAGCAGAAATGCACCAGAGAGACAGACGAAATAAACACAAGAGCAAGAGGAGAAAGTCAAAGTGAAAAGTGGCACGGACTTATAATATGAGGGGTTAATAGACTTTGGGATGCGCGGAGAGCAAAAACTGAATGTCAGTAAGTAAGTGAGTGAGATGTGGAGGGAGATAGGGAGAGGAAGAAGGGAAGCAGCAATAGAAAAGGTTGGATATTACAGTCGGACCACCTGGGGAATGTTTACAGAATTTAATAACTCTAAATGTCATCACTTTATTGGATTTATGGATGGATGTCTCTCTCTCACTATGCTGCTCTCTTTCCATCTTTCTCACACACACACATATATATGCTCTAACACCCCCACCTGCAACAATTACCATGGTACCCATTGCTGCAGCTTTATGGAGAGATGACAGGGGGTTTGTATTAAGGGCCCTTGAATCCTGTTACAGGCAGCCATTCAGAGGTAAAGCTTCTTACAGCACACATGTTGATACTGTACCACCGCTTCACTACCTTATATGGTCACTGAAATTGAACATTATGGTTGCCAGTCTAAAGAATAAACAAGCAGTATATTTGGAACATATTTGGACATTCAAGACCCTAATGAGAGTAGACACCACTCAATACTACAACATGGCTCCTACTATCTATAAAATGGTATGAAAAATGTCCATGTTGCTATGTAGAGACTGTCATGTCTCAAGAGGTACTTGAACAATCAGAACAGTCAGAACAATCTGACCTCATTATTTTCACATATAAAATAACAATGGTTCCAGGGCTGTTGCTCTTGCTACCACAAGAGGTTCTGTCCTGTGACATGACACAGAATTGCTAATGGAAATGTATGTAGGTCTTTCAATGACCTTTCAATGAAGAAAGATTTTGTAATTATTACATACCATAATACATAATGTCACTATTTTTCAAAACACCTAATTTTCAGGGAAAAAAAGAAAATATAGAAGAAAATATAAGTCTTCCTACCACAGAATTATATATATATATATATATATATATATATATATATATATACACACAGTTAAATTAATAATAAAATGTGAAAATAAGTCAGACTAATCAGAACATTTCACTTTTTATGGATTGGGGCAATTAAGACTACTCACTTCACTCAGTATCTTTAAGTAGCTTTAAGCTTTAAGTAGTTCCCCACAGACTTTCCAAGTGGTATTACTGTTGGTGCTGCTGTCACAAAGAAGAATACAGTATGTAGTAGTAATATAGTAAAGTAAGACAGTTTCACCTCTGCTCATTTTATAGAAGCCACTGCCAGGAAATGTGGAATTTGTTTAGATTATCAAACAGACAGTGAATCAGCTGTTACTGGCTGCTAGTGGTAGCCTTAGCAACATGGCTACTGTTATCAGCCTCCCTACTGTTCATAGCTAGAGACAGCTGTATTAATGCTAATTTGAACTAGAAACCCAGATCTCGGTACTATGATGAAGGCAGAGGGTCTATTGGGACAAATACACTGTTACTTTAAAATCCTGGTAGCAGCTGCAAATGGCTGGTAGGTACTAATAAGTCAAAGCTAATGTGTATTAACTTTCCTTGTGTTTCAAGTCAGTGTTAGAATGCATTTATCTTATCTGTCTCAGTTGTTAATTTGGACATTTTATTAAGGCCATCCATTGTCTATACCCCCTTAATTTGTACAGCAGCGTCTCGCAGCATGCATCTATGAGATCACTCAGTGTATGGTATAGTGTTCCCTGCAATGCAAACATAATTAAAGGATATGCTGAGCAGATTGTCTGAGGCAAGCGAGACAGAGGACAGAAACAGGAAGAGAAATACGGATGTAACAAATCTGTTCAGCCACTTTATCCATCTGCTAATATTCAGAGCTGAAGTCTGTGAGTGATGGCAAAAAAAGGTTTCCTGCTGTGTTATTGAAGCAGTCTTTCCATAAAAACGCATGAGTCATTGGTGCCCACAGTGCTGAGAACTGCAGTTACACACACACACACACACACACACACACACACACACACACAGATATGCATACAATTACAGACACAGAATCAAAAACACATAATCACAATCAGTCAGTTATATCCAGCCACCACTGTGGCCACAAAATCCAGACAGACACGTATTCCTATTACAAGGTGAGGGGCTGGACAGACAGGAAGATGGAGGATGGATACTGTCAACAGCAATGATGTCATACATGACTTTGCTGCTTTCAGGGAAGCTGTAAGTGCACAACAGTGTGTAAAATGTGTGGGTGTGTGTGTGTAAATGCACATGTATTAATGTAGGGGGTGATATTTTGTAGATGTGGTTCAGCAGGAGCACAGTACTGTCAACGTCAGTCAAGATCCAGACACAGACACACACACACACACACACACACAGAAGCACTTCTTGCTTGTACCCTTAATGAGTCAAACAATACGTAAATTACCCTGAATTACAATGGCCAGAAACATCTGGCATGATGCAATAAGGCAGAAAGCAGCAAGGAGAGAGTGAGAGACAGGAACATGACTGAAAGAAACACAGAACTAAGTAGTACTTTTTTGGGGGTGGGTGGGTGCAGGGAGATGTTCAGCAGGAAGGTGCATCACGTCAAACATGAACCAACAAATAAAAACACTGCTCCAGTGCTAGTGTTAATATAAACGTTCTGCCTTGAGATAAAACAATGTCCTCTGTATAAATCTAAACTACAAATACAGAAAGGCAAAGGCAAATACTACCATTTTGAATTAGAAAAATTAATTTCTGTCTCTAAAAATAATATCTGCCAAGTGCTTCTTGAAAAAATATGAAAGGACCGACCCCACCATGCGCTGCACTGTCCAACCAGGGCACTCTGCTACAGAATTTAAAAGCCCACACACTGCAGCCACTATGATATTCATCAGCGTGTCCAGGCAAGGTCAGTGTCGATCAGATGAGAGCGCGGAAGCTAGTAAGGGTCAGATCCTCTCTGATATTAGAAAAACGTGTAGAGCAGATCAGAGCAGCAGAGAGCAACAAAATGCATACAGGACATTATCAGGTCAGTGCACAAAGAAATGACAGACCACTGCATGGAGGGACTTGATTATAATGAAACAAACACAGTGTCAATGATAAATTGTATCTTTTACAACTGCAAAGCGACATCTGCTGTTAGTATACCTGATATTCAGAATATTTGTTTGTGATCTGACATCACAAATGACTTGCTATATCATTTTTTTCTTATGTTGAAACACCTTTGTGTGGTCATCCTAGTTGTTGATACAGAGTAGATGGTAACGTAATGTTTTTACCACTTTAATTTGATTAACAGTTACAAAGTTAAGGTTTGTAGTTATGTCATACAACCCAGATATTGATATAAATACGTATTTGTGTGTATCTGGTATTTGCTGGTAACTCACTGGTATTATATTCTCCTTGTTAACCACAATAATAACGTCCTCAACCCACAAAAGCATCCGTGAATCTGGAACTGCCTCATTTCATTCTATTTATGAGTAGCTTTTGAGCAGTGAAGCTTCTACAGTTATTCAGCTCACTCTAACTTGCACTGTGGACCAGGTTTCCCATTTTTTGCCCTTATAATTACCTCGACTGCCACAGTAAAAGCTAGAGTGGAAAATTGTGCACCCTGACATTTAGCCTACCTCTAGGTGATACCATGAAAAAATAAGGAGACAAAATTTTCAAGATGTATTTAAAAAGTAAATTAATGGAAAATAAACTAATAATTTGTTTTGTATGTGTACAGTGTTGGTGTGGGCACGCACACATCGCTGCATTTCTGCTTTGCTACAGATAAGGAGTGTCCAGCGACTGATTAGCACAGATGAATATTTCATTTGCGAAGTCCAGCTGCTCCTCATCTGCAGGTCTCTCTCCTGAGACCGCCCAAGGCTACAAGGCCTAACAATGTCATCACAGCTAACACACACACACTGAAAATGTGAGTGTCTGCTCTCTCCTCAAATAATTATTATAGAAATACCAACAAATATATGGCTGTTAAATGTAGTTATTTTATTTTAAAATTATTTTAAGATTATTCAGAGTAATAAACCTCATAAATATACATAACTTTCATAACAAATCATGTACAATGAGATACAACAGTGGCCGGTGTTTGAGATGTACAGTGAATTCTAAATGTTCTCTGCATCTCTCACATTCAAGGCTGCACATCTGCACACCAGGGACTTTTCAGGGTATAGGATTCCCTCCCTCCGTTGCCACTTTGTCTCATCATCTCTCTTCCCTCTTCTGCCAGTTCCCAAGCCTGTCTTCTTCTGCAGTATTTTCTACCCTGTGGGGAGGCTGCTCCCAGGCTTGACAGGGAGTGTCACTGACTCCTCTCACAGCACATTACTCTCTCATTCTGCATCTTTTTCATGCTTTCTCCCTCTTTTTCACACAAACACAAAAGCACACACACACAGGCACACACATACACACGAACTACAATATATATTTCTTCTTCTACGTCCTAGAAGAGTGGAAGCACCAGAGTGGCATTTCTCTCTTCTTCTACTGCATGAGGATATGTGTATTGAGACCTATCATTATATACGAGTCAGCTTGTGTATTTGCAAATGAGGTGTGTGTAGTGCGTCTGTTTCTGTGTTAAACCAGGTGAGATAAGACACCCTCCTGGACATTCCAATTTCCTGTCCGATATTTGCTGTCTACCCTGAGCGCTTTATCAGAGGGAAACACATAAACGCTGATAGGTTAGGAAACCTTACTACTATTTGAAAAATGGAGAAAAGGAGGGCTCAAATTGGAGAGTGATGAGTTTGAAATGGATAGAAGGTAGTGAGGTTAGAAAGACAGAAGCTATAAAAAATGAATAGAAGTGGGAAAGAAATGAGAAAAGACAGTGGGACAAAAGAAGAGGTATGAGCTCATTTTGTCTGCCTGCACCAGAGGAACAGTTCACCATGTTCCACGCTGAACAATTGGTAGTGTTCCCTTGTGATAGTTTGACAGTGATGTTAATGCCTCATTAAAAGTACGAAGAGAGGCAGCCATTCAGCTCCAAGTTTTGAAACCAAAAGCCATGGAGCATCTCTTCAAACGCTGCACCTCCATTAATTAAACCCCACAGATGGACACCTTGGCTTTTTTCCAGACACAGCAAAGATAGGTTCTGGGAATGATAGCTGTTTCTCGCTCATGAATGGAAAGACCATCAAAAATCCAGAGTGAGCAGGCAATGCAATTACAGGTCATCGCAGCCTGGTCTGAAATTCTAATTGACATTGTCAGGCGAGGGCAAATGTTTGCCAAGTGCCTGTGCCCCTGAGGAAATTGGGAGAAGTTATCAGAAACTGGCAATTATCACAGCCTGAAGCAAAACACTATCACATGGGTGGTGCTGTGGGCAGAAGACTCAACATACATCTGTACAGTTTAGACTGAGGCCAGAGGTGGCAAGAACTGACAGAAACATATGTGAGGCTGCATGCTGAGTGAGGACAAAGGGACTTACAAGTGAGGGACAACACTTGAGCTTTAGTACAGTGGGAGACCTTGGAGGCACTATTTTATCATGATAATTTTCTTGCATATAGGGCTGGGTATTGTTCAAACATTTCCAATACCGGTACCAATACAGATACCTTGACTTCAATACCAGTTCCTGAACAATGCTTTTTTTGACACCAATTTTATAAAATAAGTTCAAGAAAACGACATTACATATAATGGTACAACTCTTGAGTTTTATTTTTCAGCTTTGGCATTTTTCCACTCAAAGCAGTTTTCTAACATAAAAAATATACAACAAATATTTTTCAGTGCAAAAGAACTGTGAGTGCAAAAGAACAAGTGACAAGTCAGTGTCTAACGCTCACTGCTGCATGCTGTGGAACTTTAAATCTTCCTGCAGTTGAACACAAAGCACCTTTCTGCTTTTAAACTGATTCCGTGCACGTTCAAATGCTTCATCAAATTCATCGTGTTGCCAGCTTTAACAACAATGTCCTTTTTGCAAATATTGCATCACGCTCTACTAGCATCAATCTTGCTAAAATGAAGACAAACTTTTTTAACTGCTTCAACACACACACAGTAGTTCACAATACAGATTGACTGAGTGTAACCACGTAAGTATTTTTCCTGCATGCCTATACTGCATGTAACGTTACAGCCAATCACCTGCAGCATTATCAGATCCTGATCATGTGATTAACTCCTTGGTATCAAAACTTGGCACCGAAAAACAAGGCATCTTTCAATACCAGGTAGTATTAAAGCATTTTGGTCAGTGCGATAAAAGAACCAAAGTTCAGTACCCAGCCCTACTTGCATATCACTATATTAATATATATCACAATTGAAATTAAGATTGTCATTTCTGTTGAGCTTTAACCAAACATATTGGATTCAGATACAAAAAAAATATCAAGAAATGTATACAAACAGAAAACCAATTTAAAAAGGTATGTTTGTTTTCTCTACCACTGAACATGGCTTCTTGCTAGGAGTGGTGATGGTCACTTGCCAAGGCTTCAGCCATCATTGTGTTTACAACAGAAGGGTTAGAATACACCCTCTGAGCAGTGCACTTCCTAAGGCAGTCTGGACACTACAGTGAGTAGCAATCAGAAAGTGATGAGACTGGTTGGGGCTAGCTTCTTCAGCAGAAGAAAAGAAGTGATACAGCCAGGAGCAAAACATTTCCATTGTCCTCAAGAGTTGGAGACAACTCCTGGAATAAAGTTTGACAATTTTTTTTTTTCTAAATTTATAGTGTTTCTTCTAGACTGGTAGGCAAAAAGCTGTTAATGCTAGTAGCGATAACAAATCTTACAAATTGCTCCTTTAGATAAATGCAGTAACTAAAAATAAATACAATTCTTTGATCTCATCAGTCTAAATCCTAATAAATCATGCAGTGTGAAATGTTTGTATCCACTGTCCTTATTTCTTAGGCCAATCACAACAGCATGTGTCATGTATTACTGGGACCAAAGCATGAACATCTGGCCTATCCACAACAAGTCTTTGCATTTAGGTCGTTGTGGCTTTTGTGTTGGTGCTTTCGGTGCCAACACAAAAAAGGTTACTCAGTGAGTGCACTAGTGTCTCATACTGTAAGTATCTGGCTTTAATCGAAAAACAATAGTATGTGGTGTGTAGTAATAGCTAACACATCCAAGGATGCTGAGGCTGTTTTGGGAAGTGGGTTGTTTGTTCCTAACAGACTGCCATGTGACTGGTTAGAGAAAGCTTTGTTTCTGTGATGTGACTTGTGGTTCTTAGTACATTGTCAAGCAATGTAACTTGTCAACAGTATGTTGAAATCGCCCTAATAGCGAGACAAAGCAAACAAATCATATTTCAGCACACGTACAACCTCGATGCAGAGAGTTGCATGAGTTGATTCCTCAACTCTAACATAAACCAAACATGCCATGACAGAACAGAGGAGAGGAAAGGAGATTCATGTGTTACAGTGAGAAAGAGAGGAGGAGCGAGACATATTAGAAGTGACAGATTGGAGAGTCAGGATTCGCTGGTTTTTACAATATACTGACAACACAACACAGAATGTCAACAGTGACCTGAATAACCAGCCATCAGACAGAGAGAGGCACCAGGATAGAAGACACATGGACAAATCCAGCATACAAGAACACACACCAGCATCACTGCAACGAACAAACACCTACCTGTCATTGTCAACACTCCTGAAGCCAGGAAGGATGTGTCTGAAGCTGGAGTTGCGGTCAAGTTTGGGTTGACTCTTGGTGCGTTTTATCGAGCCCTTCAGCCGTCGACTTAGAAAGCCCTGACGGAGAGAGACAAAGACAGTCAATAAAACCGTGTCACTGCAAGTTTTTGGGGGGAGGCTCCAAGGTATCAATCATTAAGCTCAACTTGGCAGCAGGACAGGACATATTAATACCAACATTTACGCACCACATCCTGAATTTGGTGAGGCCTAATGTCATGAGTAGTTCAAGGGTAAACAAATGAGTATAGATCTTCACATCAGACTGTGAGTGATGCTCATCAGAGAAGTCAGGACAAGGTCAGACACAATGTATGTCCTGAATACAAAGCGACATAAAACTAACAAACTAAAAGAGGATTCACAAAGAGCATTACAAGCCGGTGGGTAATACTTCTGGTGCAATTACAGGTCGTCTCCCACAGTGCTTGTTATGTCTGCATTTGTGACAAATTGTGCGACGAACAAACGCTGTGTGTTTTGTAATCATTTTCATACACTAATTCAATGGATACACCCCTTTATTAGTTTGCTCATTCTGCTCTTTGTCTTGAGTCTATGTGTTTACTTCTTCTAACATCTGCAATCACACTCCCCCAAGCACCTCGCCGTCTCCATGGCAACTGTTGGCTGGCATTAAGAGCGAGAGAATATGAACAAATGAGATGTGGTGCAGAAATCGCAGGATGTTGCAAGTTTTTTAGACACACAGCACACAAAAAAACAGATCGTGTTCCCAGCTCTTTTTTTTTTTTTTTAGATTTCAGTGCAGGGTAAAAGATCAAGAAGGAGAAGAGGATGAAAAAGAAAGAGTCAGAATAAAGATGGTGTATCAGAGAGTTGATAGAGAAACTTAGGAGGGCAGCACGAAGAAGACAGAATTTAACAAGTGAGCCAGTATGCAGGACAAAGTACTAAACTGGGCAGTGCTCAGGCTCAGGTGCAGATTTTATTACAACCAAACAACACAGCAGCTGAGTAATAGACTGAGCACCTTCATGAATGACAGATTGGTGAAGACGCTCATAAAACCTCACAGACATACCTACAGTGCTTTAACCTTATGTCATTCTAATGCATGCACACATTTCACAAGACAGTGACAGGTGACACGCAGCGAAAGGACCTCCCTCCGTCCCAGTCAGGCCATTATCACACCTGTATAATTACCGCCTACAGTGCAAATAGGTCGCCCCGGGCAACAACAGAATAGGGTTAATTAGAGAGTGACTTCTAGACAGCCTGCCAGCTGATCACAGAGGAGCCACAGCATCCTGATGAACAACACCTGTCATCACGGAGCACTCTGGGCTAGGAACAAAGACATGCTAATGTCAGTATATTTAAACTCACGCCAATCATGGGAGTGTCAATGGTTCATTAGTGTGCGCATATGTGACTAAAATCAACAGCAGTGTCTCAATTCCCAGAGAGTTTTTAGTCTTCACACTGACTTATAAATATATAAATATACTCAAAACAGTTATATATTAATTATATATTATTAGTATATTAATGGAGCAGCTACTTACATCTTGTAAATGCTACAATGAACTGCATGTGGTGGTGAGACAGCTTGAGGAAAATCTTGGAAAACAAGACCAAAAAAATAAATAAAGGCTCACTCCATCAATTTTCCACCTGAAGTTTACCAGTCATGGGGAGAACTACTCAGCCTGTAGAAGCAGTTGTATAATTTCATCTGTGGCTCTGGAGGGAGCTCTCTAAAGTCTGACAGAATAACTTAGTTTGGGCTTGGAAACTACAAATTTATGGCAGAGAGCCTGTGTTACAAACTGGGGCAAAGAGTTTGAAAGCTGTGTGATTTTCCCAGGCAGGAAAAAGTCTGAGAAACGATGCTAAAGAGCTGCATTATGGGCAATGCAGGATCAAGCAACTCTTTATGAAAGTCCAGTACCCCTTTAAATTCCTACACACACATTGTGTTCTTTTTATGAGGTGAAACTGGTGGTGGCATTTCAAAGTCACATTCCGATTGACAGCCTATAATGCAAGTATATTATTTATATTATTTCCTGTTAGTACAGAAGGGGAAAACAGTTTTCTGTACTATGAAAACAGGTATATACCACACATTGTCCGCAATTCGTACTATATGTGCTGCTACTGCTGATTTTTTAAGGTT
The DNA here is from genome assembly GCF_001640805.2 of Lates calcarifer. Lineage (NCBI taxonomy): Eukaryota > Metazoa > Chordata > Actinopteri > Centropomidae > Lates > Lates calcarifer. The sequence continues at coordinate 16,345,769 of NC_066841.1, read as the reverse complement.
GTAGGGGGATCTTATGCATTGTCATTGTGTTACCTAAAACATGATAAAACAAAACACACTGCTCACCACTTATCATTATGAGCAATGGCTATTGTGTCCATACTTAATAACTGTCACATTTTATAGTTAGTTACTCTTAACCCTAGAACATTAACATCGGGTGATTTTCACCCACACGATTGTGTTCACATTATTTTCATTGTGTTGCTGCTGTCTGAGTTGGGTCCTTGGGTAGCTTCAGGGTGCTCACTGACGTTAGTGAAGGTAGGCGTGTTTCCCTGCTCCCATCCCTGTTTTTTTCTACAGGCACGCGTTTCGGGTGATTTGTTGTAGTGATATAAACATAACCTGAAACAGCTTACTTTAGTTATGGGTATGAATAAATATCACTTAGTGATAATTTTTTTATATAGTCACCTGGTCATTCCCCCCCTCTCAAAAAATGAATTTTTTTGTTAATCTCACCCAGAGTTATCAGTGATGCAGGGAGCCTGTAACTTCACAGGACAAGGCTCACATGTCCCAAGAACGGTTTGACCGAAGAACAAGTTCCCAGCACCATTATTGTTTTTTTTAGGAATTTTTTGTTAACAACTACCTAATTTTTCACTAATTTAAGAGCCTTTTTATAGAGCCTCCCCATGATACCTTTTTTTCATTTTGTGAGATGTTGTATACATGGAAATGAAAGAAAAGTACTTCAAACTGCCATGTATTGTTGTACTTTTACATATTTTGATGAGAAGTATTTTTTTTTTTTTTTGGGTATGTTACATCGGGTAAAATATACCTGACGTTAGTGACAGTGTTACAAAAGTGAACTTTAGTGTTCTAGGTTAATCTAGCCGACATGATGGTGTGGTATATGTAAGCTTACAGACAAGTGGGCAGCAAATGGCTAACTATTGCTACCTGCCATCAGCGAACTCTGCTCAGGGCTATTAGCTAAATGAACAGGGCTGAGTCACTGCACTTAGTGAGCGAGACATTACAGGATCTCGACAGGGTAGTTTTCTGAATAAAACTCTCTCTCCCTCTCTTAAATATTAGCCATATAAATACATCATTCACTCCATACGTGCATGTGAGTATGTGGGTATTTGGTTAAATAAGCATAGGCGCCATTCTAAACAATGACAAATATGAGTCAGACTGTGCAGAAAGATTATTGTTCCTTTGACTGTGTTTAGCATGACCGTCGAGATTATTTCCTTGACAACATGACGTGAGGACCTAAGGAGAGGCAGGGGATTTTGATTTTTTCTTGGCAAAGATGGTGATGTGGTAGAAAAATCAATAACACGCACGCATTTGCGCAAACACAGACACACACCTTTTCTCATTTCCGCATATCATCATTCACAATCCCCTCTAAAGTCATAGTAATTCCATGCCTCCTCCCTGCAGCCCCTAGAGAGTGTGTGTGCCTGCTGCTGTTGGCATATTCACAGCTAACAAATTAAAAAGCTTCTCTTTTTCCCCATCTGCAGAAATAAGTCAGTGAATAGAAACCTGTTCCTGTAGGCGAGGTGGATTGATTAGTAGCTGCTCGTTCGGTTTTTACTTCTCTCCTTCCCCTGATGGATAGACTCTGATGAGTGGGAGGGGGGGGGAGAAAGAGAGGAGCCAGGAAGGTAGACAAACCTATCATTTCTCTGATTATTTTGTATTCCTCGTTCTCTCTTTCACCCTCTAAAGTGCACGTGGATAGCAATGTGACATTAAAAACACGACTCTCTAACTAATTCCATCTGCCTGTCAAAGCTCTTTTGGAGCTACTGGACGGGGTGAAGGTCAGCAGATATGAACAGCCTATTCTCCCACTTAAAAATCAGTCGGGAAGGATGAGTGATGTCTATATTAACACTAGATTAAACCCCAAGGGAGACATGACACACTGGGAGCACTGCAAAAATGTTAGCATTTAATTTGCCTTCAGCACCTACTCATACTGGATGACTGAGAGAGCAAGAGGAAAAAATATGCAGGGAGACAAATAAAGAGAGAGACATATAGAGAAAAAGAGAGAGGACAGAAATAGAGGTGAGACCAGTCAAAAAATTGAGAAAATGACAGTGAGTTCCTGCCAGGAAGGGATGTGCTAACGGAGCAGGATAAATGGAAAAAGTGGAGCACAATGTGGAGGTGGCAGAGCATGAGTTGATAGAAAAAGCAATAGAATGAAACTAAATGAGGAGGAAAGTGAGGAGAAAAGTGCAGCAAATGAGTGACAAGGTTGCCGGCAGATCAGGGCTCAGCAGAGCACGGCACCGGCTGCAGAGAGAATCAAGCTAGAGCTGAAATAAAAGATGGTCAAAGGGTAGAATTACAGACCTGTGGGACCCTCCCGTGTTTATATTCTGAGCGGTCCTCATTTCAGTGGATGTTTCCATATGACATCAGTAATTACATATCTAAAAAATGACGACTGACATTCCGTGACAAACGCACTGATGTGTAAAGCTTGACCCTCTCCCCATTATGTCTTGCTGTGTGTAGTCAGGTCTGAAAAGCAACATGGCCAGCAGCTACAACATACAATAAAAACTGACACCTACTGAGATGTCATACATCATGTCAATATTCTATTGTGTTGTAAAGAAATGCGGTAAATTGTCTCATGGGAAAAGAATGTCCCAGTGGAGCTCGGTTGAATAAATATCAATGCATGAATGGACAAAAAAAAACAAACAAAAAAAAACAGGATGCACATAATGTTGAGATCCCCCCATTAATTAATTTATGACACCACATTGCTGTGTTTGGTCTTCCATACATATTAGTGCTTTTGCTGTCTGGCCCTTTACCTTTCATTTTGCAAACACCTACTTATACTCAGAAACATGATAAGGCTATTACAGCCAGTGCAACCTGACAGGGGGCATTACAGTATCCCATGTTAGTGTGAATTTCAATGAGCTCTTTAATTATTCCACATTTCTACAGTTGACAGCTAATTAGGGGAAGGAGGGGATGGAATAATCTGATTCAACATGCATCCTCGAAGGGGAGGAAAGCCTGGTTTTCACCAACTCTCCAGCCTCTGGCTTACTGTACTATCTCTGAAGGGAATTTGATGGCTGTGGAAAGAATGTGTTTGTCCATATTTACTATCGTACCTTGTTTACAGTGCAGATGTGTTATCTCTGTGCATGCCCCTGTGTGTGTGTGTGAGTGCATAATAGGCTTGCATACTTGATTGTAATCTCAGCCTGTCCATGCCTTTTAAATCAGCAATAAGAGGACAGCTCAATTTTATCGCAGTGCTTTTTTTTCATGAAATTAAAGCAAATGCTAGCAACAAGTTAATTCTATTCCCTTGGCTTGGCAATTCCAGGCTTCCTTAATGGAGCCTGATAGAATCAGTGCCTGGACAATCAGCAGGGTGTTCCCTCCCTCCACATCAACCTCTATCGTCCTCCTGTAGCACAACCTGATGAAAACAAGAGACATACCTGTCCAATTAGACCCCCTGCTATTATCTGAGAGGAGAGAAGAGGTAGGGAGAACAGGAGTCGGTGAGAGATTGGATAAGGAGCTAAGTCACAATTGAGAATCAATCCAGCCAGCTAGTGCAATCAGTGGGACATGGACGTGACAGACTTAGATAAGGTTTGTTTGTCAGCTCTTTAAACAAGCACTGAATAAGAAAAACTACTAAGTTGTAACTTTTATATTTAATATATGCAGTCTTCTACTATTTCTGAATTGGTTGTGGAAGATTAGGCTTGGAAGAGATTTTAGTTTTTGTCCATGCCTGCTGGTGAGAAATTGTTTTTGAGAAGCACTGAAGGATGTGCTTATGCATATGTGTGTGTGTGTGTGTCCGTGTGTGAGCATGCACGTGGAATCCACTTGTGTGTGCAGACACTAAAGCCAGTCTGCAAAGAACATGAGAGAAAAACATTTTGACAGATTTAGCTCAAGGCCTGGGAGGGGTACTTTAGATGTCACCACAACTCTTTTCACTGGAGGGAGAAAAGTGAGGGGTGGTTTGTCATTGCTAAAAGTGGGAGATGCAGGAGAGAAGGAGGAGAAAACGAGTGCCTGCCTACTTGTCTTCCTGTTTTCATTCCAACATTTGTGTGTGCCACCATGCCTGCATCCTTTTCCTCTGTCCATCCATCCATATACTGTATTGTGTCTTTCTACAGTACTATCTATACTCAGAATTTGATAGATCTGCAAAATCATACTGGTGTCCTTACACATTTTTTACTTGTTGTCCTTAAAATTAAACAATTTAAGCTGAAAATCAACTCTATTTAAGTCAAATCTTATTAGTTTATTTGTTTGTATTCAACGGAACCCAACAGATCAAAAAGTTAGCTGTGCTACAATCAGAGGCCAGAAGGGGGCAGTATGAGGAAAAGTGCAGGAGAGGGTCAAACACTGTCTGAGGAATCTTTGTGCAAGAAGTGCTGCTTAGCAATAAGCCCACAGAAGTAAGTGAAGTGGTCATGTGATTGAGACAGGATGACTTTGCTGCAGTGTTCCTCTTCGCTCTCTCTTCCCCGGAGAGTACGAGGAGCTGCTTAAGAGACACTTAATCAATATTTAGCCCTTCCATCTGACCCTATGTGCCTCCTACTAGCTTTCCGTTCTTCTTTTCTTTTTTACATCTCTCTCTATATATCTACTCATTCATTCCTAGTCATGTAAAAAAAAACACTGCTCGGTGACTAAATTCACATCCCTATGAAAAACAAATTTAAATTGGAATAAATCAGTCAGAGAGAGACACAAAAATGCATGCAGTCACACACACACAGCGGGTAACCATTCCCCCGGAAACATCATTTACACTTTTTTATATGAACAGATGAGAGTTTGGCATCATCAAGCTGTGGTAATTTATATGTGTTACTCCAAAAATAAAGTTACAACTGTTTCAGTTCAGTGAAAGACTCTATTCTCACTCAGCTGGTGGTCCAATAACAGTGGGTCTAGCCTACTTTTGTTTTTTTTACTTACTGTGAGCTTTTACTAAGCCTTGGAGGCATCCCACTTTGGGTTTTTTGGGGTTTTTGAGACTGAACACGATCTTTTAGCGAAACCGAGTGCTGAAGTGATTAAAAAAAGGAATCAAAAAGGAGGAACTGAAAGAAATAAGAATATCTTTTCTATTTTCAGAGTATAGTTTAGTATTATAGTAATATAATGTGTTTTAGCACTTAACTTGGCCCATTAGTGTAATTTCAAAAAGCAGAAAGTTTACATGAAGTTGGAGGATTGTTTATGAGAGACTGAGTGCTGCATGTCCCTGGCCCTGCTGGCTTAACATCTACTGTTTACAGTTCACCTCTGGGTCGTCATCTCCCCACTCATTATTTATTAATGGGAATATGCACTGCTAATTAGCTTTAAATTGATGACTCATAACAGAATTTTTTGCTTCATTAACTGGCTGTTTATCTGTTGAATTAAACATGGCAGAAAGCATACTGGTTTTGAATTAGAGCAAGATGACAGACAAAGGCCTGCTGCATGTGCGTGCATGTTTGACAGAGACGAGGAGAGACAGTGTGCTTAGAAGTTAGTGAGTGACGACGTTGTGTGTGTGCACAGGTGTGGAAGTGTGTGTGTGTGTGTGTTAGCTTGCTTGAAGCACGTGAACATAATTCAGCGTGAAATGCAATGTGAAATCACACCGGATGTGAAAAGTCAATGGAGGATACTGTGCTGAACATAAGCCCAAGATGCATGATGTGCAGACGCCAAACATCAAAGGTCCCATTCCAATATTTGAAGTAAACGAGTTTCAGATTGGCATGGGTCCATCTGGACACCAGACCAGGATTCTGTCGACACTGATATATAACTAACAGCCTGCTCAGGCAAACTAAGGTGGATACAAAGAGAAAGCCAGAGGGTAAAACAAATAGAGAAGACAGAGGCAGTACAGAAGAACACACTCACAGTACTCACGGTGACTCTAAAAGGTGTGGCAGCAGTGGACGTGGCCTCCATGGCGGGTGTGGTCTTGTCAGAGGAGCTGCCTGGCATACTGCGTCGGCGTCCTGTCCTCTCTGGAGGAGACTCTGCAAACAGAGAGATCTTTACATAGTGGAATTGGTCTTTTGAAAAGTACATGTTTAAAGAGTAGCTCAACGTTTTGGGAAATGCAATTATTTGCTTTCTTGCCAACAGTTAGATGAGAAGATCGAAATTGGTTCTATTTCTATCTGTTAACTATGGTGCCAGGAGACAACTGGCTCAGACTAAAGACTGGAAGCAAAAGGAAACAGCTAGCTTGGCTCACTATAAAGTAGAAAAGTAAATAAAATAGAATCCTATCAGCATCTCTAAGCTCATTAATTAGCATGTTGTTTGTCATTTGTTTAATCCCAAAGGTGTATTTTTAAGCTTTGGACAAAACCAGGCTAGTTTGTTCCACCTGTTTTCAGTCTTAATGCTAAGACAAGCTAATTGGACACTGGCTCTAGCTTTTTATTTAAAGGAAAAAAGGATAATAAACAAAGCTATCCAACATACAAATTATATCAACCTTCTCATTTAACTCTCCACATGAAAACAATAAGGTGTAATTCCCAAAATTTCAAATTATTCCTAGTTGACATTATTGTGTATTGCAATAGAGACTGTGTGTATCCCTCTTAAAATTCCCAATTCACTTGACCTGCCTGCCTCCACACTGTCTGAAGAAACTCACTCAAACCCACAGGAGAATATACAAACTCCAAGCAGAAACAACACAGACAGAGCTTCAAACTGAGCTACACCACTGAACCAAAGGTAGAGCTTTGGCACAAACTGTGTTGGAAATAAGGGTGTGGAGTCTGAGGTGCCAAACAGGCCTGCACTCAAACTAGTCTGACCTGGCTCAATTTCAAACTCAAGAAATTTATGCTTTGTAAGTGACAGTTCTGATAAAGGTTCAACTTTTTTATTCAAACGTAATAAACCCAAACCTTAGCTTAAGATGTTCAAAGCTTTCAACATCTGTTCGTATTGATCAAAGGCAAAAGTTTCATGAAATTGAAAAAAAAAGTGTTTGTTGGTCATATCTTCAATTTATTTCTTGACTTTATATTTGATTTGATTCAAAGACGTTAACACAGGATTGCGTACTATTACCTATTCCTCCATAAATATGTAAAAAGCCTGTAGCTTTCAGTTCCTTATTTTTCACATTCCTTTCCGTGTTAACTGAACTTGTCTGAACTTGTCTGTATCTGTTATCTTTTTAACCTGTGTGTTTCTATATAATTTCTTTTTTTAACCTGGAGACACAGTACAGCACAGTATCAGGTCAGCATGAAAGAGATGTGAAAGAGCTCCAGAGCATATGTGTGGAAGCAGCAAATCTGGACATGTCCAAGTGGAATGCAAGTGTTGTTGAGCGTGCAAGTCCCCACAGATTTCAGATAGCCATCACTGCTAACTGCTAACTCATAGGTACAGAGCAAATTATCAGTATGTTATATTGGAGGCAGCTGGTGGACTTATGTAACCCTGTGTGATAAATGGAAAGTTGTGTAGGCTGCTATGATCTGTACATGTATTATAGCTTTGAGTACAAGGCATTCTAACAACATGAATAAAAATGTAAAAAATGTGTCTAACTAGGTCAGATACGGTGATATAATCATCAGCCTTTGTAAAACATATGCGGTCATTGCATCACTGAGGCAATGTTAGATTATTTAAATGAGATCTCTGACTGTGTGCAACATTGGAAACTAATGAAATTAGTGTTAATCATGTGTGGCAGTGTGACTCATCAAGATGAAACTGCATTATAAAGTAAATCCTTCTCACACTCACACACACTACACTGTAGTATATAATGTATGTTCCACAGACTGCATATCCAATCACCTGGTATGCAACATCTCTGGACTCAACACAACAGGTTGTTGTGATAATGAATGATGATCATCAGTGCCTTGCAATACTTCACTGATGTTTGCCTGACCTTGGCAACACAGAGTGACAGCTCTGGATAAAATGTTAAAAAGGGCCATCTACCAATACTTTAAAATGTGCTATATTTCTAACTGTTGACAGGAAACGAATGCTGTGGGTAAGTAGGCGGATGAAAACCTGTCCAAAATATTATCATGGTACAACGTTAATAAAAATTGTACATTAACAGAACATTTCAAACAGAAATATTAAAAATGCCTGTCCCTTTTTTATTATAATAAACAAACATGGTGGTATTCAAATAACTGCTGCCATGGCAACAAGTGTATTTAATCCTTTTAGATCTGAAACTTGTTCATGAGGAAGTAGCGTTCAAAAGATAATCATGAACATTGACTGAATTAAGCCAGCAGTGTGAATTTCTCTCTATTTCTGTGCTCAACTCCATTGGATTCACCCCTCCAGTCTGCTTAATTTCTTAACGGAAATCTCCTCACTTGTACACAGCTGGCTGCAACAAGCGCTCACAGCACTGCTCACACATTCACACACACACACATCATTTAGTTGCAAACTAATTGCTGTGTGAAACTGCAGTGCATGCTTCCACATGTTTTCACCATCTGCGTGTAAATGTTTCTCTATAAATGCATGGAAAATTTCCCCTTGCTATATAACTAGTGTCTGACTCTAACCCCCGAACCGACAGCAAACAGTAAGCAGACGCTCACGCTCAATAAAACCTAAATTAAAACACAAATTCGTAAATCGTCAAGGAGCTGTTTTGTACTACATGTGGTGGCTGGTCTGAGATTGTTAACACTTCTAATTTAGAGGGGTCTGTCTAACAGCTGTCAACTAAGATTATTCTGGTATCTGAAGGTGCATGAGTGTGTATGTGCGACCATCTAGCTTGCAAGGCTCTATTTGTAAGGTCAATCACAGGGTCGTGGGGTCTGCAGGCAACAGCTGTTATGTCAAAAGGTGAGGTATCTTTGTAAGGCTTTATTTTGACCTTCGATTCCAGTCTGTTCCTTTCAATCCATTTCTCTCTTCTTCATCCTCCACCTTTCCTTCTTTATCCTGATCATTCTCGTTCTCCTTCACCAACCCATTTTCTTCCCTCTGTGTGTTCTGATTAATATTCTCTTCAAACCTGTGTCTCAAAATTTTCTTCCTGCATCATCAAATCTCCCACATCAAATCGAATTGAATTCTCATCTGTCATTACCTCTTCATTGCACCTTTTTTTTCCCATTTGTTCTTTAACCTTACACATTCCCTAAAAACTCATATTGCCACTTTACATCCTTCATCACTATCTACCCACAAACAGAGCAATCTCTGTCTTGATTCCACCCTTCCCATGCTTCTTCACAGCTGCTTAACAAGACCCAGGAAGTACAGTCAAATGCTCAACTCTCTAACTATATCTATCTATAACTAACTATCTGTCTGTCTGTATGTTTACCTTCCATCTGTCTTTCCTTCCTTCCATTAACATTAGGTAATGCAGGTCAGACTGCATATTTCCTTAGCATTTCCCAATCAGGCGTACTCCATCCAGTGACCAGTGCCAGCTAATCTTCCCTTCCTCTAACACCTCACCATCACAGGATATTCCAGCTTGCAAAATTCCATCTGAGGGGTAGGGGAGGAAAGGTTCAAAGCTTCTCCTACTTCTGAAAACTGTGATACACAATATTCTCGAACATTCTGTCAGTTTCTGTTGGGGTGAGACAAACAGGATGAATATAGTATAACTGATTCATGCAGGAGGTGAGCGGAGATTCAGCACGCTGGGCAGGCAGGTGGTAATGTGTCACAAAAACTGTTAGAAGACAGACAGGCAACTGATAGCATCTAGTGAATCATCAAGGGGAAAAACAGGAATGGTGATGAACATTTTGCATAACAACTTATTTTTGGTGCGGCTGTGCCAGAGTGCAGATATAATTGTAATAAAAATAACGGTTAACTTTCTATTGTTCCTTTGCCTGGAGTGGTGTGCTGTATGATCTATAAATGCTCGAGGAGCTGGCTGTGCTAAGTGGCTCAGTGATGTCAGAGATAATTCGCAAAGGTTGTTATAAGCAAGTTGTTGCACAGGATATTTAATGTGCCTTCAAATGACAGCAACTTGAAAAGAACATTCAGTGTCTACACTCTGTACTGCTGGTGTTCGACTGGTAAACATCCTGCTGACCAGGAATGGTTGATATTTGTCTTCTACCACCACATCACTGAAAAAATATGTCATCTACTATATGTGCACTTATACCAGAACTATGTACATTATCATTGTTGCTGCCATTTCTGTGCAGTTAATACTGCTTACAGGCTGTCTGCATCATTCTTTAAACATAACAAGTTCATTTAGATAGGCACACACTCATTTTACAACTTCTCAGTGGGGATTGATTGGGTTATTGGCTGAATCACGTAGTTTCTATTGCAATAAACGAAAATGGCACATTATCCACTAATTAAAAGTATCCCATGGAGTTCTCTTATAAAAACAAAGCTATACTTAAATACACTACATGTACTCTGATGCCTTATAAACACACTGAGTGCAGTTGCATTCTCGTATAACATTTGCATGGCTGATTTGTTTAATAATTTAACAAGACCATTATTTACATTCATGTTTGCTAGCTAGCAGTCCTCGTCTTGGGGGCAGAGGAAACAAGCTATAAATACAACACAATACCCCTTGAAAGCTTGAAAGGTGAACAGCATACTTGCTTATAGTTGCCTCAGCACACATGGAGCAACATTTTCATTTCTTGGGGGTTCTGTTTGTGGCCATCTGGCAAAATAAAATCCAATATAATATACTCGTTTTAAATTTTCCTTGTTTCCTTGTTTTTAGAGCCTTTTCACTTCAAAGAGCAGCCTGTAGTGACCCAAAACAGCACTATGAGATTGTTGAAAGTGAACTGAAACAGTAATACTGCAGGCAGTAAAACCTGAAAAAGCTGAAAAAGGCTACAAACTAAGGCTGGATGACACACACACACACACACACACACACACACACACACAAAATCATATTGTTATTATTTTGACAGGTATTGCAACTGTGGTATGAGTCATGATTTTAGTGAAAATCTTTGAATATTATGTGATAATATGATGTTATTTTTGATGGGGTCTGTGTCCTTTGCACTGGTATGTGGTGACACCTTTTACCTTTACCAAAAAATTACAGTTCCTGTGATTCAGATATTGCACTTGGTCATGTTGAATTTTTGATAATATCTTAATTAACTGCTCAGCCCCACCACAAACCCCTGTAGAGCTGAGGGGAGAGGCAGAGTGGGGTGAAATGATCAGTGGGTTCACCACTAAAAGAAACAATAAATAAACAAATAAAATATTGATTATAGTTGCTTCAAAGTGTGTATTTGAACTAGTTAGAAAAATAATCCAACCTGCGCTCATTGAGCTAATGAACAGAGTCTCTTGAGTGCAGGAACCTGTTATCAACAGCAGCACGTGTCAGTAGCACAAGTCTATACCCTCAGGGCTGAAAAATAGCCTCCAAAGAGAATGCAGAGTTCTTGTGTTATGACAGGACGGAAAAGCAGACAAAAATTCTCACACACACACACACACATGCACACATACATTCTCTGTGGGCTGGTGAAATATACAGCAAAAAATCACAGGCTGTCAGGTTGTGTTTACTGTGTTCTCTCTACCTGGAGGACTATCTTCTCTCGGTCCACATCTCCTCTCATCCTCCCTTCTTCACAAATACATCACTTTTCTGTTTTCTCTTCAACTACAAGACAACTAGAACTTGCCTTGACTCGCTGAGAGTGCTGCAATAAAGCTGTGTCTGTCTCTGGAATATAAATGAATTAATGTCAATCAAACAGCAATCTACCAGAAAGAAGTTTTCTATTTCTATTTTGTCAGCAGGCACAGTTTCATTAGTGGTATATCAGGCTCCCAGTTGGACAATGATCCATGTAATGGAGGTCACAGTGGAGGGCCACCCAGGCACATACTGCATTACATGCACAGCTCTGAACTGTCAAGCTTAATGGTTCAGTCCAACACATGTATTGGTGTGTGACAGAGATGAAGAGAGTGTGTTCCCTTGTCTGTGTACACAGAGACTATAATGTGTTAACACAGAACTGTGAGGACAGCGCTGGACTTTTGACCCCTGAGATGCGGTATTTACTCAGTTCAGAGATGATGGGGTGATAAAGAGGTGCTGCTCTGTCTCCTTGGAGCAGCTTAGCAGGCACGAGGGAGTAAAAAAAAATAATGTCATCCTGCAACAACCTCTAGTGCAAACACAGTCAACAGTCCACTGTCCACTAACTTAAGTTGATTTAGGCTTGATAATACAAAGATCGCAGCAGCCTGAATTCATGCTAGAATTCACTATTAACGCCTCAAATATCTCTAAGTCTGCGAAACACAGTCATCTAATAAACAGTGTAAAAATACAGACACAGGAAGCATCCAGCAGCACTGCATCCCACGGCCGACTTAAGGCTGGATTTTTTTTTCCACAAAGCCAAGAATTCTATATTCAACCATGTTCAAGTCGCATCCAGGGAGAGGGACTCTGCTTCATGTTTAGTTTGGCACATCCGTGTGTCTGCAGTGTGTATGGGAAGGCAGAGCAGAGGAGAGGGGTGGAAGAGGAAGAGGAGGAGGAGAAGAGTGGGGTGCAGAAGGAGGAAGTTTGTGTTTGTGCAGAGGGCGACACAGCAGCAACATTCCTGCGATGCCGACTTCAATAATATCAACTTGCAGACACACAGATGTGAAGCAAACGCATAATGCAGGCTTGGTGCCAGTTTATAATATTTCCAAATGACATACGACAGCTCTTTGAAACATTTCCATCCCCAAAAAATTACAAATCAAACAAACACAGAATGACAGACTCACACATTGACAGAGTTGTGCTTGTACTTATCATTTCTGCATGGGTGTTGATATCTGACATTATGACTGGTTTTTAAGAGCTCCTGTGGATGCATTTCTTAAAATGTATTCCAACATCAGTTCAAACAAATTTTTTTCCCAAACTTGACTGTCCTTGCACCTATATGAGAAAATAACAATGCTTACTTGCACATACTGTCTGCTGTGCTGCATGTGCAAGTAAGGGGTGAGCTGTATGGCAATGATCTTCTATAGTTCTGCAGCTATTTCTCCAAAACTGTTCCCTGGCTCTGGCTTGTAATCTGAGTTGATATCTATGGATTAAGGGGCATTAGCCTGCACCTGTCCCTCCATTATTGGACTCCTTTTGGTGCTCAGAAGCACTGTGTCATCTGGCCTATCTTCACAATTTGCCAGGCTGAGGGAGAAGAGGGTAGACAAGGACATGGGCCCTAGAAATGAGACTAAGATCATAAAGTAATCCCGGGTTAAACATTGAAATGATGTGGAGAGTTCTGCCGGTTTCATGTCCCTGCTTGATTGCTATATTAACTGTCTCTGCCCTCTGCCTCATGATCTCTGAGGCAAACTGATTACATTGTCACTTCTCATCTGGTAATACAGAGCTGAAAAAGAAGAGAGGAAATACTTTAACTACATGTTACCTTTGTTTATTTTTAGTGCTCCATCTCATATTCCCTGATTGTATATTCTGAAAAATAAACTCAAAATAAAGTCAAAATGAGCAAACAATTAGGTTGCCTATGTTAATAAAAGAAGCCTTTGTTTTACTAAAACATGACCTTAATCTCAGAGAGGATGCAAAGGCACAAACTGCAAAAACAGATCAAACGGCTAATCTGTTTTAAAGAAAACAGGAAAAGTGATTCCATGGCGATGAAGTTACAGTCTGAACTTGACAACCCTTAGCTCTACATTCCAAGTTTTCTCTCCATTATATTAATATTTAAAGCAGATCAATACTCGGATACATAAATAATGAATACAGACTTGATTCCAGACATCCTGTGTTTAGGTGTACATGTGACTCAGGCGTTGGAAACTGAGTCACAATGTTTTGTCCGTGTTCTTCTGCCTGTGTTTCCCATCTATCTGCCTGAATTCTGTCCTCACTTCCCATCAGTGAACAGAGACAAACACACACACACACACACACACACACACAAACACAAACACACATACGCCCACACTGAGCCGAAAAATCTGGCAACATCATAAACACCCCAACAAAAACTACGCATGACGCAGTAACGCAGATCAAAACTGTTTTTTGGTAATGACCCATTGAGAATATAATTACATGCAATAACTGTCAGTGGTAATGCATTATTGAGTTGTTGTCGAGTGGTTCAAACACCTTCTTGCAAGCTGCTGGCTGTATATCATTTCTTTACTGCTGTGAAACTCCATGGTTTCCTGCAGTTGCTGCTTTGCTTCTGTTACTGCGTGTTCTGTTGTGTAAGGCTGGTTGCTCTCACTGGAGCAGTCACAGAGCAGTAAGGACCTACATCTGTCAGAGCCTGTGAATTTAAAGGTTCCAAATTATTTGAAACATCTCCCTTTTTTCTGCAACTACTTTCTCAAGAACTCTATGGAAATATTTTACTGGGCTTATTATCCTGGTCTTGTTATGTCTTAACTTGACTCAATATATAATCCAACTGTTAGACTGTATTTCTGTCACAAAGTTCTGCAATTGTTTTTAATAGTTCCGATCACCACTGAACTTCCTTGCTTAGATTGTCTTCCACTTTTTTCTTCCTCTTCCTGTAAGTTTTCCTTTTTTGTTTTGTGTAGTCCTTCCTTGTTTTAAGACTGTAACCATTGTTAAAGCCCCTGAGAGATTGCATGTGATAATGAGCAAAACAAAGACTTTTATTTGACCTGAGTTATCTTAGTCTTATCTGCCAACATTTCATTTAATGTTTTATTACTGTAAGAAGTGTTTTGCTACAAAGTATTGCGCCTGCATGGGCTATTTTTACATTTTCTGTGCCACTGAAAGTGCTTTCTTGCTGTTTACTGAGCAAGAGGTTAGAATACACCCTCTGGGTAGCACTACTTCTTCAAGGTAGTCTGGGCCCTACAGTAAGTCAGAAAGTGACAGGACAGGCTGGCTGTGCTGAGGCTAGCAGGTTAACATGCTAACTTCATTAGAAGAAAAGAAGTGACAGAACTAGAGGCAAAACATTGCTGTTGTTTTCCACCACTGGAGACAGCTGTTGGTGAGTAAAGGAATGAAGTTTGATGCTGAACTGGCAAAGTTTCTTCTTGACTGTTAACTAAAAAGCTGTTCTTGCTAATGTTGCCTATGTAGTGATGGCAAAACTTGCAAGCAGCTCCTTTAAAGAAGTAGAAGAGCAGTAGTAGAACAGTTTGGGAAATGCACTTATTCATTCTCTTTCCGAGAATAAGATGAGAAGAGCAATACTGCTCCTCACTGCTGTCTGTTCAGTGAAGCTAAAGCCAGTAGACAGTTAGCTTAGCATAGCACGCTCTGTCAAGAAAAAGTACGGCACATAGCCCCTTGTAAGACCAAAAACTGTCATCCATGCACTTCAAGTTTTAGACTGATTTTCTCATCTGCAGTTTTTGTTCAGATATTATCAAACTCCCTGTAAGACAGTGAAAAATAATTTTCTCCAAAATGTCAAACTATTCCTTTGAGATTCAATCGCTAGGATAAAAATAGATTTCAGTTCAGAATAAGGGTTTGGAAAGTTAAAACTGTGGCTGAGTTTAGGTTAAAAGGCTTAGATATCTTCAAGGAGAGGGAATTAATTTCATCTAGAAGGACCCTGAGATAAGTGTGTGTTAACACTTGCCAGCTGGCATTTAGATTATGTTTTGCCAGTTTTTAAGTGGAAATCTGGGTCAGCAGGAATAGGCTAAGATCACTGGGAGACCAGCAAGTTATTTCTGCCAGGGAATAACCAAAGGGTTTGGGTAACATACCTAGAGGAGAGAAAAACACAAACTTTGCATTTAAACAGTCCAAAGGACAATCTAATACGCAAAAAGAGAAAAGGCAAGCATAATGACAACTAATCTCAGCCAAGTAAGTAATCTACCCAACATGAGGCAAGAAATATCAGACAGAAACTTAACTTTGATAAAATCATCCACTTTTTTCAGAGACCTAATTTCTTCATCAAAATGTTTCTCTCCGAGGAGATAGAAAAGTTTACAACTGCTAAGATAACTTTTCCATGGATGGGCCTTTACAATTTAAAACAGTTGTGTGTTATACAAAGGCTCTGCCAGTGTAGATAAAAAAAAGAGATTGATGATGATTTCTTCTCTGAAAAATGACAGTATTCCAGTCACAGGACAATTCAGAACAAAGAGTCTGATTGCATCAAGAGTTTCACAACACGTCAGCGTAACAAGTCAGATCAGACAATACCCCCCTCTCTTTCTCTGTTTGTCTCTCTGCCATTCTCTCTTTCAGATAAGCAGTAATTTTGCATGTAAATGTCACCAACCCCAGCGAAAGAAGGGGAAACAGATCCGGAGTGATGTGAGCGTGAACCCAACAGATATAAAATTTTCCACACACTGATAATGACGCATAGATATGTGCCACACACATGCTGAGAAAACAATAACACATGAGCTCATGCAACTGCCACCTGATCTGTCCCAGTGACAGTGTGTACGTCAAGAGGTGCTACAGGAACTTCCTCAAGATAAACTCACAGATCTGTTTGTGGCTGTGGTGTGAACAAAAATACAGTTTTTATACTGTGCTGCTGGGCCTCTCGAACGAGACACATTTCAGCAACATAACATCATCTATAGCTCCAGGCACGTACGACTGTTTACTGGGGAAGTTTATTTGTATCCTAGCAAATCTCATTTCAATGAAGTAGAGAAAACATACACATACAGAAGGACGGAAAATACTGATTAAATCTTCTATCACTGTGTATGTAATTTTATATCACAATATTGATGTATACAGTGAGAATTTGGAGACACCAGATGGGAAGGTCTGTTTTTGGGCCAATCCAGTGACTTAAATATCTGACAAATCAAAGCACTTGATGCAAAAATCCTGTAATAATACAAATAGAAATAAAGCAGCCCAGCTCAATATGCAACATTCGATGGGCATAAATGCACTTGAGTAACCTGGTTACTGTCTGCTTTCCCCCATAACCTGATCTCATCAGTGTCATGTAAACAAGAAACCTAGGTTCCATGGGGATTAAAGACACCTGATTTCCCTTGGCAAAAAAGTGATTTGTTGTTCATGCATATGCGTGACATGGCAACGACTTAAACTAGTGAGAGATAATGTTTTAGGGACTGCATTTGGAGTCTTGTTTCTGGCCACCAGGCAAATGTAAGGACATTTTCACACCTCATTCTCAGTTCATCTGCTGTGGTCTGAATCAGTTGATGAGTTTATAAACTTGGATTATATTTCCCTTGGTTCAGTTTCTTTACACGTAGAGAAAAATCAAAGTGAACCAAATTGCATCACTGCAAACTTCTTGACAGCACTCACTCTGTTTATCGGCCAGATGTGTCTAAGAAGTGAGAAAGTCAATACATGAAGACAGTCCTGAGTTCTAGACAAGTGTATATTTCTGCAAGAGAAGATTTGTGATGCAAGTTACCATGGATCAACGGCAGAGTTGGCATTTTGTTCATATCAGTATAATTATCTGGGCAGTATGCAAAGTACACCTGGCTACAGGAGCCGTTTAGCTCAAACTTATGGAGCACACCTGCTAGTTGAGTCGGATCGAGGTCAAATCGCATCGCAGAGTTTATTTGAGACCACAACCTTTCTCTGTGTGGTTGTTTTGGTCCACACCAGAACACAATTACTGTGTTCACACCTGGCCTAAATCGGGGCCATACAAATTATGGGTGTGAAAACACCCTATAAGTCTACTTTTTGTCCTGTTTTGGTCTCCAGTAACTCACCCTAGCTCCTAAATTCTCCACAATGTTCACCTGCTACTCCCTAACCTTGTCCATGAGTATTTAAAGCTATTACACTGAAAACTGATGTGATTTTTTTTCTGCAAGCAGATTTCCTGTGTGTTACATGTACAATAAATGCACTCACTGCTTTCCTCTGTCAATGCAATTAGCAGGTCTTCCTTTCAAAGGTGCTCTGTGAGGAAAACAGCTTCACTTGTTGCCTAAATATCGCTTTATGAAAAACTAATAGTACTGAACATGATATGAAAGACAGCTGCTCTAATATTCTATGCAGCTTCTATAATTGTTTGTTGTCTATTGATTCAATTATAATAATTCCTCTGGAGGCATGTGACTATGGCAAACAACCACATAATGATTTCTGCCAGTGGACACACATTATGGTCTCTAGGATGCACTGATAAACAATGACACACGGTTACCGGTTTAGGGTCATACAACGCACAGCAACAATTGTGTACAGGGGCGAAGGGGAGATTTTCCCTTCTTCCCTTCTGAGAGTTAGTGTACTTGAGAGTTGCTGATATGTTCTACTTCATGTAGGAACAACTTCTCTGTTTGCCATTCCTGTTTGTACATCACTGTGATAATGTTGTGGTGTGCAAAAGTTTTTGATAGGGGAGCCTGCATTTAGCCACAAAGATCAAGGTGGAGTGTGTTTGCATGAGTGTCTTTGTACATAAGCTCAAATGCATGTGTGTGTGTGTGTGTGTGTGTGTGTGTGTGTGTGTGTGTGTGTGGTCTTTTGAGTACTGAATGATACAGAGGGGAGACTTCAAAGCAAGTCTTTCATCAGCTAGAGAAGCAAAGTGAGGCCATACAAACCAGGCAAATACACACAACACACAGAAGCACTTACACTAGCTTTGTCTGTCTATATACCATAGAGACAAACTACATGTACTTGCATAAAGTTACTTAAAAAATATTCCAAGCAAGGTTCAATTACAGATAAAGTGAGAGAAAGTGAGCCTGATGATTTCCTGCCTAAACAATTTGTCTCTAGAAAGTTTGCATCATATCCACAGCAAGAGAGCAAGAGACACGCAATAGTCTTAATATCTTATTTGGCAAGTTACAGCAGTTCACTTGGAACAAAATCAATATGCTGAAGATTTCAGAGCTCCTTCTTCTCTTTCAATTCAACTAACTTGAGCTAAGCCTTGGGGGCAGACTTATCACTATAACCTTGCAGTTAAAACACTGCCTCCAGCAGCAAGTAAAGCAGCACTGAGAGGCAGACAAAGCAGCAAAGTAAAAAAACAGAGTGCTCGAGGACATGGACTACAAGAAAAAGAAGTAGTTATGCAGAAAACGAACTAACTGACTAAAAGAACTTCTTGGCTGCTCAGAACAAAAATCTTTGCAGGCAAAGCACCTGAACAAGGTGGAACTCAGCAAGTTAACACTCAGCTGTGATCTGTCAAATGTGGGTAGAGTAGCATCACCTTGTGAACAGCAACGCCAAACTGCCATCTCACTCTGCTTCTCATGAACATGCACACGAGCTAAAACACATCAACAGCAGTGGGGTGGTGCCATGAGTCCTAAACATAACCTTACTATAAAGTAGTTCTCATATGAACAATAAAGCTGATTTTTTAAAACCCAATCACCACTGTAAATATGAGCCTGCTAATCAGAATCAGAAACACAGATGCTATCAAAATGATTATTGGCCTGTTAGTGAGCTATAGTATCTGTCTCTGCTGAGTTTTTTTTTGGTTACAGCTACAGTTTGCTGTAGAAACAATATTACTGGACTGTACATGTGTCCTGTGGCATAAACAAGGCTAAAACTGCTGCATGGTGAACTTTTTTAGCAGTAGAAGTATTTATTACCCTTGCTGGCAGACGGCCTGGTGCGGCTGCGGGACCGGCTCCGCTGACGCTGCAGTCGGGACTTGCCCAGGAATCTGTAGTAATATGAGGGTCTCCCAGATCCCTTCCTAATGACCCCAGCCATGGTGCTATAGTTCCCACTCTGAAGACCACCAACAACAAGATATCTCGGCAGTACTGAAAACAAAGTCCTCTTGAAACTTGTATCAGTGCAGATAAAACTCCCAGCAAAGTTCTCATGGAGTACAACTCTGTTTATCGCAAACTTCACTTAAGACTCCTCTGGCAGACACTCAACTACTTGACTTTAAGTCCATATGGATTGTGTGAGAGTCAGATCCACTCCATTTTGAAACCATTTCCCATTGAAGAAAGAGATCAAACATCCACTTCTCCTGAATGCTTGTGTCTTGTTCTACAAGCTGAGACTTTTGCTCCACCTTTGAACACTCCCCCTCAAAGTTTCCCACACCAGTATCCCAGAGGCATGATGTCCGGAATACTGTGTGAGTGTGTATCCTGAATGACAGGAAAGCTGTTCCTGTTCCCAGTGCCTGAGTGCACTGAAGGAATTTTATAGACAGAAACAGAGTCCTTTTGTTTCATAAAGCAGTAAATGAGTCTAAGACAGTTACATACATCCAGAACCACTATCTCCAACTCCTGTGACTCTGTGTGAGTGTGTGTAACAGACAGGCAGAGTGCATGCTATGCAGTTGAGAACAACAGGAGAAAAGTTTGGGCTGCATAGAAAACATGCACAGATGAGGGCTTTAGTGGAGTGGAGTTAACAAGACAGCTTCCATATGACAGAATGCTTTACTTCCCTCTATCAGAAGTAATCTGTTGCAGACTCACAGATAAGACAGCATCTGGTGCAGTGAACAAGTCTGATTTATAAAAAATGTGTCCCCACCACCCCCACAGCCAGTGACTCCTGATCCAGTCACAGCCTCAATCATGTTCCAGGTTTTACAACTTATCCACTTTAATATGCCTCCCCAGGCAGGGAATGACAGCCTATCAGAAGCAGATGTAAATAGGCTGGTAAGAATGACAGAGAGCCAATCAGAGTGTGCTCTGAAGGAGAGGGTCAGGCAGATGGACCATAGTCCACAACCAGACACAATGAAAGGCAGGCACAATAGCAGGGACACACATATGTCAGCACACAAGGATTAAGCAATGTCGGCTTTTTTTCACTGTGATTTTGACCTTACAACAGAATCGTGATGAATGACTGTCCCTAAAACAAAGACATCATTTAAAAAGTAATCTGATAAAACGTAGACTTAAAGTACTGAAAAGTACTTAAATATTAAAACTGCATGGATCATAAGCATACCACTGTTGATTTCTCATGTTTTTCATGATAAAAAGTTGAATTTTATGTAGATATGCAACACCTGAGGAAATAGGAGCAGATGTTGAACTTTTGTCGTAGTCACAAACTTTTATGTGGGGAAACACAGAAGAACTAAGAAGTTAGCATCTGATAACCACTATGGTTGAAGAGAGAAATAAAACAGACTCAAAAAGTATAAAAAGTAAATGCGAGGCAATTTCTACAGAACTGACCATACTGCGACTGAGGAGTGACTTTTGTGAAGAGCAGAAATAAATCACCACAGAGATGTCACCACATAAAAATCAATGTCTCCCATGGTCCCAAGATAAATGAATTAATCTGTTGATTGTAGCTAATCAAAGTCTTTGTCTCCAGCTCTCTCATATGCTACCTCTGCATTACATTTCCTTCCCTCTATGGCTGCTCAATTGTTCACTGTGATGCCGCTTGTTGCTAGTGAGAGCAGTGGGGACCATAACGCTACACGCTGTGTGGAGTTTTTGTCATTACCTCAGCTCATAAACTCCCAATGACAGAAGGCAGCAGAGTATGTCCATGTCTCTAACATAGGCTTGACTGTTCCACTGACCCCACAGAGAGTATTTAGTGGGACCATTAGTAGGTATACATCACTCCAGAGCGAGTCAGAGACTCATGCCAGGTAGCAGAGGGAATATAAAGACCTTCAGGCTTCACACTGCTGCCGCTGACTTCCATGAAACACCCTGAAGACACTGTTAACATGTTTTCATTTGTGAGGTGAAACCAGCAATACACACACAGCGTGTTAAAGACCTAGCCTGTAATGTCACATAAATACAGACAAATTAAAGTTACAACTGAACTCATATGTTTAACACTGAGTGTCATTCACATACACAAAGGAGGCACGTGTGAAGCCAAACAACATTTTTAATTACAAAGCAGACTGATTTGTCTTGCCTGCGTAACAGTCACTGTGGGAATAGCTACCTACAATGAGTTCTTGTTAGACAGTTTAGGGGTCTATAGACAGACAGACCAGAGAATCAGGGTCATGTAGAGTTCGTGTACTGCTGCTGGCCTCCCATTACTCCACACAAAGATACCAGTGAGCAGTGGAGAGGCCAATAAAAGGTCAAGAAAAAAAGGTGAAGTATACCACAGGCTTTTGTTTTAATTTGAATGCTAGCACTTAACTCTAACCTGTGGGACAGGACAAAAAGGTACATTATCATTTTTTCCCAGGATCAGTCTGAGCAATATTAGAGGAAGCCAAATACTGTGTAGATGAGAAACTAATGTTAAGAGCTTGACATATTGGACAGTGATCAAGTCAGAGATACCCATAAAGCAATCAAATCACTATTTCTTTGGTGCTAAACATTTGTTTTACCTAAGGAACACAAACATTACAATACCAAAGCTCATTAGCCTTCTAGCTAATATCCATCCGACTCATAGCAGATACAACAGGTTTAAGGAGAAGCCTTATTACGTTCTATATTTTTCTACGTTCCATGAAAAGACCAGCATGCAGCCAAATCCTGATATAGATTAGTCTTCTGTGTCATAGACATCCACTGTCAAAAAAAAAACTATCAAAAACACATAAGTGACTCACAATGCTGCACCGAGGGCACTGTTTATTTTAAGTCAATCCCCTACAAGTTGTCCTACTGCCATAAATACTCACTAGAGCCTCAAATGTGTATTAAGCCGCCACTGAAAACAGTCCCCAACACAGTTTGGTTCCATTTAAGTAATGTTTGCTAAATACTATAGTGGCCAGCTGTCTTAGGAAACTGCTTAGCCCCTTTCAGTCATGAATTTATATGACTGTAACCATTTTTTAAAAGATTAATGTCTTGGCATAAACCAATGGATTTAGGGCTGACTGTCAAAACCAGTGCTGATGGAGAGACTAATGCTGTATTGGTTGTGGTCTTTTTGTTGACAATAACAAAATGTTGAATATTTGCAGCCAGTCCAACATGGTGCAGTGTATTTTTACTTTAATTCACTTTCTACTTGAATACTTTAATGGGGTGTAATGGAGATAATACTGATTTGCAAGTTTCTTTACACACACTGAGAGCATTACTTTAAAACCAGGCATTTCCACTAGATATTTAATTGCTCACTTTCCAGTCAGCCAGCAAACTGAATTGATAATTCACAACAGTGAAATTAAAAAGGTTTGGACACAACAAAGTCTTGCAGGCTAATACAGACCCACTAATGAGTTGAATATAAATCTATCATGTTGAACACATTAAGCTGACTGTAGTGATCAGCATAAGTGCATAGAGAACAGAATCATCAAGCAAGAGTAAAACATCAAGGGCTGGATGTTAAGGTGTATTGTAGCATAAGTGTGTCAATATCATTCATACACAATAAAATGCTTTAGAGATTGGAAGAAAGAATATGCCTGCTGTCTGCTTCAAGAGACTAGAAACACACACACACTAAAAGTAAAAATGTCTTACCTTTTGAAGAGATGGATGAAGAGAAAGGTCAAGTACGTGTGGCGACAAAAAAGAAAAAAAAAGGAAGACATAGGGCTGGTCAATGTGGCCAAAACACACACACACACACACACACACACACACACACACACATAAAAATTGTTTTACAGCAGTAGGCGCCATCACATCATCTGTTTTTTTTCTCTCCTCACCATGACAGATTGCTACAAGCTAATGCTAAGCTAGTGAGTCGGTTTGTGTACTGGTGGAATAAAAGGGACTGGACATAATGCACTGCTTCAGGTTGGAGTGCTGCTTGAGAACTTGTCTAAGTGGGATGGTCGCATGGTAAAGTTCACATGTTACTCTGGATACTATGACCTCAAAATGGACTATGTCAAACATTTATTGATTATTTATATCATAACCGTTTTATCGCCCAACCTTTTATTTTAACACATGCTCAGTGCTGCTCCAGTTTCACCCACAAACATCAAGTATATGTATAAATGTATATGTATAAAACCACCAGACACTGAAAGCAGGATGAACACCAGTGAGGGAAACATCACTACTAGAAACCTTCTGAGAATAGCAGATATATTGCAGTGAATGAAATTTCTAAAACCTGGAAAGTCACAGAACCTGGTAGGCATCTAAGACATTTATTAGAAATGCTGGTGAAGTATCCAGCTGAGTGGAAAATGGAACTAATTCCACTTTCACAGCAAACAAAAAGACAAAGAGAGATGTATCGATTCTTAACACAGCTCATTCTATTGTCTCTACGCGGATGGTGGATCTCACACAGAAAGTGGCACATACTGGCTGTTATGTCTGAAATATAGCCTGCCATTAGAGCAAAACACCTCAGAGGGAGTCATTGGGATTAGAGCGCTCTGAAATAACAGAGCAGACCAGTGTGTGATAAGAAACCATAAAGATTCAAGGATTGAGAGTCTGGGCAAAACTTATTTGTCTGGAACCGACAAAATATATTAGTATGGATTACAAGCAGGGGATAAGCTAAAATTGATAGCTACTGCTCCTTGAATCTCCTTGGGCAGATAATAGTTTACCCTCTAAAAGACAACTTGACTTTAATATACGTAATAAAGTCACTACTGCTCTGGAGTAAACACAACCAAACTCTTAAAGATGTCAGACAGAAAATAAAGTGAACAGTCTGTTTCCTTCTCTCTCTGTCTCTTCCCCTCATAATGGTAAAGTGAATGGTAAATCAGGATATAGACAGGGCTACAACTAACAAGTATTTTCATTATGTCAGAAAATGGCCATTACAATTTCATAAAGTCAAAGACAGTGTCATAAAATGTCTTGTTTTGTCCAACAAACATTCTAAAACCATAAGATATCCAATTTACTACCATGTGAGTCAAAGAAAAGCTGTATTTACTTACAACTGACAAGCTGGAGGAGTGGAATGTTTAGTGTTCAATGATTAGTTGTTTATCAAAATAGCTGCAGATTATTTTTTTGTTGTTCACCTAATTTATTATTTCAGCTCTGGGTTTAGATGGTGCAAACTATCTATAATGTAACTCAGTCAGTGGATCATTACATCATTGGGAACACACATCTGCATTTACATGTAATATATCCTGTGGACTCAGACTGAGCCAAATAGCAGATCAAAACTGTATCAATACTGACCCCCTCTGGAAAACATGGTAATGTACATCTGAGAGTACAGCACTTAATTTTGTTATTTCAATCTGTTCTGAAGTTGCTGAATGGCTTCAACAAACAGCAGACACATAAGATTTACTCAGAGAACTGGATCAGCACACATCACACTGCAATGTAAACCCAACAAAAAACCTCTGTTAAAGTCACAACTACTGCACTTATATATGTAATCTAAGACAGCCTTCTTGTTGTGGTTGGGTCTTGGTTACATGGCAAGAAACTAAGGAAGTTAGAAAACAGATATCAGCTTTGATATAGTATGCTGGCTAACGGCCCACTCATTCACAATGTCTCAATAGCACTGTTCAATCACCACGTAATCTGATCTAATCCACTAAGGAGAAAGGGCACAGAGATAGACACAGAAATCAACGACCCCTCTCTAATAACAGATAAAAGAGGAGCATGTCTGTTCTCCAGCAAACTTTTTAATCTCAAGGCAAATGGTGCATTTGTCTGGATTAAAGCGATTCCCATATGAAGATCAAAGCCTGGTAAAATCTCTGGCCATTAAGTGACATCACTGAATACAGAGATATACAGAATTAGAAACATCCAAAAAAATCTCCAAATCCTCAAAATAAAATGGCAGTTTCACAAAAACAAATCAAACATTTATACAAATAGGCATGCTTTGAGACTTTTAAGAAAAACTTAATTTGGATAATCATATATTTACATTTCCATTCAATAACAAAGCAGAAATGATTTTTGAAGACTATACAGTGTGCTGTATAACCAGCCAGCACCCGTAAAATATATCTGGGACAAATGTATGAGTTCATTCCCTGCTCTCACATATCCTAACAAGCTGAGATGTTCAGTACTAGTCTTGACGCAGTTTATGTTTATTTCTGTCTGTATGAGAACGTGAAAAGGGAGAAAAGAGAAAACTTGTATCCAACAACATCATAAGAGGATTTTGTCAGAGTTCTCATTCTTTCACTGACTGTACTATAAGGTTAGTATCAAAACCTTCCTCTATCCCACTTCTCCCTGCCGCCCTCGATTTGCTCTCGCTTCATCTGTCCCTTTATTTTTGTGAGAAAATACAAGAAACAAAAAGAGAAACAAAAAGTATTGGCTCCATTTTGTGTACACAGCACTTTTTCCACATGATTTCCTTTAGTTCTTCCTGGTCATTTTTGGGAAAATGATTGTTTGCCAATAAAAAGATGCACAATAAAGAAATGATCCACATGGTCTGCTCTAGTGTCTGACTCACAAAGGGGAACAAATGGGAGAATTAAAGAGACCAAGATGCCGAACATCACCATAAACTCCCCATTTCTGTCCCTTGAACAGCTGAGAATTATTCTGAAATTTGCAACTTTACTCAGTCATATCTTTTTTGAATTTCATGAATTGTGAAGTTGAAGTTGAACCACCATCAAATCATATCCAAGCAGGGGCTGAAGAAATACAGTGGAGTGATGGGTTGATGGACTACTGACATTTTGATTTATAGTTAAATGTAAGATAACCATGTCAAAATGTGTATGTTGGGTAATTGTTGATGTCTGTGTGTGCAAGTGTGGGTTACTTTTCAAGATAAGCCATAACTACCATAAGTATAGCCAGTCATTAAAGTGCTCCTGCTGCTATAGTGACAGACTGGTGCCATCTACCCATGCTGTCTTTTCTTCCTTCTCTTATTCATGCCTCCTACTCCCTCTTGGCCCCAGAGTAAAGGCCAAATTGCAGAATGCCCCATCCCAAGCAGAACTCATTATAAAAGGCTAGGAACAGAAAGAGAACAGAGGAGTCTGTGTGACACTGTTGGCCAGAGACAGATACGCAAGATGAAGGAGGAGGGGGAGAGGGGGCGAACTTTTTTCCTCCATGATTAAAGGAATAAAGAGCACAAATAAGGAGTGAGGGAGAGAGGAAGAGATGAGAGAGCACTCGCTAATGAAGTGACCACTTAAGATGAGCTCAGAGAGACCTCTGGCAAATGAAATATCAAATGTGCCATAAAGGCACAGGCATATACATTCACGCACCATCATGCACAGTCACAATCAACTGCTGATCACAGCTTTCATTTCCATATACTGTACTGTACACACAAACATAATCTCTCACATGTTCACTGCATGCACACAGCTCAGTACACAGACAAGAAAAAACATGTGAACACTTTGGAATGATCTGGTTTTCAGTATTAATTGGGCGTAAAACGTGATCTGATCTGCATCTCACAGTCATAGGATCAGACAAACACATGTGCTACAGCTAATAAAATTCAAACAAGTATAATCTTTTGTGTCTTTCTTGGACACACCCATTAAACATTCACAGTTCTGGTAGAGACAATAAGAGAACCCTTGGATTTAATAACTGGTCAAACCTCTTTTCGCAGCATTAACTTAAAACAAGTATTTCCAGTAGCTGTGGATCAGACCTGCACAATGTTCAGGAGAAATTTTGGGACCGCTGCGTCTGGCCTCTGACTGGGCCTCTCCCAAAGGCAGATGTTCTTTGTTTGAAGGCATTCTGTGGTAGATTTATTTCAGTGTTTAGGGTCAGTGCCCTGCATCGGCTGGTGGACAGCTACCCTGGCATTATCCTCTAAGATTCTTTGATACACTTAAGAATTCATTTCCCCCTTTGATGATAGCGAGCTGTCCAGGCCCAGAGGCAGCAAAGCAGCCCCAAATCCTGATGCTCCCTCCACTGTACTTCACTGTTGGGATGAT
The DNA here is from genome assembly GCF_001640805.2 of Lates calcarifer. Taxonomy (NCBI): domain Eukaryota; kingdom Metazoa; phylum Chordata; class Actinopteri; family Centropomidae; genus Lates; species Lates calcarifer. The sequence continues at coordinate 16,317,933 of NC_066841.1, read as the reverse complement.
GTTTTCATGTTGGTATGCTGTGCTCTTTTTACACCATATGTAGTGCTGTGTGTTCTTATCAAACAACTGAACCTTAGTTTCATCAGTCCACAAAACATTACTTCCATTTCGTGATAAATATATGTTGTGGAAAATGTTTAAGTTTCTCCAACATTTCCACAATTGTGAACTAAAGAGCAGCAACTGATTAGATTTCAACAACATTTGAGCATCAAATACAATGTCATTAACAAAAACATTCATGCTAGCATTTCTCCTGATTACCTGGCAAATACATGACCATTACTTGCTCCGTCACACGCTCTCACACACATTCCTCCCTCACTTTTTCGGTATCAAAATTAAGCTATTTAATATAACTACTTGCGATAAGAGATCCACCTCATGATGAAAAGCAAAAAGATGACAAAGGCCTGAAACACAGAACAGATCTGTGTGTGGTGTCATGTGCCTTCTCACTGCACAACCCACATTGCTTCAGGTAAGTAATGAGCACAGGAGAAGCACAATATTCAGACAGGATAGCTCAAACACTGAATGCAGCAGTGGGTTTTGTTAAGAAAGCACTCCACTTCACCACATATAGGGAATTTGTTGCCAAGCTGCCGCAGTAATATAAGTATCATTTGCTCTCTCATAGTTGCTTTAGTGTTATTTCATAGTGTGGTCATTGGCAGGCTGCCTGTGTGGATTTAAGCTTGGCCAGTGGTCACTCCTGTGTTGGTGTACTTATTTTCTTATCTCCCTCCTCCACTGGTGGTCTTCAGATCTTATAGGCCCCCACAGAGCCACAAAACACAACAGTGAAGCTCACACCACGGAGAGAATCCTAACAGCATTTCTGTTTACCTTACCAAGCACAGTACCAGCTCTTATTATATCGCACTCAATAACACCAACAAAACAGAGCCTGAAATTGTTGACCAGTGCTTGTAATCAAAAGTGTGTGTGTGTGTGTGTGTGTGTGTGTAAAAGCAAGTAACTGAGAAAAGCAAACCTTTCCATTTAAGAGGATGAAACAAGCAAATGTTCAGTATTTTTTCCTTGAGAAATTACTTAATTATAAAAACAGTTTACAATTTCTTACCTGTTGATCCACTAATTACTTTATTTCAGCAATAACTGCAACCACCATGTACCTTTATTCTGTGTTTTTCCCATATAGACACACAGAGTAACACACACACACACACACACACACACACACACACACAGTGAGGCCATGTGCTATGCTCATCAAAGAGACAATGTCAGGATTACAGTGTGAATGGCCCACATTGTGTTGTTGACATTTAAGTGACTGCTTACACAGGGAAATCTGTTCTAATCAATCCTCTGTGGATCAAATAAGCACCCGACTGAGACCAGCAAAACAACACACATGAGAAAGAACCACAGATTCTAGCTGCACACAAACTCACATCGGCATACTCATCCCCACATAAAACAAATAGATTGAGACTTAATTGATCCCAGTGGTGGGCATGAGGGCATGCACATGCACATGTTCACGCATGCACAAACACACACATAACACAGAGTAAGCCCCCTGCGGGTTTGCGTTGTCCATCTCCTTTTAGTAATCCCGCTCTTATTTAATCTACATGGCATCTCCTCTCTAAATCCCAGGTCAAACAACACGCTAGGGCACAGGGATAGAAGAATAAAAGCAGAAACAAGCGTTGTACCATGTTAGAAGGCTTTTCAGAAACTTTCCAATATGGCAAATCACCTAAACAGTCTGTTGTTACAAGCTTGAAAGTGGTGCTTGGCTGCTAACCAAAAACAAAAACAAAACTCACATCTGTTATCTTGAACAGTACTAAAGTGAACATGATGTACTAAAAACTTTGTGCCATTGTGAGCTCTGGATTTCTTATTGTACTAGTGACTTTTGGTTGTTTTTTCTGAAAACCAATCCTGCCAAATGGTAAATGACTGACAACTGAATCTTGAATGACTTTATACAAGGTGCTTTATTATTGTGCACATAGTAAGTCTAAATCCTTTATAGTCTGTGCTCTGACAGGACAGGCTGTAAAGATGCAGAAAAAGAAATTAGAGGACAGAGAGAGCCAGGAAGCTGGTTTTATAGGTAGAGAAACATGTCATTACAGAAGTGGGACTGTAGTGCTTCAATTATCCTCCTCTTAGTTCATTCCTCAGCTTTTTATTGCTACTCTTTTAACATCCTCCTCTCTTTGCAATTGTAAGAAAGAACCACTGTTTCTTGTTCTTTCATTTAATTGCTCACTTTCTTTTCTTTGCTCACTCACAGCTCCAACGTCTGTGCTGGTATGCTGACATGCCATTAATAGAGTGGATTACTTAAATACCTACATATCTCACTTAAATAACAATAATACCTGATCTTGTTTCCCATTTTATTCAACAGTTTTCATGTTCTTTATGTTGGAATTCATGGAATTCAGTCACAGCCCACATAAGCGTTGCTACTTCCCATTCAGCCACAGAGACTCCATTGTCACATGAACAATAGGCATAATTTGTTAAATGGCCATGTGAAATTTAAGTGGCCCACAGAATGAGGCTGAGGAGGCATGACTAGAGATTTGGCAGTGATACAGCCAATACTGAGGCAGGCAGTTAATGGTACTGTAGAACTTCTCTATCCATCAACTGCTGACCTTTAATAAGTGCAGATGTGCTGACTGTTAATTGAGCTCTCACCTGCATGCACACAGTCTGGTATATGAGCACCTGCTTCAGTCTCTCTAATTTTAGTGTCTACAGTAAGTCAATGTACTACAAGCACTGCCATGCATTAACACAGAGAAAGAACTTATTATATGTCATACATCACTCATCATTCATAAACACTAAATATTATGTTACAAAAGTCTGTTTTTCAGCTGAATCAGATCATGGATAATAAAACTTGCTTAGGTTTACTAAAATTTTAAGTTTTGACTTCCCAAGAACTGCAAGATAATTACTGTGATGACATTACAGATGAGACTAAATACTTTACCTGAAGGCACATGTTTTAAAAATCACATTTCAAAATATATTTTCTTCTCTTGTATTTTTGCTCCTTTATCTCCCCCTGCAAGCTCAGCATAGCCCCAGAAATCAATGAATATCTTCCCTCTCTTGTACATTTTTTTTCACTATATCCTTCTTACTGTTTGTTTACAATAACCAATACCCCTGCAGCATGGACCAGGCCTGGACTACCATGAGATTTATACAGTTTTGTGAAGATATTGTACCCCAGAGTCTTACCGTAATTTATCCTTCCAACAAATTCACAGCAGAGAATTTCTGGGCTGACCTGCAGGGCCTACATGAGACTGACTGACCCACTCAGAAAGATTTTACTCAAAAAATGTGTTCTGCTGTGTTTTTAGTCATTTTGTAGTTCCTGCAGAATACAGAGGCAGCATCTACATTATTTTATTATACCGTTTCTATTTTTAGCCATGCTAGTGGCATGGAACGGCAATATTGGTCTGTCAGCTAGTCTGTTGGTCAGTAGAAACTCCAGCTTTATTGCCAATAAAGTTGTTTTTTTGCCAATAGAGTTGTGCTTTATACTAGAAGTGTTGCTGGAGTTTGCACTTTAAATTTTTCCCCTCTTCGTGAACCTGTAGTAGGTGAAGATGTACTCTGCCCATGGTCCCCAGAGGATGAAACCTACCGACTTTGGTGAGCCCCTCCCTTTTCCACCAGCTCCACCATTTGGTTAATATTTCTGGTTAGAGTGAAATCCCTCCACTACTATTTGACAGACTCCCATGAAATTTGACACACACATTTATGCACTGCTCAGGTTGAACTGTAAGACATAAATCACCACAGTGTGGCCAAAATTTCAGTGTGTGACCAGTAGTTTGGCTTATTACCAAATGCTTGCAAAGCTAATGACATTCCCATCAGCCTCTGCTTTGTGTTGTGCTATCTAGCGAATGATAGCATGCTAAACTAAGATGGTGAATATGATTAACCTTATACTTGCCAATATCAGCATGCTACCACTGTCAGTGTGAGCAAAGTAGCATGTTTACATTCGCTTTTAGCTTGAAGCACTGCTATCCCTCAATCCACTAGCATGACTGTAGACTCTTTGCCTTGTTACTGTTTAAAGCGATGATAAACTCACTCCAATTTGCTTTACTTACTGAAGTAAATTCCTTCAGTTGGCAGTTAAAGTAATCTTGAATGCATCCCAACACATCTGGCTTCACAATAAAATACTTCCAAGAACATTTGCTCTCTTAGATTTCACTTCTATACTTGCTCCCATCTGACTTAGTGTATAGAGAAAGTCTAAATCAGTAGTATACATTAGATTCATACACCAGCAAAGAAAGTGGGATTATTTTGGCAAGAGAATATTTTTGCTGAACTGCAGGGAGTATTTACTGAGAAGCAGAGGCAGAAGTGTTAATTTAAGTTATCACCCCTGGCTACTGAGACTTAATTAATTCCTTGCACTGTAAAAAGTTGGTCTCACTCTATTTTTAGGTGCTTGTTTTGTGTCGGTCTGAAAGAGCAGTTCAGCATGGCTTCTTTATATCTGTCAGAAAATAACGGCAAGAGGTACAAGTACACTGGAAAAGACAAGATTATTTCAGTTTCTTGAAGCTTGAGCAGCTGATCGAGGGGAGCTACACCTTTTCAATTTCCTGTTATGTGGAAACAGAGTTGGCAAGAAGCCCTTTCAGCACAGCACACTGAAGTTAACTCAGTCAAAGGGAATCTGCTAACAAGTCTACACACACAGGCATGTGGACAAATACACACAGTGATGTACTCAAACATCAAGTAAGGACAAACATCAAAACAGGCACTTAAAAGTGAATTCTATTTGCCACTGAGCTTGGCCTCTGATCAGCAACACTTTATCTAGCGTGGGAATCCACATCTGAGCTATAAACAGCAATCTCATAGTCTCTCTCCCCAACACACATGCACAGACACATTGTGGGTGTGTTTGTGTGCCTGTCTGTGTCCTTCCGCAGATGAAATGGAAGTTGTCAGGAAGGCCAAAGGGAGGAAATGGGCAGATTTGGAGTTCTGTTTTAAAGCCTTCATTTACTTCACTCAGGGACTGTACCTTTACCTCAGAGGGCTGCAGCCCCAATGACAAAAGGTACAACTTCTGCCTGTGTATGTGTATGTGTATGTGTGTGTGTGTGTGTGTGCGTGCATATATGCAGTGAGTCCGTATTTGTGTAGCTATTCAGAGAGATCGAGGGCAGGACACAGGAGGAGTACAACTATCTGGGACAGTGCAGTCTTCACCAGTTGGTTCTACAAAGACACTGACAAGCAACTCAACAGAAACTCAATGAGGTTATTATAACCTCAGCTACTCTCCTTTTAAACTGTATCTAACATGTGCATATTTGCCTTTACAAACTAAACTAAACCAAATTATTATGGACCTCATTAAAATAGCTTAGAGCAGTTTTGTGGGAATGTGTGAGTGTGTGTGAAGGGTCAAAGTGGGTGGTGGGGAGTTATGCGAGAGGAAGTAAGGTACGTTGGAGGGAAAGGGGAACCTCTGGGAGTGGAGTTCATTTTCCCCTCTTTCCTGTTTTCTGTTTTGTCTTGGCATGTTAAGCCGTCTCCTTACATGATTAACATGACTCCTCTCACTCCCACGGTATGTGTGTGTATGTATGTTATAAACTATGAGAACACTGTAAGATAAACTGAGTAGGAGAACTGATAAACAGAGAGAACCTGAATATTTCCCTTTGTGAGTGCAGTAATATATCATGAAAGGTGTATCCAAAAAGTGTCATGAATGTATCTTGAACAACAACATTGCTGTCATGACACCTTTTCTTGTGTGTACAAAAAAGGAAATCAACCTCGTTGTCATGGAACATGTAAGGTAATATAATATATAAGCTTTATGTACAGGAAATGAACTTATGAAAATCAAACTGTCAGGTGTATGTTTAGTCAGCATATTAATCAGCCTCAGGAAGCAGCATGTGTCTTTCTGTTGATTTGAATAACGACTCTGTGGAACATCTACTGATCCCCTTACTGGTTACCATAGAAACAATGAAAGCCTTGTGATACATTGCCTGTGACAACATTTGTGTATAGATTAAATATAGTTCAAGAAATGACAAAACCAGGCTTGAATGCCACTGGAACAGGTGGCCATTTACATTTTATGTTGAAGTCAGTCCTCGTCTCCCCAGCTTTCTATCAAGTGTGTATGTAAAATACACACCGAAGCCCAAAACTTTTTGTTTGCTTTAATACTTCATTGCTCTGTGAAAACAGAGGTTTAATAGTTGTTTCATGGCATCTTTGAAAGCTGCATGACATGAGACAAGATAGAATGACTTTTATCTTGAATTCAAAGAGCTTTTCATCTGCAGTGCCTCATAAATTAGAGAACACTGAAAGGTGCACTTAGGAAGCAATAAGACTATCGAATTGTAGTTCAAAAACTTCGTCATGTCATGTTTTTTTAAAAGACAGTGTAAATATATTGCCCACAATGGGCTGACACCCTGAGTAGTAGCTTTAAAGATTCTCGGGGAGTGCAGAAGGACTTGTGTATGCAGACAGTGGGTGCTCTTTTCTGCACTCCAGTTCCGTTTTTGTTTTGACAGCCGGAGGCCTGCTTCAGTGATGGACTTTTGTCTCCACAGATTTTATTGGTTACCAGTATGTCTGGAGCTTTGGGATGAAAGTCTGTTTATAAATCTGTACGTCAATATAAAGGCTGATTTGAAAAGAGAGTGGAGACAAACATAAAAGAGCAGGAAACCCGACAGCAAACAGTCCCCATTTGCACTGCTGTGGGACTTTTTCTTCCTTTTAAAGAGTAACTGGGGTTTATTACATCTTGGGTCTTATTTTCATCATTTTGGCCATCATTTCCTACAGTAATAATAACACTGAACTCATCAAATGAGCTGCTGGGATTCAGGTACGTGACCGCATATCTAAAAAGGAACTGAAAAAAGCAAAAAAACACCAGCAGTCAACTATCGAACAGGCAGAAAACACATGCAAGTGAACCTTACTTGGAAAGGAAAACAAAGATGAACAGTAAGATTATTAACTGAACTACAGTACAAACATCCAGACAGCTACAGACCATGTCTTCCTGTAAAATAAGAGATTATTACTGACTTTTTAAGTGTGCTCTCTTCCTGTTATACCTCCAAATAAAGTAGTTTATATAATCTGGCTAAACTAAATTAAACACCACCTGGCTCGTGTTTCTTGCAGTGTCAGACTCATGTTCTCAGATCTCAGTAAAATAAATTGGTGAGTATAAAGCTATTATCGTAACTGATAGACAATAGTTACAAGCATACACACTTGCTGCCCCTTTGCCACTCGACATTGACTTGTTCATAACTTTGTGGAGAAAAAGAAACAGGAAAATGTGTAAGGGCAGGCACAAACACACAAAAAATAAGAGAGACATGTACTATAGTCATCATAAGTCACATAGTGTACACTACTAAACTGTTAAACTAGACGCTGATCCACTGCTGGACACCCACAGGCAAGAGCCCTGAAACGTTTGCTCTGTTATCTCTTGGCTCATTGAAAACTCAATGGGTGGGCTCCTTGTGAAAACAACACAACAAGGCTTTATCAGAGAAGATGGCGCACACAGTGTCACACCTTAACACTGAACACAAACACTAACATCACATATGCAAATTAATACACACAATCTCAGAGAACATCAACTCCTCGGGAGACATTTGCATCTCAGAATTGTCTTTACAAAAATACTGGCGCAGCAATAGGTTATGCCCCTGTTTGGCTGTAAAGCCCACATAATGTCAAACTGGATACGACTCATTTCCCTGGCAATTCATTTACACATCAATTTATTTAAATTTCACCACAGTACTATATCATCATCAGTTTCTTGCTTAAGCTTAGACTTAGACTTAGACAGACTTTATGGATCCCTTTGGGATGACTCCATCGGGGAAATTACATAAGCTGCATCAACTCTCCATTTCTAACCTTTCTCAAACCTGGACACTGGACCATTACCAAAACTGAATTGTTTGTTAGGGCTTTTTGTAGGGTTGTACAGTTCAAGTTTATGAATTTGAACAAGACTCTGTTTAAGCTAACAAGCAGAGAGCCAGACAGTACTGATGATTTCATCCACAGAAAAAAAATGTCAGAGTTGCTGCATAGACAGTGAATAATGGAACAACTCCTGGGACATTAATGAGAGCTGTCACAGTAATTGCACTGGGATTTGAGAGCATTTTCTCATTCACAGCTTGAAGTGCTACTTTCAAATAAAACTAATTTGGATGGAGTATGTCACACAAAGATTCTTTGATGGGCAACCAGATCATTAAAGGTCAACAACAAACAAAAACAAAAGTCTCAGTTGTCACCACTGTAGACAGATATTAGACACTTTTCTCTGCTGCAGATATGGATTTTAGTGACTTATTAAGACCATATTAGCATCTATTGTAACTATATCTGCATGTAGCATGGTGGCACACAGCATACATGCTGACACTACAGTGTGCCTAGTCAAATTGTAAGCCAACATGAATACAGCCAGACAGACAGTGAGCCCATACATCCGTTTCACTGGCGGAGGGCATGAATGTCAAAAAGCACAGTCAGGGTTAAAGCACTACATCTGCTCAGGGGGGGCACAGAATTCAGTTATTAACAACTACATGTGGACTCCAGCTGGACCAATAATGAGGGTCAATATGGCAACATATTATTATGTTATTATGAGAAGTGTGCCACAACCCATGTCTTGAAGTCCTCTTCCTCTGTTCTCCGCACACTTACATGCAAAAGCGCAAGAGATACACTTGTGAAAGGCCACAATAAATAGATTTCGTCATCTTGGATAGCTAATGTGCATAGCAAATTTCACATCAAACAACATTAAAGGGGCTATATGTAAGTTTTCTTTATGGCTAAACACGGCTTCTTGAAGATGGTGATGGTCACTTGCCAAGAGCTTCAGCCATCACTGCGTTTACAATACAAGGTTAGAATAGTCCAGGTTATAATACGCCCTCTGAGCAGCACTACTTTGAAAAGTGACAAGACTAGCCAGTTAGCATGCTAAATTCAGTAAAAGAAAAGACGTGATAGAGCTAGAAGCAAGACTTCTATGTATATTGTGCATCCTAACAGTATACGTGCATGCTCCCTCAGTAGTGAGCAGTGGGAATAATCTGTTGTTTAACTGGTATTTTGGGGCAACAAAGCAAAGAACCTAAGCCTTTTGTGTCTCTAAATTCAGATGCTAAGCACTTTATTGCCATAACAAGAACACAATGAATAATTTTCCACAGTCATCATTAGTATTCCACAACAATGAAATGGCTAATTGATTTTGATCTTAATGAGCATTAAGTGCCAGTGCAGAGACAAAGGCTACAGCTGTACCCACATGTACTGTGAAGGAAATTGAGACACACACTAACCAGATCATTTATCTCACACATGATCACAGAGATCACAGAGCACGTGTCTCTGGATGCATGGAGCGTACCCTGCAAAACACATGTTCATGTTCATATATTAATTGTACAGTATGCTGGAACCCTCTACCCTCCTGTACTCCCAAAATCCACCTACATGGTTAAACCACCCCCATATATCGTTGTCAAACACATCAAAAACCCTTCTGTTGTCTGTGATTTATGGCTCTGACTAATTACATAGCTGTTCTTCAGAGAACTAGGATAGGAGGGTTAAGGGAAAACTGGAAAGGGAGTGGGGGAAATGAGGGCAGGTCCTGTGCTACTAAGTCTGTAAGCCAGAGTAAGGAGTAAGGTGTTTGTGAGGAGGCAACACTGGACAGTAGTGAACTAAAACACCTCAGTATCAAAATACAGAGATCTATACCACTATACAAATAAGAACAAATAAAAAAACTTCTGATCAAAATAGTTACTTTCATAACTTCCTGCAGAGTAAACACAGCTGGAGTGAGACTTTTGATTTCATAACAGCAAAAAAAATATCTAAACAAGTACGATCAAGATGAGAGATGTTCATCGTGAATGTTTTCTCGATTGTGCTGTACCAATTTTTTTTTTTTTTTGAAGAGACTGTTTCACAATAGCTCGATTGGCAGTTGCATTCATTCTGCATTCAACACTACAAGAGTGAAGAATAAGACAGACACCTTGAAACACAGCAGTGATCATACAGATTAGAATATAAATACCAAAAAAAGTCAAAGAGTTCCCAATAACAAACCCCTTGTTGCCACATTTATGAAATAACATTAAGCAAGCGCTTTTCACTGGAATACACATCAGAGATTTACAGGGAGAGAGGGGGAGAGATATGAGAGTAATTCGGGGACTGCCATTATCTCTTTATCCACTGTGGCAGCAGTTTATCACAGCAGTCAATCACCAAGTAATCACTATCTGTAAGAAACTCCTTCCACTTTCGCTACCTTAGACCACTTAGTCAGCTTCCTCTGCCTGGGCCGTCAGAGATAAAGACATTACAGAGAGTGGGTTAGGAGACGCAGTGACAGATTACATTGAGTTTGTATTTTATTTATCACCTTTTATTCAATCTAAAATGACCTCCCTTTACAGTTGCATTGTAGCTTTTAGGTAAATATGGCCATTTCTAGTGAGGTGTTTACTTCAATAGCTGATTAAGTTAATCCATTCTTATGATAATTGATAATCACCAAGTCAGTCATTCATCATGCAAAAGAGCTGAACTCTTACTGGTTTCAGCTTCTCAAATGGGACAATGTTCGACTTATCTATGTTTTATATCATTACATTAGCTAAAAATATTTGAGTTTTGGATTGTTTTGGACAAAACAAACAACTTAAAGATGCGGCCTTAGAAAGCATGATTGGTATTTTTTTACTAATTTATAGATTAATCCAAAAAAATTTACTTGAAGCCCAACACAAATCCAGGTCAACAAATCAGCAACCAAGTAATCCATCTGATATTAGACAACAGCTGTAATTGCAGATTACTACAGAGTGTATTAGTCCAAATCACTGTTCAACTCCAAACTCCATGTCTTTCTTTTACTCCTATGATCCACACTGATCCTTGACTGGTGCTCTGGCTCACTCATCTTCCCCTCCACTGACTCGGTCACCTTAGGAATGCCATTCCAGCAGTCGGTCCATAATTCCCGCTCAGTGTTCCCAGTAATCCCTCTTCTCCGGCTGTTCTGAGCCTACTTCCTTCCCCACAGCTGCTGGCTGGCCTGGCTTGCTCTAATAATAGGACAACAATGCCCGCCCCACGCCCGGACACACAGCACTGCACTACTACTGCAAAAAAGAAAAAAAAAATCTATATCTAAAAGCACTTTACATGAAATCTGGATACTGTAAAGTGTATCCCCAGTTTGACACAAGTTTTCTATAACAGATAAATCCCTTTATACAAGAAGGTCATAAAATGTTTAACAGAAATCTTTAATGTCTACCTCCAAAAGAGCAACTTTCTAAATTGACATTCAGTACTTCTGTTTGTGGGTAATAGACTGCAGCATGTAAACACATGTTCGTGGAGGAATGATGATGAGGCTGCACACTCAAGTGAGCTGCTATCTGTGGTAGAGGAGTCACAGAACACACTGTAATCATGCAGGAGCTGATAAATGAAAACTACACATTGCTGAAGTAGTTAAACACTACCTTGTGCCTTTGCCACAGTGTGTTGGAATGGGACTACTCCTCCAGTACCCCCCCCCCCCCCACACACACACACACTATATACTGGACAGGTTATGAATAAATGTCACATTTATGTTACATGGTGCTGTCAGCAAGGCAGTCCCAAGCTGCTCACACAAACACCAAAGAAAGGGAGGCATTAATCAGAAAAGAGTCTGGAGAGACTGAGATCTGCACTGATTTTTTTCCTCTCATCTTCTGCTGTCCCACTTGTAAAAGCAGAGCTCAGACTCATATGTTACAGCTCTTCAGCTCTAAGTGCCTGACATTTATTCAACAGCCTCTTTTCTCCATTAAAGACAGTATGCCTCTTTCAACCTCTACTTTGCTCCTTTTTCTGACAGATCAGTGTGATAATGTTGCTTCCCTGGCACGTGAAAAGCTTCCCTCCACACCTCCTCCTCTCCTTCAACCCCCCTCCGCCATTCCACCAAGAGAGCAATCACACACAGAAACTTACAAAATTTGTAACTCAGACCCCCCCCCCCTTCTTTTCCTCTCACAGAATTACTGGCCGGTGAAAGGAGGAAAAAAATAAAGAGTGGAATGCTAGCGCTCACCTCAGACAAGGTCCCACCGCCACCGGGAAGGCAGAAGGAATATCATCCTCAATCCACACAGAAAACCAAGAGCAACAAGTAGTAACTCCAGAGATTTCACCTCCCCTCTCTCACACTCCTGTTTCCTTGCTCTGTTTCTCCCTCTGCTTTGCACTCATTCAGGCTGCAGTAGCTGCAGTGTACTGAGCAAGTATGCGTGGTGTGTGTGTGCGTGTGTGTGTGTGTGAGTGAGTGAGTGTCTGTGTGTATGGTCCTGTGGACTCCTGCAGGGGCACTGACTCTTAGCAGGGTTCAGGTCCTCCCCCTTCTCAGGCTCACACAGAGAGAAAAAAAAGCTCACCCACACACACAAACAGAGGGCAGGAGAGTACTCTCTTTGTCTTTTGTTGCTTTCTCTCACTTCCTTGCTCTGTGTTTTCAAATGTCTGTAACTCCCTGTTCTACAGCCCCTTTCATATGAGCAAATGACTGAAAGAGACTGTGCATGTGTGTGTCTGTTTGTGCGCCCGCACACATGTACGCCCATGCACAGGGAATGCCGTCGTGCTTCAGCGCCCGGGGCTCAGGGGAGGAGGAGGAGATAGAGGTGGAGTTTAAACCTCAGAGAGCTGAATTCCTATCTCACATCCAACCAATCAGAGGCCTTGTTGCGGTTGACCAAAAACCGCGGGGCCAGACCGGGCCTCGCTACCACACTCCAGCTTTAAAGCATTAGCTGAAGTTTGCTGTGCACTTAGGCTACACTCTAACAGTAGTTCTATGAATGATCAGTAGTGTTTTTGTCTTGGGCAATTACTTGTCTTTGTTAACTGTGGCATTCTGCTCTGCCCAATTAATATTTCAATATTAAACGGTCTATAAAAATATTCTAAAAAATACTTACTGTATGTTTATTGCAAAAGCAAGCCAAGGAATTTCTCTGTAGGCTGCAAATGACAGACAGTAGCTTTTTATGTCTATAGATAGTAAGAATAAGAGTCTCACCTGTTGTTTCCTTTCTCTAAGAGATAAACTAGGTAATTGCAAATTTAACCCAAGCAAGTTTCTAAATCATGTTTAAAGCAAAAGAGTCAGCACACAAAACTATGCTAAAGCACAGGAACCAGGTGTGTTACTGTAGTAAATGGCTGTGTTGGGATGTTTCCTTGTCTTTTCCCATGTCCCTGCCTCCTTCCCAACAAAGAACAGTCCTCTCATGTTTCTGCTGCTGTCCTTGGCCAGACATTTGTCAAGCAAGACATTTGCCCACAGAGGTGACATCAGATCTCCCCCTCCACCTGCTATTCACACCAGTTCAGTTCTGCTTCAGCTTCTTCCTGCTCTCCTCTTCTCACCACATCTCGTCACATTGCAACTAGATGTGGTCAGAATGACTGTCACACTAAAGTCTTAGGGCTGTGTAATAAGACAAATATCATATGATGACCTTCCCTTGAAGTGCTAAACTGTGCTGGCTTTCATTGAAATAATATCCAGTGCTATCATGTGCAATTTTCTGCATCTGAACAAAATACGTCAGTGACAATAGTAATTTAACAAGACCAAGTCTACAGCTCTGTAAGTCTGTGCTTAGTCACAGCAATGCTTCCTGCAAAAATGAATGAAGTTAGGAGGCTAACATGCTCACAGTGACAATGCTAACATGCTGTTTCATAGGTATAATGTTTACAATGTTAAGAATCTTAGTTTAGCATGCTAGTGTGATAGTGTGATAATTCTCACTTAACACTAAGTACAGCTGCAGCTGATGGGAATGTCATCAGTTAGACAGGTATTTGGTCATAAACCATTGTCAAAACAGCGCTTGATGAGTGAAAGGATCTTCAATGTTATTACAATTTTCTTGAGATGGGGTTGGTAGTCTGCAGTGGCCTGCAGCAAGAGGGTTCCAAGTTCAAGCCCCAGTTCAGCCGGGGCTTCTAATTCCTGGAGCCACGCTGCCACTGTGGCTAAACATGCATCAAAAAAGATGTTAAGTTTCACATATTTTAGGTAATGCTCTAAAAGCAGCATTGTCACAGTTACTGGACAAGACACAAAGATGAAACCTGTTTTCAAACTGTGTGTGGTTCTACTTCCACTACTGTATTACTATACAAGCATTCCTGATGTATTTGTTTATTTAGTCTTTAATACACCATTTAGTTCTTTAATGAGCAAGTTTGTGTTTAAGGTAAACAGATTTCAACTGAGTGATGTGGCAGATAATTGCGGAGACAAGATGTTTCCTTTATTGAACTACTCCTACATCTATAATTAAGCTAATTATAATTATTGTAACAGGGCACTAGGAGAGCCAATAAATGTTAGAATAAACTGATGACAGACAGCTCCCTCCATGTTTCCTCCACTCCACATTTAGCGAGTCCTGGCTTCCAAAACCAAAATGGAAACAGCCCAGTTTCCACACATATCCAGTAAATGTAAAATGATACAAATTGCTCTGTTGCAGAGGCAGTCTGTGACATCAGTGAGGATGGGATAAATATGTTCATCTATCACTGACATGTGTTTCTTGCTTGCGAGGCATTCAGCACAACTATAAAACTCTCGAGTTAAACATCTTGTTGTGAGTTTGTCTTTGTTTGTTGTGAACCAAGACTTGGTGATGTGAGTTATTTGACATATTTGGCATGTGATTATTGCTTTTTTTAAAAGACTGGCTTAATCGCTTCCAAATTTCCAGAACAGTTTATTACAATTACGCCTTTTTTCACATTTTCTGCTAAAACCACCACTACCACATGCCAGCTAAAAGTGCTAAGTACAAAAATATGTAAGACAAATGCTCTCAGGTACTCACAGGTGTGTAGAGGTCTATGTATGTTCGGTGATCTGCCATTAAATAATGACAGAGAATGGCTGAAGTTAAGAAGTTAAGTGGGGCAGGGACACACTTTAAGATGGACAACACTCTTGATTTCTATCTTTGTCTAAACTGCTGTCAGGAAAAATTTTAACCTTACTGTGCGAAATATGAATACCCCAATATGAACCAGTGGACAAATACTCCAAGTTCTGCATAACATTCTTAAAAAGTTTGTTTTCACTGTTTAAAACAATTAAATGCAAGCCTGGTAAGGTGTTTAAAGCACACTGAGGTCAAATCGAGAAGACTAGGATGCTTGTTTAGGCCCAAGTTTGGCTTAAGTCTAATTCCAGCATCAATAAACAATTACCAGGAAAAACACTATAAAAAGGGGGGGGGGGGGTCAGAGTAAGGATGGGAAAGACAGAAACCCAAAGGCTAAGGTGACATAGTGAGAGAGTGAGTACTTTGGTATGTGGGCTATAGTGTTACACAAGGACAAAAAAGTGAAGCTGTGAAGTCCACTCCTATAGACAACTCTGACACGCCTCTCCTTTTATCTTCTCCTCTGTTTGTCTCCCTTTCTGTCTCAGTAATCCCCCCCCCCCCCCATTCCTCTGTTTATTTTCCTGAGTCGATTTGTGTGTGTTTATATCCATGAATGTGTGAAACGTGTGTGCACAGTGAAGAAACTATGTTTAACCCTGTGTTTTTTTGTACGTGAGCATGTGAAAGTCAGATTCTCAAGAGTAAAAGGCACAGCAAACACTGGGTTTTTCAAACAGATCTTTCTCCAGAAACAGCAGGTATGTTGCTGCTGAACCTGAAGAGAGTGACAGCAACAATGGAGAAGAATACAGGATATAAAGGGGAGAAGAAGAAAAGAGAGAGCAGGAGACCAGCAGCAAGCAGAGAGTAAAGAACAGAGAGTGTCAGTGTGACAAAAGAGCTGAACCATCAGCAACAAACAGAAGAAACAAATAGTCTACCTAATGTGTATCTACAGTATCCTAATGATGCGCTTCAAGAAGTAATTCTGTCATTCTATACTCTGTTGAGTGCTTGGGTGCTAAAAAAATCTAAATGTCTGTACTGAAGCCTGACTTAATGCATAAACAAAATGACACTGTGCTCCTCAGAAAGCTGAGTCAGACAAAATTTAACACATAAAACAGTCAAACTAAATCAATTCAAATCAGAGCGTCTGGCTTATGATTCATCTCTCGTTTCCTCCTGCCAGTAAAGGCAGAGAAACAGGAATGTGTATTTCAGTTGCAGGACAAGTTGGAAATGGGACAGTCAGGAATGCCAACATCTGCCATTTTAGAGACAAAGGCACTTGTGTCCGGCACGTGGGGTCAGGCTGCTACCATGCCTACCATGCCAGCAAGTGCTTTTTGTGGAAGGATTCCAAAGGGAATTCAACTTATAAAAGGCTAGAACTGGGGCGTCGTGGGGCCCAGGGGTCTAAAGTGCATACCATGTAACTGCCAAGGCCCCGGTTTCATTAGGGACATTTATCACATACCGTTCACGCCTCTCTCCCCATATGTTTTCTGTCACTCTGTACTGTCAACTGTCAGCATCCCCTAAACCTGCTCATGCAGACTGACACACTGAACTCTTGAGGGCCTTGTGACAAATGGCAAGTGATCTAACTAAACTGACAATTGTGTCAGTTTAGGTAGACATCCCCATGCAGATGCAGTTTCCTGCTTTACTGTAGCTTCCTCCACCACCAGATCCTCCTCATATGAGCTGTATGAGCTATTGTTGACTTTACTTAGATGTGATCATGGAAGGCATTGTTAATACTAGGAGGATTAGTTCTTCTAGTAAAATCCTTGATGTTGCTTGAATTCTTTCAGAAATCCTTCATAAAGCAGAGCTGTGTCTGCCAATTTGGACAAAAGTGTCAGACTGAACTTACAGAAACATACACACTGGGTCTTAAAGCTGAGATGGCACATTAAACAATGCCAGACAACAAAACAGCTCATTTTAAAATTAGGAACAAAGCTCAGGAAGGACAAGAGACATTTCTCTGGTCTCAACTGAGATGGACAGCAGATTGCTGCGTTACAATGGGCTACTCTGTGTTTTTTATGCCAATAATAGCCTTAGGCCTGTTCAAGCAAAGTAAATGCACATGATGTGTACATACATACATACATACATATGGTTTATAGTTGAGAAAATTATTTCCTATATATTTATATTTCCTTAAATGTCACTTGTGGGAGTTGTACAAACACTATACACAGAACAGCATATGACATGATGTAGAACAAGAAGTTTTAGCAGTTAACCTCATGATCATGGGTTAAACATAAATTCATTGTGATGGTAAAAACAAAGCACATAAAGTAGTAAAAGACTTGGAAATCAACCTTTCCTAAGCTCTAATTTCAGGCTCAAATTACTCAATTTTCCCACCAGTACTGGCACTGAAATGAATACCCCGGTGGCTCATCACAGATCTGTAGATGGGTAAACCACATAAACAATGAAGAAGGATAAACACAACACTGATTAAGATCAGTTTATCTTACTATTCTAGCATCCTACACTCATTAGAACTTCCCAAGGAAAAGACTTAAGTCTGATACTATTCATGCTCTTTCTGACTTTACCAGTTTCCTTTCACACAGTCAATATTTTCCAACTCCTTTCCCTCAGCTCATACCCTCACCACTCTCACCCTCTGTGGCACTCTTGGCTCAGTGTGGGACCAGCACATTTACATAAGATTTACAGAGACGTGAAAAACACATTCCCAACATAAATTTGTTGTGAGCGTGTAACAAGCTCATGGCTGTGCTTGGCTCAGTTTCTGGCCCTTGCAGTCGTTTCAACTTAGACACACGTCACACACTTAGACAGCAAAACACACCATGGACATACACTAACACAGAAATGTACACACTAGTACCCACGCACACAACCACACAAACATGCTTAATATCTACATAACATGCAGCAAGGTCAGATTTTACATTTGTGCACACATTCCATTTTTCCTTAACACTCTCTTGTCTCATTGTCTCATACTCTGCTTTTCTCTGTTTCTCGTCCGTCTGCCCCCCTCCTCCCCCTCCTCCCCTCCCCTCCCCAGCAGTGTTCCGTTGACTGACAGTCTCTCATCAGGGTGGCTTTCTGACAAACAGGGCCAAATGGAGTTGTGCCACTGTTGCTGCTGGCCACAAGTCAGCTCTCTGAGGTTATTGCTTAGCTCTGCTCTTACAGTGTTATTTATATCCACCATCACCAGACTAGCTGGTTTGATGAACTTTTCATCTGTCATCTCATGTGTGGACCTAACAGCTGTGGATCATTTGGTTAGCAATCTGCCATTTTCCTTCCTGTAACCTACAGGTGTGCAAATATTCAGTCCTATAGTTCAGTGTAATAACAATATAGTTTTAAAAAAGGCAGAATTTCTTGTATTTCTGAATTATGTGCAATTTAACAAGACTTAACCTTTCCACAATAAAACTGCCAAAGTAGATCAGCTTGAGAAAAAAGGTGAGGACATGTTCTTGCACTTTTATGATCACTTTTTTTTTGCTGAAAAAAGAACTATGTGTGAGAGTACTGGAGTCAGTAATTGGCCTTTTTAAGATATTACAAACTTTACCTTCCACTTTGTTCAGAAGAAACTGGCCTAAAATTTTGTTTCTGCTTCTGAGGTACTGTAGGTCAGCCAGCAACTATCAAAGTAGAGTCTGCATCACTGTGGTCAAGCAAGACCTATTGAGATTACAGGGAAGATCTGGTTGTAGTGTTGCTTTAGGATCTATGTTTGGATCTACGTTACTTACATTTAAATGTGGTCCCCACCATTTTTTTCATCCAACTTGAAATTGTATGCACTTGTGGAAAACCCTGGATATACTGCTGAAAACTCAATCTAAAAGGTAAACAAGATAAAGGGTACTGGGCAAGAGTGCGGGAGAGAAAGAGCAAAAGAAACAGAGCTGAAATTTTCACTTATTTACCAATTGCTTCATTGTGGTTATGCACCATAAACAGACAAATTACGCACTACAACAGACAAAGAAACTGAACATCACAATCAGCAGATTGCTGCTCTGGAGACAGACATCTTTGCGGTGTGTTGACCTCTGAATGTCTCCTTTACAACATTCATCACGAATCACACAAGCATAAATTACAAAGAACAACATGATGACTTCAAACTCATCTATATTTATTTTGTTTTTTCTCTCCACACACAAAAAGTACATCTAAAACCCAGCAGTCACTTGTAATCTGTGATCGGCATGATTTCCATTTGGAAAGGCAAACACAACTCCGCCAAAAAAAATTTTTGTTCTTGAGTTCAGACCTTGCAGCTCCTTAGTTTAGCTAAAAGAGGTCAAAGGGAGAAATATATAGGAGACACAAATGCATACAGTTCCATCACACTTATCCATGAGACAATCCCTAGTAGTAACACAATACAATGCACAGAGGACGCATCAGGACCTAAATGCTCAAGCCACATTTGGAAATGGTCAGTGATACATTATCCAAATGTGCAATGTCAAACAAATGTGTCCTTGACCTCCATAAATCTAATCATGTTTGTAGTAAATGTGTAGAGCTCGAAAAAGCCTCTAAACATTGACCACTGAGGTGAGTTAACATCTTCTGTCTCTTTCTGTGTCCCTCTGTGTTTTCATGTCTCTTTTTCCCAGCTTTTTCCTTACACATTTTGAGTTTTCCAGTGTGTAGTACTATCCATTAAGCAAACAGCCACAGCATTCCTCTTGTACGGACTGATGGCCGTGTGGTGTATGTGTTTTTTTCTCTGTCTTCAGAAACATTCCCCACAAATAAAGTCAAATAAGCATGGTCAAGAAATCCCATCACAAGCAGCTACTCAAGATGAATTTGAGAAGAACTGTGAAATGTAGTCAGTCTCAACTGGATGACACAACCTGAATGTTTTCACACAAGACACCTTAAGAAAGTTCTCTCTAATAGGCTTGTGATGAAAGGTGGAAAAGCAGTTTATTCAAGTTAAAGATGTGTATATAAAGTTAATGTTTGGTTTTCATTTCAAAATAACATCTAACCCACGAATCAGAAGTCATCAGAGCTAGTTCAGTCTGGAAAAGCCTGTGCCACAACACACAGCCTGTTATTTAAAACTACTCCTGTCATTCTTTTCCAGCTCAACTAGCAGAGCCACTTGCCTTGACCTCTCGAGGTCAGCAGCCTGGCTTCTTATGTTCATTTGTTCATATATACTTACTGTATAAATGCTTCTGACCTTAAAGGGGCAAATTTAAGTTTTCTCTGCTGCTGAATGTGGTTTCTTGCCAGGAGTGGGTGGTGGTGATTGGCGTTGTTTCTTCAGGGCAGTCTGGAGTGGCTGTGATGAGACAGGCCGGCCTGGCTGGGGCTAGCTGGTTAGCATGGGTTAGGGTTAGGGTAACGTTGGCTATGTAGCGATATCAAAACTTACAAATAGCTCATTTAAAACTGCCCTACACAGGCTTGTTACCCTTAATCTATCCAATTGTTCCAAAATTTGAACTGAGTGAGTAAGGTGTCCTATTTTTTTTTAGAAACCCACTGTACATCAACTGATTGATGATGTTGCTGAATGTGTAAATAAGCAACTGTTATGTCAGTATCAAGTTCACAATTTCTTAATTATTGAAAGTTTAAAGTAATAATGTTTTTAATATCATGTCTACATTTAATACAAAGGGGTCCTAGTGATGAGACTACAATCAGTACAATCACATATTATCAACCAACTCCGAAAATCAATGAGCTTCTAAGCCTCTTTTAGCTCACTGTTGTTCTTTCACAGCCCACACATACACTATCTGCCCATGCAGCAAGTTTTCATCTACTTAACCCATAAACCCAAGTCCCTGAAACACTAAAATAGTCCTTTAAAGAAGTGGTATGTGCCACAATGATCCAACTTTGCCAAAATGATTTTCCTCTGATGTTCTAAAATTCCAAAACAGGCAAATACAGACAACACAGAGGGTTACATACAGAAAACATGTTTACAGCTAGAAACAGGAACAGACTAAACATCGTGTTTTTATCAGTTTCTAAACATTCATCTGCCAAGTGTGTAACCCCAAAGAGTGAAGAAAGTCTCTATGACATAATGAACTTGACTTGACCATGAGGCCAGGCATAAGATAATGCTCCCTCTCCTAAAACTAGATTAAAATTTATAAGCTGACAGCAGAGTTCCTAAATTTACACACCCTGTACCACCCAGCTCCAAAGTCTGGCTAGATTCTAGCACATGACAACACAAGCAAGAATAAATCTTTTATTAAAAGCTGAACATTCTTCAAGACAAAGCCCTGCAGTGCTCTCACCCACAAGACCGCAGTTTCATCTGGATAAAATCTGGGTATTTTAGAAGTGTATTCAGAAACCCTAATTCACTTCATAATGGAAAATGACTGAAACGCCTCTTGTTTTTCACAAAAATGCTTTATAAAGAAAGAGAAGGAATCTCATCCAGTTTAATCCCTGTCTAATCAAAGTTCTGTTTGACACAAGCGCACACACACTTACACAAAAAAATGTCCCTGTGTTTTCCCCTCCAGTACATGAGCAAGCATTCAACCTTTCTCAACTAGGACAAAAACATGCAGACCTATTTACATGTCAATGAAGGCCATGGATAAGGAGTTTTTCTGCCTCTCCCTTTCTACTTTCCTCCCTCAGAATTCCTCTCATCTCTATGTGCTCCTATAAGCCAGTGGTCATGCTCATTTTAAGGCCTGATTTAGGCATGGGTGCTTGTAAGGAGGAATACTTTGAGTGACACTCTCTAAAAAAAACTATTGGGTGAACACATGTTCTGCAGTTACTCAAGTGACCACTTTTAATTTAAGTTGTAAGGTAGGAATGCCATTGATATTTTTTTTTCCAAAATAATGAATATCGGAAGAGGTTGTCCAGCATCAGCAACTATCTGCTTGATGTAGATACAAACAAGAAATATGTAGATGTAGTTACAGTGCTATCTGCAGCTACTATATATGCAGATAGCAGATCAGCATCTACTTTATATGCAAAGTACAAAAAGCAATGTGTAATATATGAAAACACATGCATATAGAAATTCAATGCAAAGTAGTCTACTCCAGGATTTGTTGCAAACAACAGCAATGATATTTCTGTGCATGTGTTTGTGTGTCTATCTGAGAATGAGTGAAAAGTGATGCCTGCAAGCCTTGGGAAGCGTGAACTCTTCCTGTAGCGTGCAAGCCTGAGGTGTGAATGTAATCAGATGATATCAGATTATTGCCCTTTCTACTCCCACTTTTCTATTTATATTGGACCTTTAGAAGGGATCTCCTCAAGCTGTATGCACTGAAAGAGGCTGGCTGACTGGTTGAGAGAAGAGAGTGAGTATTACTGCATGAAGTTGACATTTTATTTTGGGAAGGTGAGAAGAAGCTTAATGTTCTCGCTTATTTGGTTAGATTGCTAACAGAAGTTTTGTGTCTCAGGAGATGGATAAAAACAGAGTTTTATCTTTAGCGATTCTCTTTCCCCTCTCTTTGTCTCTCCTTCGCCGTCATGGCAGAGAGCCCAGTGCATAAAGCAATGTGGCTTAGACGCTGGCGAAGAGAAACTACAGTCTCTTGGAAATATGTTCTCTGTTGACTCATTCTGTTAACCACATTCTTCATCAGCAGCACAGCAGAGTCCTTCCCATCGGCCATGAAGACAAAACATCGTCTTTTCTGGCCCAGTTAATAACACACCATTTTTTTCTGCCTTTTAACTATCTAGTTTGGGCTCCAACATTTGGAGCAGTGGAGGAAAAAAAAGAGGCAGCGGAAAATGAGGGGGAAGAGAAAGAGTGAGCATTCGCACTGGCCTACAGTGCAGTCTAGATCCCCCTGGATTTATTTGTGTACATAAGTCCTTCTCTCTCGGTCTCTCCCCTTCTCGTTCCCTCTGTCTCCCACTTTCATTCTTTGGTGCCCCTCTGTGTCTCTAACACAAACACCCACATGCAGCACCACTACACAGCATACAAATATACAGATTCACATAACCATCAAATTATCTTGCTGCTTTTGAGCAGAAATGGTACACCCACGGCCCTCACAGTTAATTATTCCATTCAAAGAGCAGGAGGAGAGCTTCCTGCTCTGTGAAGCTCACACCAAAAACCAGCCAAAAACCGACAAGACAAATCCCAGAGAGAGTTCAGACAAAACAATTCTCAACTTTCTTAGCTACAAAAAAGCAAAAAAAACTTTACAACCCTGTTAAAGTAATGACAAGAGGGTCATTAGAGCAAAATGTCTTAAGCAGGCAGTTGATTTCATCACATTGCCATGTAACACCCCTCACCCCTTCACCCCCTACTCAACAGAACAGACTGAAGTCCTATTCATTTGACCACAGAGGCCCTAGTCAACAGCTTTAGAGCCAAATGGAGAGCCTAGTCATAATAGCAACCCTAACGGGAAAACCATGTGACCTGACTCCCTTGTTCACTAACACGCTCCTCAACTTTTCCCACAGTATCACTCTCATTGTTTCTAATCTTTTCCTCCTTCAAATCTCACTCACCATGTTGTGTCTCTGGATGGGTGCTGGTGTCAGGGTCCATGTTAAATTCACAGGGTGATGAGCGCCCAGATCAACACACCCATATCCTGAGGTAAAGTCAGCTCTGTAACTGAAGTACAACTACTGAAACTGCTACTACAACTACTGTTTTATCCCCTGTGCTGCCGCTGCTGCCGTCACCTCTTCGCTGTTCTCTCCAGTCAGAGCTGCTGGCTCTGGTCTGGCCTCCGCAGCCTGCCAGCTCAGCTCAGGCTTCTACTGCTGTGTTACATCTGTCTGACTGAACCCCTCTCTGGAGAGTGGGGAGAGAGGGAGAGAGTGAGAGAGCGAGTATACCGGAGCACAGAATGGGAGGGAGGAGAGAGAGAGAGAGAGAGAGAGAGAGAGAGAGAGAGAGAGAGAGGAGAGGGAGAGGGAGAGAGAGAGAGGAGCAGTTTCCACGTTGCGGTGGAGAGAGAGGGAGAAAGATGGGTGGAGGGGACTGTGGCAGTGCTTAATGTTTCCACTTTGATCAATTTCACTCTCAGCATATTTTTTTCTCATCATAACGAGGACTTGGTAACATCAGTTTGGAAAACATTAACATGCCAGAAGAATTTAGGAACTTCCCTTGTGCTGCAACCTGAATGTTAACAATAGATGGACTCAAAAACCTGACCAGGCTGAGCTGGCCCGGGCATGGTTTCTACTCTCATTTCAGCTCGGCAAAGCAGTATTTGTTGCTTTTGCCTTCTTGAATTGACAGCTTGAGTGGCAAGTTAACATTTGGGCTGCAACAAAATATTATTTTCATCACCAAATAATTGTGTAGTCCCTGAAAAGTAAAAAAAATGTGAAAATAAATTCTTATCACAGCGTCTCAGAGGTTTTTTTGTCCAGCCTGTGCCAAAACCCAAAAGATATTTAATCTACAATGAGAAAAAGTGGAACCAAAGAAAGTTTGTGATTTTTGCTTGAAAAAAGATGATTAATTAAATTAGTGGCCGATAAAGATTTCTTGTCATGGCCGGATCCAAACGAGTACTGTGCTAACAACACCTAAAAGCTGTTAAAATACTTAAGCTTGGCAGCAATAACAATTGGATGAGTTGCTTACAGACAGTAGTTTCACAACTTTGCGTTAGCACAGCATCTACACTGACTGCTACTGTTAGATTATCAGCTGATAATGATTCTATATCTTTCCTACCAGCTCATATGCAACCTGTACTCCATTAAAGTGGGTTTCTCTGCCCTTTCAGCTACATTTTGTGGCCAAATGGAGCTCAGCCAACCTCCACCTCGGAAACAGTTTTATCTCAACTACCCCACTTTCTTGATAAGTTATAGTTCCTCATATTTGACATGTTTTGGGCTCATCATTAAAACTGTAAAACAAGACACTGACAAGGCAAAACAATTATTTAGTTGTGTGCTGGCAAAATAGACTGGAGTGACTGGCACAAAGACAACAAATACAATTCTATCTAATGAGAGCTAATTGTAATGAAAAACTATGAGGAGAGAGATGGAGGGAAGGACAGCTTTGTTAAATTAAACATCAGAGGGAATATTAAGATACTTAAAATATATGTGAGACAGTATTTGTGCTACAAGGCACATAAAAATAATTTAGCAGCCTTTGGTCAGTTATCTAGTTCAATTTAATCCTGTCTAAAATGTTACAGCTTGTGAAAATATTTATGGGAGATGTAAAAAACTGGAAAATAGGGCAGAATATGCCCCAGCATCTTTAAAGAAGCAACAGTTGAGAACTTTTCCAAAGCTTTATCCAGAAAAAAAAAAAAAACTTTCACCTCAGTAAAATTAAGCGTAGTTGCTCTGGTGGGAGCGTAACAGCGCTCTCTGTCTCTGGCATGTTTGTGCCAAAACCGCGAAGAGTTCAAAAGAATAAAGGAGGCAGCCGCTCGCTATTCAGTCGGAGGATGAGACGAGATGAGAGTGCTCTCTGATTTGCTGTGGATTCCTATTCATCTCAGTGTCATTTTTATTCATCATGCTGCTTATTTAGAGCCTGTGTCACACAAGGACAAGAGCAGGTGGGGCCTACGCCAATGAATAATTTAGTAAAACATAGACCATGTGAGTGTTTGTAGTGTTGTGATGTGGAACATTATTTGAAAACCATACAGGTGCGCTCACATACACACACTCACAAGCACAATTTTAAAGGTTAGGCACTGAAGGGGCGACAAGAACATGTATTAGTGTTTGTTTTCAGGGATAAAGTTAACAACAAACATTCTGTCAGTATGATACTGAAAGTGTCACTTGTGTTAATTCATGTGACAATTATTTTGCCAATGAACAAGTGTGTTTGAAGTATCCCACCATGGTCACACTAACAATAATGCACACAAATGTCTGATATTTCAACATACTGATTAATTTAGAATTACTTTTCACTTATCTCAGGTTACCTTGATGCTACCACTGGATATTTGGAGTTCCTTTTAAAATATAACTGGAACTTTTACACTGAAATTATGGTTCACAAAAACATTTAAAACATGCATTTAAAGTCCTAATTATGCTTTTCATACTGGCAAGTATCATATCAGATTCTTTTTCCACTTGCATTTCTGTAATAGTAGCCCTTCGATGTTCAGTCAATGCCGCCTCAGATCTCTAAGTGCCCCTGTGAGTTATTTTTCATTGGCAGTCACCACTGAATTCAAATCCAAATGCAACTGGATTCAGGTGACAAAAATAAAAAGTTTGCCCTGCGAACAGCTGAAAGTATGAAATTATGTTTAAATGGCTGACATAATAACCACTACAGTAATATATTAATGTATTGTAATGTATTCTAGCCAACATGCAGAATAGTGTATCTTGGCTATGGAAATCTGAATCAGTGATTCAAAAATTATCTTACATAATAGTCATGGAAAAGTTTCAGAATGTCATTGGCAGAGTTGCAGGGGTACTCTGTAATTAGTGAAGTAGCTGGCAGACTTTGTTTATTCTTTTAGCCTCTGTCCCTTCTCAGATAAACAAAACCAACCTACAGCAATCATACCAATCTTGTATAATAATGTATGTTACGTTATTTTCTCATCACCGTGTCATCACTTGTATCAGTGGTGAATATAGATTAGAAAATGGGATGCACATATTTAAAAGTCCTCTATTCTTTTGGGTGTTGTGTGTGTGATTTAGCACCTGTAGTCTTTGTATTTTTAAAGTCAAATATGTGCTATGCAGGGAATAACTTTGAGGAGAAATAAGGACATCTCTGCTCATTTCCTTATCATGCTATCAACAAGAGTGTGACCTCTCCTGGTAGATAAGGGGCATAAGAGAAAGACAAGAGTTTAAAATAAAGTACAAGAAAAAAAACTGAAGGTATTTATAGCACACAAAATAAAATGACTATTTGAATGAGAAATTTTCTAAATTGTTTTAACTGACATTTACATGCTTTAACTAAAAGGACAAAAACTTACCATTTATTTTTTTAACGGTGCTATGTGTAAGTTTTAGCTATGTAGCCAACACTGACATTAACAGCTGTTTACTTACCAAGAGCTTCAGCCATTGCTGTGTTTACAAGACAAGGGGTTAGACTACGCCTTCTGGGTAGCGGTACTTCTTCATCCTTTCATGCTGGAGGGGCAGACTGAATGCAACAGTGACTGACTATTGCCAAGTGGTATTATGAGATGACCTGGGGTTAGCTGGTTAACATCCTAACTTCCATAGAAGAAAATATGTAATAGAAATAGAAGCAAAGTACGAGTTAACATTCGGGTTGCTGGGGTTCTTAATCCTAACATTGGCTATGTAGTGATAGCAAAAATCTACATATAGCACCTTTAATATCAACTAAGGGATGAAGAAAATATGAAAAAACAGTGCTCAAAAGTTGTATTTTTATTTAACACAGAACTAAATGGCTTCCCCGAGGGTTGATGATCTGTAGATCCCACTACACATCAATCCAACCACAAACTGACTGACTCAGTTACAGACAGATGTGAAAATCACTGTTTAAACAGATGTGGAGTGTCTGCAGAAATCATGATTCTGTTCACAGCACAAAACATCACTAAAACCACTGTGGTAACAAAGAAACATGAGAGCATTTTGGTTAAAAAAGCTTACACAACACTGCTTACACAACATTACAATCTATATGCTGTCCAGTAACACTGCCTGAGGGATATATACCTGAGGGCAATGCCACCTCAGAACATTACTTAACTTAATAAAACCTAAATTAATATACTGTGCTGTATGCAGGGTGTAGACAAAATAATGTTGTGACATCATTAAAAAGCACTTAAACTAAATAACCACTGCACACACTGATTTAAAGATAGATCATATTAAGTTGCATGCCAGCCAACAACCCAGCAACAGTAACTGTGGGATACAAATGCTTGAATGTCAAACCTGAGTGCCACCTAGTGTTTCACTGTGACTGATGCTGTGTTTTCCCCCTCACAGACTCAAAACAGTTTCACTGTGGCGCTCCATCTTTTCCATAGAAGTAAGTGTACATAGTGATATATGCAGAGAGTAACTGTGTTATATTACCGCACTACATTTCATAAAAGCAATAGGGAGAGTGCAACATGACACCTGCAGTTTGAAAGAGACCGAAGCCTTTATCAATGTCTGCCTTAGTGGTTATGATGAAACATTCCAAGTACACTGGAGTGCTACAAAGCACCAAGCTCTCCATCTAGTGGATATGAAGTAGAAAAAAATAGTATCAGCAATTTTAAAAGGCTCACTTGCCTGTGTGAGTGTGTGACTGGTTATGTCACTGAGGAGCGGAAAGAAGTGCTTCTCCTAAGCTACACTGCCCATTTGACCACTGAATAGAACAAGCATCTGCATGAGTGCTCAAGTTTGACTCTGACTAAGATGATGTTTAGCAGCACTGCACACACAAATAGAATATAGAAAAAGCCAAAACCAGAGCAAAGATTTTAACAAAGCATTGTTTCTCCTTAGTCTCCACAGTCATTATGATGATTTTGTCCACAACCATGTTGAACAAGTGTTTAACAGTTGATTTCAATGTTATTAATTATTTAAATTAATTAAATTGTGTCAAGAAAACGATTAAAAGATTTCCAGTGTGTGTATGGAAATAATGATGCATGCTAATCACAGCAGAGGCATGTCCTCAGGCTACTCACCCTCTCAGTGGACAGCTGGCTATGGAGTTCTGGAAACTGTGTTCCACTGGAACGCTGATGGTGCGTCGCGCAGAAGATGGACCTTGCATGACGCAGAGCGCTTCTCCTGCAAAAACAAGGGACGGATCTGCTGAGACAGAGAGGGAAAGGAGGACACAGAGAAAGAAATTCAAGACAGATAAAAGGCTGAATGAATTTAACAAAAGGCACAGATACAACGTAGGCAGATAGAGAGCACGCACAGTAGAATGAAAGCTAACAGAAAAGAAAAATGACAGCTGTAAGAAATGCACATACAATAGTCACAGAGGCCCGTTATTTATTTTGCTGTGGCTATTCTGGTCACCATGTTTAATGCTGTGTTGGGCCAATAGCACACAATAGCTGGATTGGTCCTGATAAATGAGGAGTCATTGGATAAAACAGAGAAGGCATTAGCATCACATCAGTCGGTGTCAGACCATATCTTCCTATAGTTTGCATACCAAATGTTTGGCTGCAAAAGATTAAACAGACAAAGGAAGAAGGATGGCTGTGGTGAGAAAGTGGTGACTCAAAGAAAAAAGGATAGGGCCTGACGTCCTCCGAGCAGAGTGATAATGGCTTATCGAACATCCTCACACCTCTCGACTCAATGCAGCACCCTCTGTCTTGTTTCTATGTCCCTCTGTTTCCATGTCTGTCTGTTTATCTCTCTGTCCCTCTCCCTGATCCTCTCAGCGAGTCACCTCTTTACTTGCCTCATGGGACTTGGTTTTAAGGACAGCTCTCACTCAGACTTTCTCTGACGTAAAGACATTGTCTGTGGTCTGAGCCGTAATGACTAAGCAAGATGAGAATCTGAGCCTCACTGAAACAATTTGTAGTGACAGTGATATGTACAGTCCTGTACTGTAAGGGCGAAACAATAGTGTTGGCCCGGAATTGCAGTAATGTGTAGCTTTATCATAATAATCTTATTTAATGATGAATTCATAAACTCATCCAATTAATTAGTAATACTCATTACCTACATTCACATGCCTAAAATATTGATGATATTGAGGATGACAGCCACTTAAAAAATAAGATAGAGTCACTTGTGTAAGCAAATGTGTCTGTGTTGCTCTTCAATTTGAAACAAATCTCTATTTTAGCATATTTAAGTGTATAATTTGCTAACTGATGTTAGGAAAGTACGGTAAAGGAGGGAAAGTATGATGAAGTCACGATGTGTATTCACTTTATTCCATCATTGGTAAAATAACTTGAATGAGTAATCTCTGAGAGGAGTAAAGGTCAGAGCAGCTGGCTACTGACAGTTCAGCTGAGGAAAAAGTCCCCTGACTAGATGGAAAAATCTGGGCAGGAAAGTTTTGGTGAATAACAGAATAGGCAGAATGGCTCTACCAGAGAGAACATTAGTTTTAATGCACATTCCCTGACTGGCCACAAGGTGTGTCTGTATGAGCTGGAGTGAAACACATGCTTACTGTGAAAAACATTCTCTGGATAAAGGTCAGGTTTAAATAATAAACAACAATGGTTCTAATGAGATAAGAAACTCATCTAACTAATTTTCTGTGAGAAGGTTAACTGAGAAAAATATATCGCTGCCAGAAATAGTGATCTATCTTTTCACTCCCTACTAACTCAATTAAGCTAATTGCTTTTGCCACTGATGTACTGTGAGCACTGATTTGATTAACAGTAAAGCAAATGGCAAAGCCTACTTGGACTGAGTCTAAATTTAAACACTGGTGCATTTCTTTCAAGTATCCATAGGGAATTTTAACTGCACACAACTGAAATCATGAGCACCCTCTACTGGCAGTCATGTGCAACTTTAGAGATGTAGATGAGAGTAATAAGCTGAATGTCAATTTTACACACAGGCTTCATGTGACCAAGGAACAATTGAAGGCTTCACAACGAGCTGAAGGTGAAAATGAGAAAAGTTTAAAGTCCGGAAAGCCCTCTGGAATCACACCTTTCTCTCAGTTTATTGGCTTCATATTGCAGCCCTCTGGACATGTGACACACTGGCTGAATGCTGAGATGGCTATCCCTTCTCTCATAGTTTTGCTTTCACTGTCTGTATTTGTCTCTCTTTCTGTTTGTGGAAGCATAATTTTTCTTATGGTTACGGAGGTGTCACATTGGCTGTACAAATGGCTCAGGGCCTAATCGTCTTTGGCAAATAAGGCCACAATCATTTCTTAAAAACATCCTATAACAAATGACAGTATCAGCATTGGCTGTTCTCAGTGATACTGCACCTCAATTCTATGTTTTCCATTAGAGTAAAAGAGAAGCATGAGTATGAGGAGGAGAAGAAGAGAAACTGACCGAAGAGAGAGAGAGAAAAATAGAATAAGATGAAAAAAGAAAACACAAAAAGATAGAAACAAAGACATAAAGAAGAGTCACTGTTTACAAAAACCCCTGCAGCAAAAACTTTCACAGCCAACAATAAATCAACACTTTTGTTCAGGGACTCTTACAGTCTTGCTGCACACACTGATTTTTCTTTCCTCTCACTTTTGAACCTCACATTTTTGTTCACTCCAGTGTTTTCTAAAGGTTGTATAAAATGGAGGAATATACAGGCCAAATTTAAGCAAATGAAGAGTTAATATAATATATACCTATTAATATATAAAATTCTAGATAACAGAGCAATATGCTTAAATGCTGCATAATAAATTAATTTATTTCACTATCCAAAAAAGTGCAGTATGCAGTGGACTAAATCTGTCAGCTTCATACATCAAAAACCAATGGGCAAGTTCAAAGTATAAGCTCATTTTTAATTTGTGGCTAAATCTGAATTATTAAATGTGTTTCAAAAGACAAACAGCTAGTGTTTTCTTAGACATATTTCATTATGTACTGTTTGCTTGGAGAGAATTGCATCATAGGGAAAAGAAGAACAAGTAAGTTAAGGCTTCTCCTGAACCACTCTATATCACTTCTGAGTATTATCACACATACATACAGTATTGTGCAGTACTGTGCAGAAGTTTTAGGCAGTCTACAGGTTTTTGCTCTTATCCTTTGTCAGTACAATCAGGGAGATGTCTGATCAGTCCCAGATTAATTCTGCAGCAGGACAATGAGTCCAATCACACAGTCAGCATCATAAAGAACTATCCTCAGAGACAAGAAGAACAAGGAGTCCCGCAACAGATGGTCTGACCCCCCCCACCACAGAGCCCTGATCTCAACATCATGGAGTCAGTCTGAGAATACATGAGGAGACAGAAGACACAGAGACAGCCTAAAATCCACAGAAGAACTGAGGCAACTTCTCCAAGACGCTAGAAAAAAACTACCTAAGTACAGGGGATTGAGGAGAACTGGAGCTGTTTTAAAGATGGGTGGTAGGGGAGGGGGGTCATAAGAAATACTGATCTGATTTAGGTTTTTTCTGTTTACTACACTTCACATGAGGTTAACTGATGAATAAAAATTAATCGTGGGACTGCATCCTCAGTTCACCTTTAGTGCCTAAAACTGCCTAAAACATTTGCACA
Organism: Lates calcarifer; assembly: GCF_001640805.2. NCBI lineage: Eukaryota > Metazoa > Chordata > Actinopteri > Centropomidae > Lates > Lates calcarifer. The sequence continues at coordinate 16,285,620 of NC_066841.1, read as the reverse complement.
GTACTGTACATGGAGGAATGTCTACAGTAAATTAGGCTGCATGAGTCTAAGGAGCTTTACCTAAGCTGTATTTTTGCTTTGAAATATACATATATAAAACACTTTGAATCAAATCACTAATTCTGAGACTAAGTACAAGGCGTAATCAGTTACTGAAATAACTGAAAAGCAATACTGCCATGACATACTCTCCAGATCTCTCAGAAGTGTAAATGTTTGACCTTGACCGTGTGATTGCTTGTTCACAGCAGTTGATGCTCTGATCCATTTAACTGAGCTTGTTTAAACCATGTTATCCCACCTTCACTTGGAGAAAGCCATTATAAGACTGTATCATCGCTTTGACCTGCAGTTTGCTGACATAACAGAAATCCAGCAGCGTTACCAATGACCTTTCATAGTCAGGGTCCAGATGGATGCATTTAAAAGCTCTTGTTCTTTGTTGCTGTGAAACAAAAAGCACTGTATTGGAAAGCCTGCCGATGGGTCGATTGGAATAATTCCTCCCTGCAATTATTGTTCTATTTCAACATGGCATACCTCAGTAATTGCAGACAAAGGGAAACTTAGGCTACATGTTCCAAGTTCCAGCAGTCACGCCGGTATGAAAAAAAGGTTAACCAAGCCCAGTAACTATGCCTTGTCCAGAGGCTTTTGTGACTTTGAAACAGTGCACTCATATTTGAGATCAAACATTCGGCCAACTTAAGTGCTCAAGATGCCATAGTCCCTCAAAGGGGCACTGTTCTGTCACTGAGACCTTAATGATCATAGAAGAGGGCCTGAGAAACTCCAAGGCACTTCTAATTTAATTTGCTGCTGATGGTCCTCACATAGTGGCCTTAGTTGAAAGACACCAACTTGCATGAGCTATTGGCACCCACAGCAGGAGGTGCATACAGAAACATTTGGGTGAGCAGCTCTCACTGGAATGACCAGGTTTAAGCTGGCCAAAGGTATGTGACAAATTACATGAGATGACTCCATGCTCAGAAAAAGGTATAAGCCATCTCTCTAAACTTCTAAAATTTAATATAATTCTAGGTATTAATCATAGCAAATCATGCTGCACATTTTGTAGGCTTCACTGAAGGACATAAATTATATAGGGTTGGAGTGCATACTGTCTGTAGTGTTTTAGTTACCATATGTGGGCACCAAAGTGGGTCAAATTCTACATGTAGCCGCTTTAACGCAGACAGAGACCGAGGCCACATAGTGACATAATCTAGAACTACGAAACAAAACAGCCCTTCATTTAGAGGTCCCATGTTTTACACTTTACTGGTTTTATTTGAAGTTTTGATATCCGTAATACAATATATTTGTGGTTTTAAGAACCAAAAAACCATCTCAGTATAGTTTTACATCTCCTCTGTCTCATTTATCTCTGCTCTAACAAGAACAGGGCACTTTGTGTCTGTCTCTGAGTCTGTCCTCTGATTGGCTGACTGTTTTCTGCATGCCATAGAGCCAGGCCAATAACAGGTAACTCATTGTGGCCCACTGTAGCTTGGTAAAACTCACCAGTAAATGCTGTGGTGATGGCCACCACTGAGGAAAATGTTAAGCAGTCAGCATTGCAATGAACAAAACAGACAAATTTGGACTAAAATGCTCTGATATTTCATAAAATATAGACAGATAGATTGATATATTGGCTTCAGCATTTCAATACAGTGTTGTATACAGCACCTAGACCTGCTTCAGCATTTCAATACAGTGTTGTATACAGCACCTAGACCTGCTTTATGATCAAAAAAGACATGGACAGTGAAATTACTCTCTATAATACTTAAAATGCAGGGAGCTGCGTTTGTGGGGGTGTATTGCCGCAGGTATCAATGAGATCATGATATACAGACTTAGAGGGCTTATCAAACCCAATGCACTGTACAGCAGTTTATAATAGGATTTTATATAGGCCGATAGTGTGAAAGTGTAAAGAAAACATTCCCCAAGACCACCAGCAGCTTGGTCTATTGACACAAGGCAAGTTGGGTCCATGGATTTATCTTATTGCCAAATTGTGACTCTACCACCAGTAGAAAACAGGATGTGTTTTTGTTTTGGTGTCCTGTGCAGTCTGAGATGTTCTTGGCTGACAGGAGTGGAACCAGACGTGGTCTTCATCTGCTGCTGTAGCAACATCTTCCTCAAGGTTGAACGTGTTGTGCATTCTGAGAACGCTTTTCTGCTCACCACAGTTGTAGAGAGTGCTTATCTGAGTTACCCGCCTTTCTGTCAGATTGATCCAGCCTGGCCATTCCTCTGACATATCCCATCAACAAGGTGTTTCCATCCGCAGGATTGCAGCTCGCGGGATGTTTTTTTGCTTTCCACACCGTTCTGAGTAAACTCTAGAGAATGCCGTGTGTGAAAATCCCAGGAGATCAGCAGTTTTAGAAATACTCAAACCAGCCTGTCCGGCACCAACAATCACACCACGGTCAGAGGCACTGAGATCACATTTTCCCCCTGATGTTTGATGTAAACATTACCTGAAGCTTCTGATCTGTATCTGCATGATTTTATGCACTGCACTACTGTGGGGGCTTTAAATATGAGCTCACACAAAGCTGTTGAGCGAGGAGAGGATATTGCCGACAGAACAATGTAATTTAGATTACCCTGCTGACTGCTGATTTGCTCGTAACAACAGGACCTCTAATCTCACACAAACTAGCATAATCCAGTGTGACACTAATCAAAACAACAGAGGCAAAGAGCCAGACTCAGCCTTGCTCTGCTTAACCTGGCTATTGCTGGTCTCTGATGTGGGATGAATGTAAATGTAGAGTGAACTCTTCACACAGCACAGGGTTCAGTCTGGACCTTGTGTTTCTTCATTGTGAATCTCCATTCACTATCATTATTAGAATTAATATTATCATTATTTAGTATATTAATATGACAGCTTAACACAGCAGCAGTTAGAAAGGAAAAAGGGATTAGAGTGTAAAGTATGAGGTATCAGGTGACAGAAAGTAGATGTCCAACAAAGTTCAGACTCTGACATGCAGTGCACCAACATAAATTGTGTAATGACATTGACAAGGACACACACACACACACACACGAGCAGATGAGAGAGACAATGGTGACACAGAGGAACATGCCAGACAAGAGATTGTGCTGTCTGCTCTCACCACCTCCTCCTCATTCAGAAGCAGCATCTGACAGTCAGCAACCACACAGTACTTCGGGTTCCACACAGTTCGCTCTTCACAGGAGTGACCACGTGACATCCAGTGTCTTGATGGACACCGCACATCTAGAGAGAAACACAATTATAAGAGAAAGATATCATTTATCAAAGCAGAGATAAGACAATTTGGGGCTGGTGTTTGTGCACTCGATAATGGGGTAGAATAGAGAGTAATAGCTTTAGAGGGATGGTGAAGTAGGAAGAAAAAAAGCAAACAATTAGGAAATTTGTTTAATGGACCCCTCATTTATGATTTTCCATTCATGCAAATAAGTGTTTTGCTCAGTGAATGCAAAAAATCTTTCCTTAATTAGAAGTACCATTGGAGGGTAATGACCACTGCGTGCGCTCCACTTTTTGTCACTTCAATCACTGAGGATGTCAGGTGTAGAAAGGATAAATATAAAAGAAGCGAGACAGGAATATATTGGATTCTCCTGTATCTCCAATGGGGAGCTGACATAAATCTCAGAAAAGCAATACATATGCTTTTTCACACGGGAAATGCAATCCATCAGCTCTCACACGTCGGTTACTGTTACAGAGGGGCTGACTGATCAACGCAGAGCACAATCCAAGAGTTTCATTACAGATCTGTTTTGTGAAACAAACCCTTATTAGCATCTCAGATATTCTCTCTTCACACTGCAGATCACCTGTTGGTGCGCCTCTTGTGTGCTGTGTTGTTTGTGTGCAGTTCAGCTAGAGGCTAATGAGAGGAGTATGCAGCTAAAGAATGTGCTGTAGCGATGGTGCATTGCTGCTCTCCCTTTCATGAGATAGGACATGCAGAGAAGCATCCCTACATGGTGGTGCAGTGTGTTTCGTTATAAAATATAGATGATGTTTTGATGAACAGCAAATGAGAAGCACTGAAGCATATGACATACTTCATATAATTAGTGGGAGAAACACACTTCTGTATTTTACAGTTTGTTCGAAAGTGTTTGTGCTTCTGGCAGAAACTTTGAAACTGAAGGTTTTAATCTCTTGTTCTTGGAAATGTAAACTTGGGAAACAGAATATAAAACTATCAGTGCTGTTTCCAGAGACTTTTCAGTCATGCAGAGTTTGAAAGCGAATATTCAGTGCACTGAGATGTATATTATTCATGCAATGCACTGACAATTTTTTGTCATGTATTCTTTTAATAATCTAATTAACAATATAGTGGAATTAAGGCTCCCATACACTGGACAAGAGTGTGTGAAATGTGCCTAATGCACTAGTTAAGTTTAGAGTGGTCACAACCCTGTCAGCTAAGTCTCTTTGATCATTTTCTCTTAGAGACTGTGTCATATCCCAGGTAGCTTCGTCACCATGCCATCAGAGCCTCAAGTCACAAGTGCACAAACACACATGCACATACAGAGATACAGCTGCTGCATACAGCATCTGACTGATCAGCTTACAGTCATGCTGTGGACAGGAGCAGGTCAAGCACAGAGTTTTCCATTTAGCGGAGCTTCCTTAGAGACAGGTTTTTAATCCTGGTGTTGATTGAATTATGCAATTATAAGAATTAGCATCACAAGCTTTAAAACCATGAGAGAGTGAGATAGACATGAGACAGAAAGGCAAGGAAAACTGAAGTGAAGTCTTTGGACTGATGCAGTTTTACTAAGTAGGCCTTGCTTCATGTGTTTTAATAAAGCAACATGAGTGAGACTGTGAAGCACATGAGCGCTGGGTTTTTGTTTTGTTTTTTTACTCTCATGTGTGAACAAGGCTGTTCACCATCTACTACAGTGGAAAATAAGGACTGAAATTAAGGAAACACAAATAACTTGGAAGACCAATGCCATAAAAAACAACTCAGATTTAACCATGCACCACATTTCTCAAACAGGTCTTAGACAGAACTCACTTACTCTGGTTGACAGACAGATCCAAGGACAACTGGCTGATGTGATATAAATTATATGGATTTTTTTTCATAGCCTTGCTGATTTATTGATCAGCCTCAAGACAGATACATATTCTGTTCTCAATCAATATTTTGCAGGCATTGCTGTCTGAGGTAGTATTCCAGGCTTGTAGGTACAAAATGCATTCTCCCCACATCAGCAGTTATTTTCCCAGCTGTAAGACTCTATGGGCAAGAAAACTAACTCTATGATGATTACCCCCCAAAGAAATTAACCCACTATTTGACCATGTGACAATGTAGATTTGTTGAATTGCAAATTTGTTCGTTTTTCTGTGTTTATTTAGTTGATTTAAGGTACACAACATTTACTTCCCGTGTGATCTGATTCAACAGTTTCTGTCCACCTAAGTAAGCTCTCTTTAAGCAACAGGTGGACTGGTGTAGTTTGCTCCTTTGCAGATGCATAAACAGAACTACCATCACCATCGTAAAGTCAATACAGCGTTGTTTCTTCAAAAGATAATAATAACCGAATGTGCTTGGAAAAACCCGAAGGACATTTTAAAACACTTACCGCTGTATTGAAGGTATTTTCTGACTCCTCAAAGACTCCACTAATCATCTGGATGAAAAGTATTCCGTGGGCTTCACGCTAAAAATGTTTTTTAAACGGTTTCCCGAGTTGTGATACTGTGTCGTACACCAGTGGGCGGCCATTTTTGTTTGGTTTCGGAAATAGAGGCGCCACTTGGGAAATGAGTGGCTATACGTTTTTACTTTTATTTTTGTTTCTTTATTTATTTATTTTGGCAATAATTCATAAGAATCCTTAGGGATTCTGAAAACACATTCAGAACAACGGTAGATACACGATAAATAATAACATAATAAAATTAAAGCTGCGAGCAGCGTTGAACGGGCCCTCGCACCCGGCGCCCGTCGGGGGAGCGGCGACCGCGGGACCCCGGCAACCGCGGGGTCAACGCAGGTCGCAGGGCACACGCTGGCGTAACAGTTCACACTTCCCAGATGTAAAAATTTTAAATAAAAGCTTTTGTGCTAATTATTTTCTGTGATAATATTTTTCAGAGCTCATCATCTGTGACAGCTCTTGGCTCTCCTGACTGTAACCTCTCTGTGGCAGCTTCTCACAGACTCAATCAACTCCTCTTCCCCTCCCCCCTCAAACACAAACACAAACACACCCACACACACACACAAACACACAGAGAAATACCCCCTCCCAAAAGGAGATAAAACTCAGTTTTAACTTGAGTTTACAAGCTTTGAGCTTTGAGCAAAAGCATTTTTTTAAGTTCTGTTATTGGGTGCATATATAAATCATTTATGCTTAAACAAGGCTTATAATGAAGTTATTTGAACAGTGAATATCTCATCTGCCTAAAGTCAGGGCGAAGCCACTAACCAGCTGTAGGGATGGGTATCATTAGGATTTTATCTTTATCCATACAGACCCCTATCAGTCCAGCTCAGACTGTTACTGGTTTAAGAGAGTGAAGTTTATAGCAATTTGCAAAATTTTGAGATTAGTGACAAACTAACCAGTTAGACTATATACAGACAAGCTTTCATTTTAGCTGTTAGTAACGGTTTGCCATGAGCTTAATCAGCGTGCTGTGCTTCATGTTAAACATGTCATGAGACTGTGGACAACGCTGAAAATATTACTTTACTAACTACTGGCCAAACAGGTGCTTTGACAAAGAAAAGGTAAAGGCCAGCAGCTTTTACTTTTCAATGCACTTGTCGTCAACTTGAGTGGCTTATATTCAGCTGGTTAACCTCGACGCCGGTGGACCTAGTGCACTTTTCCTGTCGCCGTACACTGAGTAACACGAAAAAATCAGCTGACCCTTTGTGAAATTTCCTAACTGATCAAAACCAAACTGTAAAGACAGCATCAATCCACGCTCAGCTTTGTTCAAGGGGAGACATATGGGAGAAGATGAGTAGAGAGATAGAAAGAAACAGAAAGGGTGATGGAGAAAGATTACATCAATTCAAAATAACCTACAATTCCTTAAAATTAATTTGAAGCCAGTTTAATTTTTTGAGCCAGCTTTGACATCTACAGATATGAGTTTCTGAAGAGGGGCCTGCTGAGGTTAGATGTGCTGAATAATATCCATTTTCATATCAGAAAAAACACTGCATTAAACATTGTCTTAGCTCACTGAGCTGAGGTCAACAGGTAATATAACCAACCTGTGAGGTGGCTCACCCCCGTAAGATAAACACATAAATGATCCCTGATAGAACCGATAATTAAAGGCACATCAGTGACAGGGAATGCTATTAAAACTAAACTATAAACTGGTGACATTAACTGCAAAAGAAGATTTTTATTGATACATTTCAGGTAGAATTTAGTTTTCAATAAGGGAAACAGTGTAAGAAACCTGAATTTGTTGCAACAAATTTAAAATAAAAGCTTTTATGCTAATTATTTTCTGTGATAATATTTTTCAGAGCTCATCATCTGTGACAGCTCATGGCTCTCTTGACTGTAACCTCTCTGTGGCAGCTTCTCACAGACTCAATCAACTCCTCTTCCCCTCCCCCCTCAAACACAAACACACACACACAGACACACACACACACAGAGACCCCCTTCCAAAAACCCATCAAAGAGTAATACAATGGCTCCATCTGTAGGATAAAGTAGAGAGTCGCAACAGGAAGTTACCCCAAAATCTGAGGTTTCAAACAGGAAGTTGGGTTTCCGAACTTTGACGGGCCAGAACCGGCACACGCTTCGACCCAAACTCACAATTTTCGGAGCCAGTCTTCCAAAAATTGTCAAGGAGGGGCTGACAACATTTGAAGTGAATCTGGTCACCCGTCTAGAAACTGGACATCACACTATAAAATATGTCATTTCCTGCTATAAATAGGTGGCGCTACAACAATTGTATGAATATTGACATATGGATGTGTGCAGATAGGTACCATTAACAATCCTGTAAAGTTTGATGCAGTTTGGACAAAGTATGGCCGAAATATAGCAAAAATAAAGCAACTTCCTGTTTCGTGGCGAGTAATCGAACTTTGAGGGGCCATAACTTCCACGCCCTTCAACAAAAACTCAAAATCTGCCGCAATTTAACATCGTCTATGTCTTAAGAACATACTATTAAGTTTTGAAGTCAATGGGATAATGCGTCTAGGACTAGTTCGCGTTCAAGCGACCCCTGGAAATGGCCAAAAACACACAATTTTTTCACCTTCCGGTCAAAATAAAAATACTTTCTGTTGGGTTTAGAATATGGCTCCAAGAGACTTTTTGGTGCGTCATGGGATGTTACATATGTGTGTAGATTTTCAGATTTTTAGGCGCAACGGGCTTGAGGGGCTGTTCCGTTTAAAAATGTAGGTGGCGCTACCGAGGGCATTTTACCACGCCCATGCTCAAGACCCCTAAATTATTAAATTTTTCGCCGTGCCTGACGCGTCTGCAAATTTTGGTAAGTTTTCACACATGTTAAGGCCCTCAAAAAGCCGATCTAAGAGGCGGAAAAAGAAGAAAAAAAATAATAATAATAATAATAATAATAATAATAATAATAATAAACAGACCGAAAACAAGAGGGTCCTTGCAACTCGTTGCATGGCCCCGTTGGGCCCACGCAACTCGTTGCTCGGGCCCTAATTACATGAAAGGCACCAACTGGGTCTACACTCACAGAGAGCAAAAATTACATGCAAACATACAACTATATATAAAGCTAAAAATATCACAGACTGAACAAAGAAATTCTACTAGTTTAGCAAATAAGTTTAATTTAGCGACCTTATTTTGCCGATACCTGTTGAACATAAAATATGGACATTAAGACATGTTTAACTTGTTCCTCTATGGCAGTGACAGCGCCAATCAAACATTTACTGCCGCCTACTGGCGATAAGTGGGATTGCTGCTTTGGACGTGGGAGCAGATGTTTGTCTATGGCATAACAGTGAAACACTGCAATTAAGATAATTACCACATATATATGATTACATTAAGTATCTAAGTATGTAGTATAAATATAGGAGAATAATGACCTACAATGATATCATAGCTAATAGGCTAATAAACACCCATGGTCCACCCACACAGGTGTTATTTTATTGTGCCTGATTAGACCTCTTCACAAGACTGTGTTGGCAGCGTACAGTGTGTGATTGACATCTCCTTCACTCTAGCTGTGTTGCAAATTGCAGGTACAACCATGGACTGTTTATACAGTCTGTGAATGCAACTCATAAACCTTGTGTCATTCTCATAGTGCTGTGAGCTCGGTCACTTCATGTAATCAATTCTTTCTATGGTAGACATTTTAAAGCCAAAGCTGGAAATACTCATGTAACTAATAACATTAAGGAGGGCTTCAATCTAACTTAAGTGTCCCAGTAAACCATGTCAGTGAGCCAGCATGTATTTTGCACATGTTTTGGACTTGAACGTCAAAAATTTTTGTCAAATACTTGCCATTATAAATGTCTAGTGACCAAAAAGTTGAAATACTTGAATTAGACCTAAGTTTGCAGAGTCTTCCCTTCTCCACATTTGAACTGAAGCAACACAGGAAGTAGATGCAAGATGGAACAGCACTCTGCCATGCTGAAAAGGCTTTTTGATCAGAGAGGACTGACTAAAGAATAATAATGCCATTCCACAAAGCCCATGAAGAGCTGTAAGAGTACCCCTGTACAGCAGTATTTTCAGAGAAGATCTTTTAAGAGACTGACAAAGCCACAATAGAAACTGTATGAGACCCAGCTGTAGAATAGATATGTATATATATGCATGCAAAAATATATTTAAAATATTTAACCTTAACTTCTCAAAATAACCATATTTGCTGCTGTTTGTTTATGGTTAATTTCAAATGCATAATGCAAATAACATTACAACATCTTGCATTTAGCATGTGGGTGTTTGGTTTTTGTAAGTGTTTCTCAAAGCAACAAAATCCTCTCCCAAATAAGAGAGTATAATTAGGATACACTTAGTCTGCCCTCTTTGTATTGTGTTACCTTTGATTATGGGGCAGTTATGTCATCAAGCCCATTTTACTAAAGTTCAAATGAACAGCAGGGAAAAGAGACAATAGATCATGTATTCATTAGGCCAGTGTGTGTGTGTGTGTGTGTGTGTGTGCACTGATGTTTGTGTGTCCATGAAAGCATGGTGTCATGGATGAGTGTGCTTTCCTCTGTGTGTAAAAGATAAGGAGTGTTCCAATCAGATAGTAGCTAGACACTCTAATCTAACTCAAATGACGAGCATGGCCACATTGCATTTGCATATACTTACACTGTGCTGCACCCTCCTGTCTTTTACATGTTAGTGGCTGACTGAGATCAATAACTGCACAATATTAGCATTTCTTTCCCCCCTTCTGCATCAATAGCTGTGCTCCACAATATGACAATAAACCTCACCTTTCACCGGTTGCTGCAGAGTCCTTCCGTCAGGTATTGATAGAACAAATATAAAAGGTCCCTAATGGTATTAGATCAATACTTTAAGTTTGGAGGAGATGCCTCACAACACATTTTGTTTGAAATACCTGCTCTCCTGTTCCAGTAACAATGTAGTGAGTGACACAGGAGAGAGGATGTGATCGAACGTAGGTTTTAGATTGAAGCACAAACACAGAGAACGTGAGGCAGGACGTAGGCTGCCTTCCTGAATTTACTGAGTTGACTGTGGTTGGAGCGTAATCGAAGACAAATCTGTGTTAGTGAGGTCTTAAATTTAACAATTTTTTTCTTGATATTTTGGGTTTCCTTCATGTGTATCACACAAGTTCTGTGAAAATATAGAGGTTTATATTGACTTGCCATCATGTAACAATTTCTGCACCTTCTACTCCCACATAATATAGATTCTAGCCTCCCAGCTCATCTAAAGTAGACTTCTGCAGGAGCCTGATTTAGAGGTGTAGAATAGCCAAACCTCCAAATATTGAAGATTCGATTCCAGGGAGACTTTTCTCACCAAAATATCATCTGATTCAATTGGCATATTTAAATTTCTAAATACTGCTTTTATGGAAACAATATCCACATATTTCATGCATATAATCATGTTTAAAAATGAATGCATTTCTGAAAACATGTGAAGCAAGGTCTGCTGCAGTGTTGAATGGTATCAGCGCCTCTGGTGATACTGTACCTGTTTATCTATTTCCACCTTGCACAAGCATAAGATGTTGAAACGACCTCTCTCATGCAGGACTTGCCAATCACAGGTGTAACTAATCACATTAATTTTGGCTGCATTTCATTTAGATGAGCCAGTTCCAGGACCCCGCTATTGCACATGCTGGCTATTTGGAAAGGCTTCTGATGCCGAATATGGAGAGCAGCCATCATTTATTTTATTAGTTACTCCTGTCCCTTTCTTACCACACACAAAAAGTGTATTACCGTGGCTTGGTTGGACTGAGTGCTGACTTGAGGCCAAGCTGATAAATATGTTAGAGCCCAAAACCAGTTTGGATCTTCTAAATATTTCTTGCTGCTGTGTTCCAACGGTTTTCCTGTAATCTAAATGCAAAATCACCATTCTCACCTGCAGTAATTTTTTTGGTTTAATATCCATAATCAGAGAAATTGCGGTTGTGTAATTGTTTGCCGCCGTTTCATGTAATACAAGTACAACTTCCAGAAATAGAAGCAGAATTGACAATGGTGAGAGGATAAAGTGGTATACACTCATCGTAACCAACTGAGGAGGCACTTAGGGAGAGATGCATCCATTAAAATGGAAAGTTATGAATCCTGCCTGTCTATATGCTACTGGCCACGTGCTCCGATGCAGCTTTAGGGGGATTTAGAGTCCCTAAATTTGCTGTGCTGCTGCTGAGAAACTTCATCTTGTTTTCTGCTCACACAAAGCAATGCTGCAAAGGCCACAAGGTAAGCCCACATGCAGAGATGATGATTGAACTTCCTCTCAGAGCTTCTCCAGAAGTGCCATGCAAGCAAATAAATGCCACGAGCTTACCACCAATCACAACTTGGGGGAGACTCCACCAGCATTTACAGCTCTAGAGTATGTCACACTGCCACTGGCAACCACTCATGTGGACTGAAGGGTCTCACTGAGCCATAGTTGTCGAATAACAGGCTCAAAGAGATGACAGTATTAAGAAGCATGAAGATACTGGCACGAGGCCACAGGGGCTGTGTCAACCAGTCAATGGCACAACAGAGCAAGCTGGAAAGCGAAGGAAAAAGTCTCTGTAGTTGCTGCTTTTGACACCCACGGCTTTAATATGAAGCTTGAGCAGTTTTGTAGCTTCTGGTCATCAATTAAAATTTTATCTACAGTTGAACCCCTCAGTCAAGGGAGGAAATGATCAAAGATCAGTGTTCTACATATGAATGTGTTGAATTTCTTACTGTATAAATCACTGTCACTATAGAGCACACAAGCTGCAGAAGTTGTCTTGGAGACACAAGTGCTCATACAGCCCAGGCAACGGACAACTTGAGGGATTTCAAAGTAAACATGGTACAATGACAACAGAATGTCATGCACCAACCTTCAGTATATGTTAGAGAGTCTCCAGTACACTGAGGCTGAAAAAAATCAATACATTATATATTAGATACAGATCAAGACTGCACAAATGGGAGTGCAACTATGCTCCCAGGCTCCCAAGGTCCTACATTCCCTGGTCCAATATCTTGGAACCATATCCTTAACCCTAAGACTGTGATAGGTTCCTTCAAATATAGGCCTATTACAATAAGAGTCATATGGCTATGCTGGGTGTCACGTTCCATAATCAGGGAACCAGACAAAAAGGTGGAGACCACACCAGGCATAACTTTTAAACAAAGAAATTTATTAAACAACTCAAGAAAAAGGAATCAGTAATCAGTAGTGTATTATGGATGCGTGTCTGTAAGTGAGGTGGCTGAGGGTGTGTGTATGAGTATGTGGATGCGAAAACCTAGAGTCAAACCAACATAATCCACTAAACAAAGAAAACCAGGCCCCAAACAATCCCCACGCGATGTGCTGGAGATCCAAGCAGAACAAACTGCAGAGAGAGACTGCCTGCCCCCTCAGCAGAGTACTTCTGATCAGGCCTAATGTCCACACCCACACCTCGCCAGGTGCCAGCCATCCAGCCTGATGATCCTCAACAGGCAGCACCAGGACTGGGAAGGATCTCCTCCATCCGTCACATGGAGAACAGAAAACCTTTTTGACGAGTTCCAACAATAATTCATGTCATGTTAAGCGAATACAAAGCAGCTGAACATCTTTTTTTCAGATTCTCATTATGTGCTTTATAGAGCTAGGGAACATAGGAATAACTGTACAAATACTACTTCAGTTATAATAAATATAGCAAGGTGCTAATCCCACAGTTATTGCTGCTTTATGAGATCCAGCTTTTATTGAACGCAGGGACTGCGGACAAATGCTTGAAGAAAAACATGTGGTTCTGACTTTGTCTGGGTTATAATTCACTGCCTGTGAGTTGTATGAGATCAGGATAACTACATATATTATCTGAGACAGATTGGGTCACATTCTAGAGGTTAGACTTTAAGAGATCAAATCAACTTCACCAGGAAAAAAGGCTGTGAAAGGCCAGATGACTCATCACAAAATATCACAGTGATATGGTGTGAATGGTTGCATTTGGTGTGCTGACTGAAAAGATATAGGTGAAGAGGTTCTACCTACTGTTGTCAGCTGCCTCATCAGTTATGAGTCAGTTTACTGCCTTGTTAGCACTCACTGTCACAAATACAATACATATACACTAACACAGACAGAGTGACAGCTGGCTGTGCTTTGGGACAAACAAGCCGCCATGCTTTCAATTTTGTTTAATTTCTTTAAGTCCATGGGCTGTTATTGAGACAAGGTTTGAAAGAACAATGTGGGCAAACAAATCAGTAATTAGTTTGTTAACTTCTCTGAAGAACAGCCATGAACAGCTGGACTGTGAAAACTAAATGTGAAAAAGACTGTCTGCTACTAACATTGTGTCCCTGTGTTTCTGAGATGGTGAAGCCTGATAAAATACACTTGGTGAAAAGAATCATAAAAACAGTCAAAAAATGAAACTGTAAGCCAAGACAGAAGCATGGCCCCTGACTACAAAGACAAAACAATGAATTCAAGCAGGTCAGTAGGAGAAAGATTTAATTTCCATTTTGTAGCCTTGTGGCTGGGAACTCCAATCACCTTGACTTCCAAGCCATGACTTAATAGTAGTCATCTCTCATAGCTGGTGAGTGGGAGTTGTGTAGAAGCTGATACACTTGACTGTATCAGACAATGTTTTTATCACATCCAAACTGACCCAGATATTGAACTCTCTCAGTAGCTGCTGGTTGAGTATCCTTTGACTGGCCCTCTGGCAGAGAGGAGATCCATCTACCTAGAACTATATTCTCATGGGATAGATGAACAGGAAGGTTTAGCTGTCAATCATCTCTACAGTTTTAAAAGTTAGCTGAGTAATGATAGTGATGGTGCTGTCAGAACAGAAACTAAAGCAACGCACTAGCTCTAGACCAATTCTAATCTCTTGTTTTTGCAGGTAGAGGTGGGGACTTGCAGACTTGCTCAGGTTTTTGATGCATGCTTCATTTTGCCATGTACAATGGTTGTGTGTGTGTGCGTCTTGTTTGCTGCTCATTCTCATAGGAAAATGCAGTATATTTCTGGAAATGTTTGTTTTGTTCCGTTGTGCAGTTTGGCTCTTTGATTAAGAGTTTTCCCACATTCAAACTGTTACAGAAACTCTGCCAAGACAATCAGAAAAATTGTATTGTCATCAGAAAGGAAACCAGAGTAGCATGCTGCAGAAATGCATAACTAAAAGAGGCTGCAAGTCCATGTTGTTTAACTCTGTGTTACATCAAACAAGTCATTTTATTTGTGGTTTACACTTTTCTTGCTGTGAGCCTTCACATGTCTCTCTTGCACTCACACACATTATGTAATCCTGCCTGCCACCTGCTATGCCACTGCTGTAGGGCCAATACAACACACTTAAGGGTAAATTACAGCTTTCTTCTTCATGCTGGGATTGTGCTGCTAATAACAGCCATCTGTTTAAGACGTTCACGGAGCAAACAATGCATCTGTAACACAATCACCTCAGAGCTGTGCTGCTGTGTTGTTCTGCTGTACATAAAGTACAGCAGACGTGACGTGAGTCAACCTGAACTGAAGGATGTGCTGATAATGATTTCACCTGGGAGCTTGGATGAAGCTGGTGATGGGTGACAGGTGAGGTGTCAGAACAGGAGTGATGTTTCAGTAAATCATGAACAACACCACAGCAGCCACAACAACATTATGTTTTGTCTTCATCCAAATGTCACTGTACAATTTTCAAACTCAGTATTTCTGTTAGTCATTTAAACAAACTCCAACTGTGGAACTCAGGTGTCAGGTTTCTGTTTTTAGCACAAGATAATCACAGCCTACTATTTCAAGCTTAGCTGCATCTTTCCTGAAGTGAATCTGTAATGTGGCAAAATGTTTTATGTTTTTCCACTGGTGCCAGTTATTCATTTGTATGTATCAAGTCAATAAAACAAGAACTGTGGACCTTGCATCCCCCTAGTCTCAGTCTGCATTTGTCAGTGTTGGTGACCTGCCACCAAGAAAAACTGTATGTAATATGTATATAATATACACTGTGGTCCTGCCTGTATCAAAAAAAAAATAGAGGAGCAGATGTTGTAATGCTCAGATAATTCAAGTTGAGCAGACTAGGTGTGAAGACATATAAAAAAGTCTATGGTTTCAAGTTAGACTGGCAGAGAAAATGGCACAAAAATAAAAATAGACAATTTTGAAAGTGTCAGCAGGTTATTTCCCTGCCTTCTACCCAGAGCATGCTGGAATAGGATGCCCTTGACCCTCCCAAAAAATACAGCTACAGCACATCAGGTAGCTGTTTACTTTTTAAAAAAGTAGAGTGGATAATGAAAGGTGTCTTTGAATGAGGAGCCCAAAATTTCTAGCTGTTAATCATCAGTCGGCAGAGGTGAAATTGTGTCAAAATTCAGTTTTTCCCTGCACCATACAGAGTCTCATTATTTCCTGCTTTTCAGTTTTTGTACATCTCAGAAAGGCTCGCATTGTGAAGCCTTAATAAGTCTGATGCTGTGCACAATGAGGAAAAAAACTAATTCTTCTCTTAATTCTCCTGATTTTAAATGCATTCATTATCACCAGTATGGCATAACCTAGCATTCAGCTGTTGTAAATCAAAGTAAACTAAGAGCAACAATGAATGTCTGCCTCCAGATTAACATTTTACTGGTGCTAATCAAATGAATTACACAATGAGAGATGAGCGTGCACTGTCTAGTTCCCAGCTCAATACCCAGCAATACTCTAACCTCCATAGGCTGAGCTCAACACATGTAACCAGGCCCCTCCACTGTTGAGCAAACCGAACCTCTTGCTTTTTAAATTTCATATAAGAGCGAAATTTCCATTGCAGCCAGCATTCAAATTATGCTGTCTCTATAAGAGGACACTCAAAACAACACTTCACAGATAAGCACAGTCAACTACTAAACACATTGTAAGTTAGAGGAAAACAAGAAGATCCCAGCTGAAGTAGCACAAGCCTTGTCATTGTATCTAGGTCAGAAGAAAGCAATATTCTCAGGTCCATATGTACTTTCACAGCTGCGCTTTGGATGTGAAGTCATAGTAGCAGGAGCTACTCCACCTATATATATATAATACTCCCAGCAACATTACCATATGGAAAAAACCTTCTGCTTTTCTGCAATAACAATCATCATAATTATCACCTATGATAGCACCACACATGCACTCATGGACATACAAACATACAAAAGAGGGAAAACACACAAATAGGAAAAGAGACAGATGGAAACAGAGGGAGAGAGCAAGAGATGATGGGAGAGAGAAGCCGGGGAAACAAGAGAAAAAATAAGAATGTGGGATTTAACAAAGAGGGGAACAAGATGGATAATGATGCAGGAAAAGGGAGGGATGACAGATACACATCTTATTTTGCGTTTTACCTGACAGGGAATCAGAAGACATGCTTTCTTGCTGCTGCATCTTGAATGCTGGCTCCAGTGTGAGAGTGTGTGTACAAATGTGTGTGTGTGTGTCCAAAACCTACAGAGAGTGAGCGAGCCAGCATGCCTCGCTGTGTGTTTTGATGACGGAATCCGCGTAGCAGCTCAGGGAGGGAGGGAGGGAGGGAGGGGGAGGTGGTGGTGAGCAAGTGAACGAGCAACAGAGCCAAGACGAAGGTATGGGAGAAGAAATGTGTACTTCTTTATTACCATGCACAAGTGTCTCCAATCTCATTCTCAATTTCTCTCACTCTCCTTCTCATTTGCTGTGAGCGTGAATGTGCATGTCTTACACGGAGCACATGTGCTGCAGATGAGGATTTATGAGGTGCATGGAGAGCAGTGGAGATGGGAGGAGCGTGAGGAGGGAGGGATTCATAGAGGAGGTGCTGAGGAGAGGAAGAAAGCAATCACCTTTAGTGTGGGCTTACTCACTCAGGCACTGAGCCATTACTTTTCTCTCCCCTCCATGCAACCTTGCGATGCAGAGACCTAAACCAATTCGGAGTTTACATGTGCCACAACACCTGTTTGACAGTGTGTGAGTGATCTTAACTTTAGTGAATGTGCAGCCTGAATGGCAAAATGAGAAATCCACACACTCACTGTTAAAGCATATCCTTATCTTAAACCTGGTGTGTGCAGGGAAACTTCTACAGAATCATAAACCCTATGTTGTTTTCTTTCTTTCACATGTTAAAATGAACACCAGCACTCTCAATGAAACTCAATCAGAGGCTATTGTATACTTGGGTAGATGAGTCAGAGCTTCTTAATAATATTGTCCTTGACTGCTGGTAAGATGAATGAGACTCTTCTCTTTCAGTTGATTAAAACCCTGTAGCCATTAGATGAGACCACGTCTGGTATGTGCATTCAATTTACAGTTAATCATTCAAAGAATGCACTGTGTTTCCAAAACACTATGATTATATATGCATGCCTGCTAACACGTGTCATCATGTTTTTTCTGCTCATTAGGCATAATATTTTTTCACATGTTTGTTTGCTTTCTACCATGTCACTAATGAGTGCAAAGCTCCTTTTCATCTATGGTAGGTAAGAGGATCCAAAAAGGTCTGCCTTTGTGTCAAGTGGATCCCTGCTATGTGCTACTCTGTGTTAAATACAAAAACTCATTCTCTACCTATTTAAAAATTCCATCTTGGTCTGCTGTGAGGGCATATTACTTAATACACTTAGTTTTTCTTTAAAGCAAAACTTTAAGAAAACAGGACAGATATAATTTGATTCTAAAATATGCATTACATTTTTTATTTTTTATTTTTAAAGTAGATTTTCTGTGCTCAGAAGCAAGTCTGAGGTGCTGCTGTATAATCATGTTGCACCTCCCCAGGGAGGAGCAGTTTTCTGGAGTTGCTGGTCGGGACTCTCCTCCCAGCCCATTAGTAAACTGTCTGCTACTAATGTATTCCTCCTACTTGCAAAGTATTCACCGTGCTCCAGCCCCTGTTCCAGATTGTGCAACTCTGCACCGGGATTGCACCTGTGGTCACGGAAACTGCAAAAACTAGACAGCCACAGTCCTGTGGGCGCTTCTTTGTGCTCCCATCCACTAGTAGAAATAACAGTGCTGGAAGTAACTATTTCATCTTAACAGTGTTTTGGGTAACTCACCATTAGAGCACATATTAAGTGAGACGCCATGATTACTTGGCTCATGTGTTTGCATGCACAGTAATCTACTATACATTGCCGCCTAAGGAACACAAGACATAAATGGCAGCTGCTGTAACTGCAGCACCAACGGCATGAGACATTCATGTTTCTTTCATGCTATTAATTTACAAATCCTGATCCTACATTAAGAACAGCCTTAAGAGCCAAACAGTGTGGTTTCCTTGCTGGATCCAGACAAGTGGAGTTAATGTGCTGTATATGAAGTGCTGTGAGTAGCATTACATGTCATTTTGCAAACTGTCATCTTTACGTTGTTGATGCCCCTTGGAATGGGAATATGAACTGATTTTACATTATTGTGACAGTTTAGTTAAAGAGACAACCACACTTGGCTGGTGTACCTTGATGTCCTTGTATTTTGTTCATCAGCTTCCTGTAATGATCTGTCAGGGGGTTACACATCATGTTGTACTTGTTCGCGAGGTTTGGGATCCTTGAATGTCTGCAGGTAAAAAACATGAGAACAAGTTTTCAGACAGAAGATTACTGTTATGAGATGTGTGTGTGATCCTTGTTCCTATGTCCTGTTGGAGATGTTAACCTGAATGCACACAAATCCATGGGGACTTAATAGTTCTAGGGTTCAGAATACAGTTAGGGTAAGGTTAAGGTTTAGGCATTTAGTTGTGATAGTTAGTTAAGGTTAGAGTAATGGGCTAGGGAATGCATTATGTTGATGTGTGTGTGTGTGTGTGTGTGTGTGTGTGTGTGTGTGTGTTTGGGATGGCAGAACCTGGGTTGGTGCACGGCTGAACAATACAGGAACACTGTAAAAGCAATGCAGTGCTAACTGGAAAAAGCCAGGCAATGTGGTGAGCTGAATTATTTCTGAGCTTCTGGATTCTACTGCTGCTATTCCAATATCCAAAAACTGGACGAGGCATAGATGATAGAAAGTCATTAATAAAGGGTAATGGGTTTTTCATTTTCCAATAAGTATTCAGCAAAACTTTATGAGTGACCTGGAATTATAAATGTTAACAAATCATTAACAAAGCAATCTGTCAAGTCTGCAGTTGTAAATGTTAATAAGTTGTTGAAAATGGATGGATTTTGTTCCCGATGCCCTGCAGCCCTTTTCTGAAAGGTAGGTGGTCAAACAGCTCACTGGAGAGGGCTCTTTAATTAACACAGTAAAGAGCTAAAAGGACAAAGCAAACTTAATGCTGCAGGAAGATTTTCCACAACCTGACAACCCAAATGCCTCTATTATGAGAAGTGACATGATACAACATAGGATACAATATATTGTAAAGCAGTACTTTAACATCTTGCAGTGTGAGCGCAAATGGCTGAAATGTATTTGTAGTTGTGCACACTGTTCATGTGCACAGTATAAAATGCAGAAAAGGTCACTGACCCCACTGCTGCTGTCGCCATCCAGACATTCGTATAAGTTATAAATCACTTTTCATGATAGCACTATTGATAAATTATAGTGCCACTCACAGCAAATACATACACACAGTTTTAAAAAAATCTTGACGTTGGCTGACGATCCTTGCCTCACAAGATTAGATAATGCGCGCGCGTGTGTGTGTGTTATTATCCACAGTTTATTGAATTGCTCAGTGGGAGCATGTTATCTGTGCCTGTTTCTTACAGCTTATTCTTAATTATCCTGTTCCTACCACTGCAACCCATGGAGAATTTAATGAAACACAGGAAGAAAAAGAGCCCACCATATGTCTCCCTGTTTACACAAGTTGGATAATATTCATGTGGAAATATACAGGATGACATTTCTTTAGTTACCACAACCAATTAGGCTTTGACTGAACATACTGTATAGCAGGTCTTTACATAAATACACAGAGATTCAGTCTGTTGAATTACCCGAAGTGAAAACTAATTATGTATCTGATGTAAAGTAACCAGTGCCCATTGAGGTTGGTTGTTCCTGGCAATTATAATGATAGCAAGATATGAGAAAGACATACTATACACTTAATGGAATTTATCTTTAGAACACCTCACTGATGAAGGTGGAACTTGGGTTTTGTGTGATCATTACTAAGACACACATCATGTATCTGGTGATAATTATGTTTTTTTTTTTTTTTACAATTCTGTGGCGTAGAAGGCTGGTTCGAAACCAAAGATCTAAAAATCATCTTACCCTTCCTCTGTCATCCAAAAACTGGTGATGGTGCTGCATGGTACTCATCTCGATGGTGGAGGAGAGGAAAAGGGCCAGTCAGAGACCTTTCAAGTTACTAGGAAGGAGGGGTGGTGGGAAATGTAGGGAAAAAAGAAAAGCAAAGTATATGGCAGAAATATATTGAAAGGGGGGAAATGAGCAGCTTGTGTTTTTTTAATATCTCAGCACAAAAATGACAGTTGATTCAACATGATAACCATGTTTTTCATGTGTATTGAAACACCACCATCTAGTGAACATTTAATCAAATTGCAGGATACCATTTCAGTTTTTTATTTATTTCACCCTAGTCAACTATAATTACTCATACGGGTGGCTGTATGGCATGTTCAAAGATGGCACATACACACAAACTGTGCATACATGTCAAACTGGTGTGTAAATGGATACATATGGAGTGAGGTACCACCCACCCACACAAAAACACACACACACACACACACACACACACACATATAGCCACTACATGGCCTGATCTCTGGTCCTGATGGGGAGGATTATTTTGGCTCCACAGACACAACACCCTGACTAAAACGTGTCTGCAGTTTCTTTGTTGGGGCCTCATGCCGGAAACCCTTTCTGCAGACTGAGGCTTAGAGCGTATTTTTGTTCAATGAGGTAAGCATGCATGGCTGACAAGTGCTCTATGGGCATCAATATGACATGGCATACCATAACAGATTTGTTGTCTTTAACAGTAATGAAGCTCCTTTTGGAAATGAACAGAACATCAAGCGACAGGTCATAATAATCGTGTTGGGAAGTGTACGCGATTCATGTGTGGTCATGTGGCGTATGTCCAATTCGTATTTATCAAAGCAATCTTAAAATGTGTTATCAGGATCTGATTGGTTTGTTTGAGTTATTTAATTTGGCTTTCACTTGGCAAGACTGCTCCTGCAGAGATCAAGGATGTGTTATCCAAGCGAGACATGCTCCTATCAGCAGCAGCTCTTTCATATGCAAACCAAACAATGAAAACATTTTCTAATAAGTCATTAGCAATACATGTCAGAGGCGGAGGAGGAGAGGAGAAACAGAGGTCTTTAAACAGTCAAGATGTACAATAATGCCAAGTACTATCAATCACGCCTGTTTGTTAATTTATCCCCAGTAGGTTGTGTAGCTGTATTTGAGGTTTTACACAATACTAGTAAATGTTTTATTAGTACAAGCTGAGCTAACCTGGAGCAGGACTGAAATTCAGCTGCGTGACCATCTTAGATTTACTTGTACAAACAGTGCACAAGGCAAAACGTTCTGTGTCACTAACTGCATCCTACACACCAATAAAGGAAATGTCAGCAACACACATGCACACGTGTTTGTGTCCCTCTTCTACAGCCAGATGAAGCAATCAAGTATTGAAACGGTGGGTACATGTAGATTGCCCTGACATCCTGTTCTTCTGAGTGTTGCTGATCGGGTTTCTTTTTGTTAGGACTCAGCGTTTTGGAGAACAGCTTTTAAAATCTTGTGACTACAAATTTTGCTTATAAGCATTAGGTAGTACTAATGTGCGGGCAACGGCAGGTTGAGTAACAGTAACAGTACATGACTATGATAAAACAATAACCTTAATGCTATGGTCATGTGGTATAGTGATCTCATTAATATGATCCAGCACAAACCATCACTATGTTAAAGCTGCAGGATGCATAAACAAATCATAAGCAAATGCAAATACAATACACAAAATAATAATACTCTAAAGAATCACTGCTATTAGGATAGTGCTACCTGTGTAAAAAGTGCAATAATATAAAAGCATAATGCATAATGCATAATGGAGGAGATAAATATTGTAATCCACTTTTAAAAGTTAGTTTACTGTCAGTTTAAACCATATTGTATTAATTATACCAGTGTGAGTGAACTGACCCTGTACTGCACTGCAATGTACTTGTCCCATTATACGATTTTAACTGACAACTGGCAGCCAATCAGAAACAAGTATTTTCTGTGGCTGGGATATGAAGCTCTTCAAAGGACTTAAATCAGATCTCCACAGTAGATTGTAGACTTTACAGTGAAAAGGTCAGAGCAACAAAATATTGTAAATGTCATGTATTGAACTTTTGTTCAGCAGGGTACTTTCTGAACCCTTCGATCCAAAGCCTTCAAAACAACAGCGTGCGCACGTGGCTCAGGTTTCCTCTCTGGGCTGCAGTCCATGCTGAGACTGGCTTTGATTTTAATGATGTATCAGTCATCTGGAATGGCTTCATCCATCCAACTCATGTAAGCCAGACTGCCGTCCTTCACCGGGAAGCTGAGGACTTCTGGGTTTGCGTAGGGGTGGACAGACCTTGAAGGGAGCCATGCAAACACAAACATGTCACGTAAAACAAACCATTTATTCATACAGATGAACACTTCAGCATATCTCTACTGCTTCCAGCCCTTTTCAACCTGAGCCTTTTTTCACTCATTTTTGTCATTTCAGCATTCTACACCCCTTCTACACTTAATAACTGACTTAACACACACCTTTAAACCTCTAGTTTGTTTGGAGTGAGGCCCCCCAGTAAACTAAAAAGAGGAAAAGCAGGCTCTACTTGTTGAACTAAAACACCTCACAACACAACCTTTAACAGAATGATGGTCACACTGCAAAGAAACTCACACAGTTCCTCTCCTCATCCATTAACTAAAATTTTAGATATTGTAGTAGATAAATATGCAAATTGAATGCTTTAATGCTGAGTTCACCAGTAGTAGAAAATGAAAATATATTATTAATTACTAATGGTAATTATCAGCTAGAATATGTAAATTCTTCTACCTGACATTGTCAAATATGGATGTATAAATACCAATAAAGAACATAGCCCATCCACCAACGCCTGAAATTCTATATACAATTTATCAATAACTTCCCCTTTTTTCTAATGAATGTATCTGTTTTTGGATCTTTTATTAGCTCAAACATCTAAAAATCCTTTTCAAGCTAAAGCAACTAAAGCAATAACACCACATTATCAAATATGCTTTTCATGAATACTAGTGGAAAACTGGAGGTCCAATTTCTTAAGTTCCTATAGTGAGGTAATGAAATCTTGAAAATAACCACAACAAACTTTTAATGCAAGTCTACAGCAGTGTGCACAGGCTTAAGCATTAAGTAAGTTTGAAACTTTAATTTGATGTACATTTTCACTATGATAACCTTAAAATAAACATATATTACATAAAGCAAAACCTCACCTCACATAATCTATGACTTGCTGGATCCTGGAGGTCTTTGTTTTCACCAGCTGCAACAACAATGACATCTCATCTTACAGCTCTGCGTTGTGCTTCAACATGCCTGTTGAGTACACGTTGATCTCAAAAGGACTTTCTCAGTGAGCTTACCATCAGAATTTCACTTGAGTCCTGGATTTCACCTTTCCAATAGAACCTAAAGAACCAAAGAAGAAAAGACATTACAGCTACACAAGTACATGAACTAGGCCATGTACGGTACACAGTGCAGCGCCATTTCTCAACAATGCCAGACCATTTATAATGTCCACTGTGATTTACAGTGATATTGTCAAACTGTTCCTGTGCATAACTGCCTCTTTCCTGTAAACACGTTGTTGCCTTGTGGACTGACAGCGCACCACTCACCGAGAACCCATTTTTAACCATGTCCCATGACTGATGTCAGAATAAATGCTGAACTGTGACATGGAACAACCCTGGATAAGACTTAAACGTTCTCCATTGCACACCTGCACTCAAACACACAAACCTTCAACCACCTCCATCAACACCCTCACCCCTAAACTAATCCGACCACATCCTCTATTTTTAGGCTAAAACATCTGTTTAGGTAACAGGTTTAATGTCTGTCCTTTGCTGTCCTTTTTCCTTCCTTTTTCCTTGTGCGGTTATGCATTAACAGGAAAAGCTAATCCATGCATACAAACACATGTCTACCTTGAAGACTAACTGCCACTCAGTTTCTAGTGATAGGAAAACTGATAAAAGCCATTCAGATGCAGCCTGCTCACCTTGTGGTTTCCCTGGTAACCAGCTAAAAAGAACATATGTGTTTGTTTGCATGTAAATGTCTGTGTATGTGAGAGACATTACAACTGAGCAGGTCTTCGTGGTTGTGCATCAGCTCAGTAGAAAGTTGTGTCAAGATAGGGTCAAATATGATTTACATTGTGGAGATCCTGGAGAGAATGTTAATACTGGCTGCCAGCCGCCTCTCCATGATCGCCCTGGAAAAGAAGACAGGATGGCAGGGAGCGTGGATGGAAACGGTGGGGGCAGACATGGAAAGAGAGGAAAGAAAAATTAAACACTTACAAGCCACCAGCTGTTTATCAATTACAGCATGAAAACTGAGCCCTTCATCACAGTGCTCTTCAAGAGGGCTGCAGGAAAATACTTCAGTGCGGTAAATTCTGAGAAAGATAGTAAACTCTTGTTTCCTGCTGCAGCTAAACTCATATTATAGTTTATCGCCAGCTCGACCGTGCCCCCTGCTCAAACCGGGGGCTCTGGAGGAGGTGATTTACATATCTGGCACGTGCTCTGTGGCTACTTTCTGCCCTGACATGTGGTAAATAGATAGAGCTCATTTGCATGCAGCTAAAATGCCAGCAAAGAAAATGAGGGTGCAAATACAGCGCTCCTACCAGTTGTGAGTTTTGACAAGATTGTATCTCCTCCCCATGAAGAAAAATCACATGCAGTATGTGTGACTGACTTTAAATTGTTTAAGCCACTTTATCTAATTTGCAAACCACAAGTCACATACCAAAGCAAAAGAATGTAATTAGTAAATATGTAGCTATGGAGACAGTTGTTGTCTTTGCATTGGAAGCATGAGGAAACAGCCAGTATGACTCCAGCTTGACCAGCACCCGTAAAGCAGACGTTTGTATCTTGTTTGCTCAATGTGTACACAGAACCTGAGGATAGAAACTGCACTGTTTCCAGAAGCTTAACCATTAAACCACTATTTATCGATCTTACACTTTGGTTGTTGTACAGATTACACAAAAAAGATTTAAGATGACTTGTTAATTAGCGAGAATGGCTATTCCCCCGTTTCCAGAATTTTGTGCTAAGCTAACTGGCTGCTGGCCGTAGCTCCATTTTAATTATACAGACTCAAGAGTGGTATTGATCTTCTCATTGTACTCTAACTATTCCTTTGAGGTATTTGAACTGCATTAGAAAATGAAACCCTGTGCTATTTTTTAAAGACTGTTAAGATGTCACCTGATATGATTATAGTGCTGACCACTCACTACTGTGCTGTACCTGCCGATGTCCTTGGCCGCCTGTTCGTTGGGACTGTTGACGAGAAGGACTGAGTGGTGGCCTGGTACATAGCTCCCCGTGAAGGCTGAGTGAAGCTGGACACCAATGGACCACAGCCCAGGATACATGGACACGGACAGGACCAGGAGCTGAATAGGATTGTGGAGGTGTGGCACGGGGGCAATAAGGGACAAGAACATCTCAAAGTGCTGACATGTCAAAGTCACCAAACAGATTTTAAGAGCATATTTTGTGGCTTTCCAGAATGATGTTTGTATGTGTAATAAATTACTTGGACATGTGGTTGTTTCGTGTTATTTTATGTCTGGATGAGTTGAAGTTATAGCTGAATTTAATTATCTCCTACCCTCTGAAGGGGCTGCCATGTTTGGATTGGATTGGATTCAGTATTTATCCTCTTATTATTTGGCGCTGTCTGTCACAGATAAATGAGTATAGGCCTTGGCTTGGACGCAGTGACCAATTTATAATCTGTCCTACTTCTCTGCACAGCACAGCATCAAAGCCAGACAGAGCTGCACGAAAACCCAGCACAAATAATGTTTGTAAAAAAAAAAATGCAATTAATAACAATTTTGCATTTCCGACGTCAGAGCCTTCCTGTTATAGTATGCTTAAGACTTTTCTAAAAGTCTTCATGTAAGAAATGATTATACTAGAGCATAAAATAATCACAGTTGCTCTTACCACACAAGACATGAGCAGCACCGAGCGAAAGACAGAGTGGAAAGCAGCCTCTTTATGGCATCGCTGGAACAGCCACTCCATCCTGTTAGTGGCAACAAATGTTATGTCCCAGAGTCCGGCTGGTGTAGATAAAAAGCGGGACAAACTGTGCTGAACTTCATTCATAAAAGCGCTGAGTCTTTCTCCCGGGATAATTGGTGTACTGTCATTTTTATAACCATTTCAGCCCCGGTTAAACAGCTGCTCTGGGAAAAAGAAAAAAAAAAACACACACTCGGGGAGCTCATTACCTTTAAAGTAGAAGTGCATTGTGTTGACAGGTACTGTAGGTCGGACGGTCAAAGACAGTGTCAGTGTTTTTCAATTGGCTGCTTTTAGACTTCCTGACACGCCGGCGACCAATAAAATCGCCCGTTCACCTCTGCTGCTCTGCCTCCTGGCCTGGGTCATAATCGGCTTTGATGCTTTAACCGTGGTATGAACACAACTTTTATCAGCCCATGGCGTGTTTGCGCTGGTAATATGAATGAAGCTGTGACATAACGAAATCACAGGACAATAGCACTGTTTTATAAGGATGATGGGACTCGAAGTTTAATTCACTGGTGTGATAAATCCCAAAGCTACAGTAACACGTTTTATTTGACCTCCTATACAGTGCTCATGTTTCACTGGTGGAGCACAACATGTTTAGACATCCTACTTGTGCTTTATTTGAGTATATTCATTTTATGTTAAGCTATAATTCTGCACCATGGCATTTCATAGGGAACTCCACATTAAATGACATCTGCCATTAGTTTGCACATTGTCTCCCACTGTAACAGTGGTGTGGTGGGTTTGTTAGCTCTTGTAAAGGATCACTGGTGCAGTTTCTGGTTCGAATCCTCCCCAGTGTCACCTGGAGCATCAAAACCAGTCCTGCTGCAGAGGGTGACCTCCACTAGACTGAGGAGGTGAGGATTATGTAGAAGAAAACGATGTTCGATGCAACGTGAAAGGTGAAAGAGTTTTTAAACTGTAGAGCAGAATTTACTATATTTTATAGTGCGAGCACACACATGCCACTGCTGCAGACCTGGGGCCTTCCTGCTTTGGCTCTGCACTGTCTCTTGAGCACTGGAAGCTTCTCACTTTCCCTTCACCTCAAACCTTCCACACAGTCCTCCATGAGCTATTTAAACAGAGGAACTAGAGCTTCATTTCTTCAGTATGACACAGCAATACATAATAAACTATCAAAATATAGGCTGTTAAGTCATTAAAAATAGCTCTACCTCAACCTGCTGCAACATTAAAATGCTGCATCATCAGGTGCTATTAGGTAATATAACACTCTCAAAGGTGCCATTTTGCTTCATAATACTTATATGTGTATATTTTGGTGACAGTGCCACTTTTACTTAACTGAAATGTTGTGTTTGGGGTCCTGAGGACACTGGGCCCTGTTTCACAACTCTAAAATCTTACTTAACATTTTTTAATCCCCTTGACGCATTTCCTAGTTTTATGAGAACTGCTTAGAAACATAATTTGGACACGGTGAAAACATTTCAGATGTCTGCAACAAAAAAATTACACATTAATTCTGTCAGGGGTGTCAGAGCTGCAAAACATGGTTAAATTCAACGGATTTTCATGCACTGTGCACCTGGGACTGGTGCTGACAGTGGGTTTTATACAGCATAACCACTGGTTCCACTGGTGTAACAAGTGAGTGGAAAGTCAAAGCAGGCCCTGTCCATCACTTCACATCATAATCCTGAATTCCACATGGGCACATTTGCACATTTTAGAACCTCAAATCTTCAATCAGTCCTTCTTTAAACTAGATTTAGAAACATACCATAGAGGTATGAGTCAAGTGTAGTAATATACCTGTGTGTGTAAAACTGTATTGTTATCATATTGTTATTCACTTGGTGGATGAATGACATCCATAGAGCAAATGACTTGGCTCACAGAGCACTGCACTATAAATACTTACTGCTTATCATTTAAGTGTATACTACAGACTCTGTGCCAGAGATGGTTGAGCTTTTTTCATACAATAGTGAAGAGACACAATGAGTTGATAAAGTACTGTTGCGGGTCTCAATGCAGCTGCATTAACTGCATATATATGTGTAGGACAACATTCTGTGGATTTCTTTGTCTATGAAAAATGTTTTGCCAAACAAGAGGAATATATATATATATGTTAGTGATTGCCTATAGCACAAAATACTGACTTTTTGGTGTAACAACTTATAACAATTTATGGTAATTTCAGTATTTTGAATGTTGCTTAATGTTACCATTTCAATACTTTTCTACATACCGAATTTTAATGAGGCCAGTGGAGCATAAAATTTTATATTTGAAGAAAAAAAAAATCCTTCACCACTGTATATGAACTAGTACTATTTTGTATGATTAATAATAGGCTGCTGTTATGGAGCAGATAAAATGCTAACATTACAATCAAGGGTCATCACAAACGGTCACTAACTACACTGGTATGAGCTCTTTAATTACTGCAGTGACTTGTGAACTTTAAAGACTTAAACCAGTGCCCATATAGTAAAATTTCAAAGATATCAATGATGCTTTATTCAAGTTTAAAGGACAAGTTGCAAAGTGACATAAGTGCTATCAATCTGTTATACAAAGAGGATGTGGTATCTTTGAGCAGCATGTATTAATTAACACTTCAGGACCTGGACATGACAGGTGTGTGTTTGTTTTCACACTGAAAGCCCAGATTGTTCTGTAACAAGATGAAAACCTGCAGATAAATGGCACAGAAACAAACACACGCAAGAAATACAGAGCCAAAGAAAAAGGCTCTATGTTCTCATGTTTTAACCACAAACACCAGGCTCTCTGATTTGTGGATCTTCTTGTAGGCAATAAAATGACATGCAAAAACGCAGAGATGTATGGTTGTGGGTGCACACAACCCGCACACATCACCCCACACAGCGAGCAAAGCAACTTGTCCTTTCAGATAAGCTACACAGAGAAGCCAAGGACTCTGCAAGCCTGCATGAGAATGAAGAAGATGCAGACAAACAGGAATCTTAAAGAAATATGAATTATTCAGAGCTGGATTGTTGATACAAGAACAAACCAAACCAATACAGCCTGCTGGCATGTTATTGGCACATGTGAATCAGAAGAATGGTGTAAAAGTAGGCGTAGGAAAGAAAATGGATTCAGTGTTGCAGCTAAATTAGCTGATTGGTCATGAGATGCAGTATTACGGCTTTGATGGAGTGTGTAGTGATACCATTCAGCTGACTGAAATAGAGAAGTCAAATCATTGATGCTCTGGATTTTCAAAAAGTGAGAGAGTGCTTTTGTGCAGGAAGTCCACACAGGGGAGCTGTGGATCCATGAATTTCTCTCCTCCTCATCTCCCTCCTTCCATTGTGAATAAATCAAATGTAGAGTGTTCATTTAGCATGTATAAAACTCTCATTGACCGAGATGAAATGTAAATTCTCCAGCACAGCAAGCTGCATGAGTCATCCCCCCCCCCCATTTTTTCCCTTGACCTCTTCCCTGCCAGCTTTGTGTACTTCGTTTTGCCCGTCCCCACCCTCCTCTATCGTCGGATGCAGCGCAGATCGGAGCGCGAACGGCAGGGGGCGCCATGGGAGTCACAAGCCTCAGAACAAACCAATTTATTTCCCAAGCTCACCCAGGCTTCATTTGAGAGCCCATCAGAGGACTCCAATAGAGCCACTTAAGCCACTGTTCCCTAACATGAAAGAAGGCAGCCAAAATAGAGAGATGGGAAGAAAGGCGCGGAGCCCAGAGGAGAGGCGTTTGATCTGCGTGTTCTGGGGCATCACTCAGAGGGGTATCACTTCCCCTAAGGAGTACTGAGGCCTGTTTGTCCCTTAGATGTCTAATGTGAAAAATAAGATAATTTTTATTTCCGTCTCTGTGTCTTGTGTGTTTGTATATAATGAGGCCACAAGGTCTACAGTAAGCGCGGAGAGGAGAAAATGAGAGATGAAAAGAGGAAGGGTACAAAGGAATCTGGCAAGAGGTGCCTTGCCTAATTCACCATTAAACTGCGATTGTCTCTTGGTGGGATCAATGGAGTTGCCTCACTGTGAAATATAACAAATTCTAGCAAGGAGAATTAGAGAGATGAAACAGAGGTTACAAAGAATGAAAACTCTGAAGCACTGGGTACAATCCTATGTGTTCTGTTGACTCTCACGCCTGTTTTCTCCCTCCCCGTGTGGCAGTGCCATTACTGCACTGAATGGGAGGCAGAGGATGTAGGGAAAGCAACTGTGGACACTACTGGACACACAGAGGTCAGATAAGTCCTAATGAAGGGACTTTCCAGCCTGTGATTATCTCTGCAGGAAGAGACTGGTCCTCCCAAAGAGGTTAATTAAAAAAGTCATGGGGGCCGAGCAGGGAAGTGTCTCCATCACTGCTGTGAACCCCCGTGACCCTTCACTCCTCTTGGACAGACGTAGCCATCCATCACCGGCTGATTCCTGGGCTGTCTGGCTCCTGCCGGTGCCGCAGAAATCCCTGAGTGACTAAAAACACAGAAGTCTATGTAGCAGCACCAACAATTCTGACAAGCAATGAGAAAAAAATACACCACCGCCGAGACATCCACCCGCTGAAGTCCCTCAGGTAATGAAACCTCTCCCCTCTCAAGGATCAGACAAACACCATATCTTGTCATCTTCCTTCCATTCTCTCCCTCGATGTTCTTCTTTTCTTGCCCTCTGTGTCACAACTACTGGAGCACACAAGGCCATTTATCAGAAAACTGAACCGACTGTCATGTTGTTTATTTATTCTCTGCTCTCCAGAAAAAAGATTGCAAAAATAGAGTATTTATGTTTGTTTAGCAACATAAGCACACTGTTCATACCCAAAACCATGGGTAAGCATTTAAGCTCAATGCTTGCCACAAAAAGAAAGCATCGCCTTCCCCCGACCACAGCGTGAAAGAATCAGCCTCCATCAATGAAAAAGTCCCTCCAGCAATCCCTGCTGAGAAGAAAGATTTGTCATCCCTATTTCCCTAGCTCTCGGAGGCGAGGACAAAGGTGTGATAGCGTGCAAAATGGAGAGACACACTAAGGACAAAATATGGGAGAGAGGGATGGATAGAGAAGAAGAGAGGATAACGGGAGAAACAAAGAGAGAGAAATGGAGCGTTTTGGTTGATTGGTTTTGAGTGAGGACAGAAAGCCTGGAGCAGTCTTACAGGAAAAGTTAAACATTTTCATAAATCTGCTCTCATGGAGTTCACCTGTGGCGGCTGGGGGGCTTAAATCACATCATGCTTGATTGGTCGAGAGGGAGAAGCCGATCCAAAGGAGGGGTAGGGGGTGGGTGGGTGAAGGGCTCCGCGACAAAAACCAAAAACCTAGTGCTTCCTCATTACACTTTCCTCACCGTCTGCAGCATAACCATTCCTTGTGCTGACGCAGGTAGAATAAGCTCATTCCCTCTCCATTCTCAAGCTGAGTGCACCAAAATTCAGAGAGGGGAGAAGCATAATAAGTTCAGACTCCCAAGTTAGAGTGCCCGCAGGCAATAAAGTGGAGGATGAACAGTGGAGACCTGATAGAAGAAGAGTGTGTGTGTGCGCGTATGTTCAAAAAAGGGGGTTACATCTGAAGAACACTGCTCTTGACTGCACCATTTCTTTACTTAAGTTTCATAAAAAGTATTTATTCTGGATATTTTCCACAGGTATGATATGATTGATAACTCTTGTGTTTAAAATAATGAATTGAAACACACACACACACACACACGCACAATTCCAGTGAGGGTTCTCGAAACCGAGCCATGCAGGTAGGTCCATGGTTCAGTTCGGCTGAAATTCTGTCTGCAAATGCAAGGTCGTCCAGAAAAAAACGGCACTAGGAAAAAAAAAATCAATACATTCATTGATGTGCTGTCCAATGCAGATCAAACTTTGAGCCACGTGTATAGTCAGGATGTGGGTGTGTGTCTGAGAGTGTGTGTGTGTGTGTGTGTGTCAACCTCAGACATTCAAACCATCAGAAAGTGGCATTATGGAAATGCAGGAATCACCATGAAAAGGGCAGCCAGAGGCATGCTCAGGGCAACCTTTTATATACAGCACCTAATCAGCCAAGCAACTGCCTGCGCTCCTATTTACCCTTTTTATGAGTCACCCCTAAACCTGCAGCCACTTCATCTAATCTCTCCTCCTCCCTTGTTGTCTTCCCTGGTTAGAAAGCAGCAGCTTCTTTCCTGTATTAATTGTTTTTCACCTGGGCCTTGTTCAGCTCAGCTTATTATTCAGACCTTCACTTGCCAGCCAGCTGATAACCTCCAACTGCTGTGAGCAATTAACAAGAGTTCACCTACTGTACAGCGTCCAGAAGGAGGAGTCCCTTCAGAGCCAGAGGAGAGACAGAGCAGGGAAGGTTAGGAAGGAACAAGGAGGAAAACAGAATAAGAGATAGAGCGAACGGATGGACAGAGGAGCATTTTATAGTCATTCAAAGGGAAATCAATGCTAATGAATGGGTTGGTTTGTGCAATGTGGTGATAACAAAATGACCGGCTTAAGAGGATGCTGCTCTGATTGTGCATGTTTTGTGTGTGTGTGTGTGTGTGTGTGTGTGACTAGATACTGATAAGGGTGTTTGGCATCAAGAATGGGCAACCCACTCTGCAAGGTACAGCAAACACAGGTGTCCTGACCCATTAGGAAGTGGTCTGAGCTAAAGACCTGGTCAATACCCAAGGTGTTGTATCGATTAAGAGACTGTGACTGGTCTGCTGTGGTTCAGATGATGCAGCAGCCAATACAGATGAAGTGTTTAATCAAAACAAGCTTTGTCAGGACATTATCTCTCCACTGTTGATGAATGGCATGCAGAGCGTCTTTAGAAAAATTGGGAAATATGTAGCAGGAGATGTACTGTAATTTGGGCAGTGCTAGAGCTACCAGCCCTAATGAGCACCAGAATAAGCAGGTATCATTTTTAGTTTCATAACAGCATTCAAACCTCAGAATCAGTCTCAGCAAAGTGCAGTTGACATGGATTGATTGTATGGTTAAAAAAATATTTTTTAAAATCAGTCTTCTATTGATTATGTGTTGTCATGTGTAACTAAGTGTGGATATCCCACCAGCTGCAGCTCTATTAAAAGCAACATCCAGGCTGCACCACACACATCTGTGGTTGCCATTGGACCATAATGAAACCACAACGCATTTATTTAACTAATGGAAGATTTGCTTGGCTAAACAAGGTTCCTGTTGAGAAGAATGAAGTGGATATTGTTGGTAATTACAAATGCTTTGAGAAGCCAGGCAAAGTCAGGTGTGCGACTAGGTGGTGGTAGTGGTGGTGGTGGTGGTGGAAGTAGGGGGGAGGCTGTTCTCCAAAATGCTAATTAAAGTGGGAAGGTGTATGAAAATGCTACAAATTAGCAGTGCAGTCCCTGGTGGTATCAAGTATTTTGCAGGTTGCAAACATATTTGCTCTGCCTATTTATCCGCACGAATTTGTTAGCCTCCACAGTTTCACAGTGCTACAGTGAGTGTGGTTGGGAGGGTGGAAGTTTACAGCAGATAACAATAGAAGCAGGAGCGGCAGAGATCAAACGATTTTATTTCTGGTTGTAACTGGGAGAAGGGGGCTCCTTCGGTGTCTCTTCTGGGACTACTGCTCCAGATTCAGGATATCCATTTTCCCTTTGTTTTCTCTCTTGGCCCTTTGAAATATTTAGTGAGAATCCCTGACTAACACATATACACATATTAAGTGTGCGTGTGTATGTGTGTGTATGTCTGTACGCGCATTTACAATCACTACCCTCCCTCCAGGCATCAATCATGGACTCTGCACTCAACATCTGGATGTGGACAGTCTTTCCCTCAGGACAAGAACACTTCAGATCTCTCCATTTTAGCATAGAGCTCATCCAGAGGGATTGCTTCTCCCAGCCACAGCCCCGGCCCCTCATTTTATTTTACCACTGGAGGCTCCACTGAGGGATCTCTCTCAACAACTACCCCACTCCATCTCTTTATTTCTCCATTTATCTCCTCCTCTGTTAGGCCAGCGTCACATAACCTCCTCCCATGGGTTGGACTCTACCTTTCCTCTTCAGTAGTTTGCTCCCTTTCATACTTTCACCTGCAAATGTTGACAGTAATGAAAAATATGCAGCCTCACAATATCACAGGTCAAACATTATCTATTTGCAGGCAAAAAGAACCATCTTTGGGCTTGAACACGTTATGCATGACCTCCCACAGGACTACATTATATCACGACGGATAATGCAACTGTAGACCCATAGCCCCCAGTATGCCATTTAACCTCAGCAGAGCACAACCTCCAAGAATCTCTTTGCAATCTGTACCACCTTGTTAGTGCACATACACCATATGAGGCCTGTTGTATTAGTTATTCTAATGCATGTCTTGTTATCCATATAGATGAGAGAGGGGATAGAGCAGCAGATGGCCAGGGAAAGAGGGAGTCACAAACACAAAAATCATCCTGCAGGAATGTGAGGCTCACATTCATCGCCTGTGCACACCTAGAGACTCACAGGCAGCACTCTCTGCCACCAAATATTTCACCACTCTCCAATTCTGTTCAATTCTCTGAGATGTCCTGGCGAGGAGCCAGTTGGCCGATTGTGTGTAAAAGTTGCGCAGGGATTGCCAACGGAGATTTAATCTCCGCTCTCCCTTTCCAGGAGTTTCCTGCTGGGTCTCTGTTATCTCCAGGTCTGAGAGGTATTAAAGAGTATCAATAATATGGCTGTTTCACAGATATGAATCTTCAAAAACTATGAATTATATGGGGGTATGCCCTGTTGGCTTTGAAACTACAGAACATTTCCTTAACTATTTGTGCACACAACTAGTACTTCCATTTCTGGAGGAGCTCCACATCCAATTTCAGAGCATTTATCTTCTAATAGAAAGCATTTGCTTAGGTAATTGGTGATGTATTTGTAAATGTAACACCACCTGGTGATTTATTTCAGTGTAACAAGATATATACAAATACAAATGAGGCTCTGAGTAAATAATGAAACAAAACTTGAAAGGCATTGCAAACATTAATAAGCATGTGTAGTTTTTTTTTCTTAAATGAGCACCTAATACTCATTGATACATCTTTATTTTTTCATTTGAAAAAAGACATTTCAGCACTCACATCCTGTAAAAAACCCTGTCTATCAGTCTTTTTGAAGACTGATAGTCATAAATTGTTTATTAATCCTGTATAGGACATTAGGTAAGCTATGCTCTTAGATGGAAAATAGATCCATTATGGTGTAACTGCATGGGAGGCGGAGGGGAGGGGAAAAACCCTTAAAAGGTTTTCCTATTGCATCAGTTAGCTTATATTTGTAATAGCAGTCTGGCAAGAGAGAGACACGACAGGTGCAGGAACTAACAAGACAGCAGTAAGCTGTAGGTATAAATCCTATAAAGTGGTATTCTTTAGATTTTTCCACCATTGTCCACATGACCCCTATTCTGTGTTTGTTCTGTAGCCCGGTGGCTTGCTTCTCCCACCTGACACAATGAAGACAGACGAGCTGCTCTGAGATGTGCTCTTTGTGCTCTGTTTTGTCCGATTTTTCTCTCTGAGGGTTTCTTCTGACCGTTACACACCTGCATGGACTATATTAAAAATATGTCAGTGTCTGTGCGCTCTTGTATAGCCATGAATTACTGTGCACACCGTCAAAGAAAAACATATGCCTCCATCAGCAAGGTCAACAGACGTGTACATGATGTTACACACAGTTACGCACATAAATGGTGTCCATTATCAGTGCATGTCCATCTTCATATATAGTGCAGTGGTGCCCATCTGCCTGTATGAATCTGAAAATAATGCCCGATCATGAAGACATGACATTTGAATACATGCATATAAAGGGGAAATTATGTAGAAAAACTGCTTTTCCACTTGCTTGATCAATCATATTTAACTTAGATCAAGCTCTATGTGTTATTAATGCCTCAGATAATCAACCTGTAATGTAGGCTACATAATGAATGAATGTAAGTTGTTGGCTTTGAGTAATGAAGTGAAGATGTACTTCACACTCCAAGGAAGTAGCTGGGCACCAAGTATAGCGGTTGATTCATGTGTTTGGCCTACTCCAAGTCCATTGGGACTGACTACAGAGGACCATTAGTTTTGTTGTCATTGCTAACTGCATCACACAAGAGACTTTGCAACATAGAGAGAATATTGCTTTTCCAATTTCACTCACTTTTCGATATATGGACTCTTGATATACAATGAGTTCATTGATTTTCACTCGAAACCTTAAAATAATCTGGAAAACCTCACTAGTAAGGACAAATTGAAAGCAGAGTGTATCAACAGCGTTTCAGTCTCCCTCCCAGCTCATTCATGTCTGTCCATCAGTGGCTCATTCCGCCCACCCAATCTCATCACCTGTCAAAACATTTTGCTGACTGCGGTGGTCCAGGTAATAACCATTGTGGGGTGATGCAGTTAATAATATCAAGTGGACTTGAGAGTTCCTGCCACCCCCTCTTCTTACGTATTGAAAATCAATGTCTATAATAATGAAAACTTATTGCCACTCCCGGTGCATGCTGTATAGAGCAGAACAAATGAACTGACCCAGCGTCAAACACATCAGTGATCCTTTGTGACACCTGAACAGATTCGACCACTCACTCACTGTTGACTGAAGCTCTGAAAAATAAGACCAATATCACAAATTCTGCAAATCAGAGAGCGGGGGTTTAGTTTAGTTTAGTTTAGATTTTATTTTCTTTGCAGAATTTTCAGTTTCTAAAAGAAAAAAGAAGCAATTTGTTTTTCTAGTTTGATGAAATGGGGAGAAAAATATGAAACCTGCACCTAAATATCCTTTATTTAACAAGTGGCATAGATTTCAGCTTCCTTGACACGTAAAGTGGTGAGTTTCACAGGCTCTTGAACAGAAAAATCTTTGTAGCAAATATCATGACATAAAACTGGAATAAAATCACTATCCAAGTGAAAATTAGAGATGGCAGCACTCCCTGACTGGCCTATAATAGGGTTTTTATGTGCAGCCGTATAAAAAAGAAACGTAGTGATCTGTGAAAAAGGGGGAAAAAAAGGGAAGAAAAATTACAAAGCGCCTCCGAGGGCCTGTCTCGTTATTATTAGTTTTAGATGAAAAACACAAACGCTACCCAAGAGGCAGCGCCATGCAGCAGGCAGGCGTTCTCTGACATTTGAAGGGGTGGCGGATAGGGAGTGGGAGAGCTGAAAAAGTAGCAAAACTACTCCATGAACGAGAGAAGCTGGGAAATCACGGCTGGAGCAACATTTTCTTCCCACATCACTGAGACATGCAAAAGACTGAACCAATGACCAAAATGTCTCCTGAAGTCAGTGCTTACATTGTAGAAATCATAATGTAAGCTGGGTTATTGGTGCTCATCCAATATGGAGCTTTACCTTTTCTTTAAATAATACATAAATACAGCTAAATCCCACTTTTCACTCAGGCGTACACACGAAAATCTGACAGAGCGTCCCTGCTCCTATATGCACCATATACTATACAGTACATTGTGCATTGGATTTCTTTGAGTTTACCAAAGTTCGCAGAAGACCTTCAAAAGTTCACAGTTGAAAAATCTGCAGTCCTGAAAACTGTACTGCGTTAAGAGATGATGGATGCTCGTGATATCTTGCCGGAGGACATACTTTGCTAGACTCTTTGGAGAAGCCAGTTGCATCAGTTTCAGCTCTACCTGGAATGGTGAAAAACAGGAGTACAGGTGTGCAACAACAACCAGCAGGGGTATAGGAAGAGGGGGGGAAAAAACCTGTCAGGCTCAGAAGTTAACTACTGCCATGGTTTCACAAACAAATCATAAATATATTTCAAAGCAGAGATAACCTCAGTCAGTGAAGGGTTAAGGGGACCGAGGGTTGAGTGGAAGACTGGAGGTCAACTTGCTTTGCACCACATGACATTTTTTATGCATAATCATCAAGCAAATGAGCATTGCCGAATCATTACTATTCACAAATAACAGAAAAGAACTTGTGTACTTGATTATTTAACAAATATCCACAGTGTATTCAGTAAAACAGTCCACAGTCTCCCACACTCAGATCCCAGATAGGTTGTTATGCTGAGCTCTGTGCAGCAGGACAGCACAGACTGCATGCTAAGTGGTCAGCAGACATTTTGTAAGCACATATTGTTTCATCAGAATATCAGATGAACATAAGAGGAAAAGACCTGCCAGCTTGACTCTAGTTTTTTCTACAAGACTGACAGCACAGAATTCAGCAATCCTCTGCTCACCTACACATGTCAGTCATCACGTCATTATGTGTTAAAACACAACAGAGTGGGTGGTGCTAAGTGTCAGCTGTCAGTTGTTTTAGCCAAGACAAAATACAGCAAAGACAAACATACATTTATTTTAGTGACTTGCATATAAATAACACTTGCTAATGCAGAATGGAAGAGGCAGAGGCATAAGGGAAATAAATTTGGTGTTTCTGGTCATATATACCAATGGTTTTTAACTTTTATTTATTTATTCAGGGGAGTTTCACCGAGTGCCAATCTCTCCTCTGCAGAAACACCCTGACACACATGCAGTTTCACACATTCACACCTGAAAACTGCCCAGTGCAGCCACTGTCTGACCTGCTGTCCACTGAGCAGCAGTTGGGGTTAAGGGCTTTGCTCAAAGAGGGGGAGAGAGGGGCAAACGCTGCTTTTTTACTGTCAGCTGGGGATTGAACCAGCAACCTTCTGGTCATGAGCCAAACTCTC
Organism: Lates calcarifer; assembly: GCF_001640805.2. Taxonomy (NCBI): domain Eukaryota; kingdom Metazoa; phylum Chordata; class Actinopteri; family Centropomidae; genus Lates; species Lates calcarifer. Next base: position 16,245,759 of record NC_066841.1, on the reverse strand, counting down.
TAACCTTTAGGCCACCACAGCCTAAAGCTGAAATAAATTATATTACAGGAAATTAGGTTCAAGTTTAAACAAACAAAACTTTAAAGGACAAAGAAAAAACAAACAAACAAACAAACAAAAAAAGACTATGGCTTTGGTCCTTGACATTTAGTAGAATATGAACCCTTTGGACCCAAATCAACCGCAGAGGAGAAATTAAGTAAGGTTAAATGACTGAGCCCCTGTAGGCAAAGCTGAAGCATATGTAGATGGCAAGTGCAGGAACTGTTGTGACAGCTGCTAAGTAAACAGTAATTTCCATGCATATGTACAGTAAAGACAAAACAACATGTTAAATGATGGCGATGATCAACATGTAGCAGTTCTACTCCTAATTCAGTCAATTAGGCAATCAAAACATCTTGGTTCACCTCTACTCTGTAGCAGAGCAGTGTGCAACACAATTACATTCCTCTCTAAAACAAGTCAGTGGGATTAACATTATTCAAATGGTGAGACTGTGGAGAGCACTGAGGTGAGTTGTAGATGGATCAAGAAAGATGAGAGAAAGTAAATGTTATGTTACTGAAGAAGTGGTTCCATACGGAGTGCTGGAATCTCATCATCACAAACATATTGAGGCACAGTGGAGCCACATGATTGCCCATATGCTAGAACAGCACAGTCACACTGCACAAATATCATATGTCTATACAGTCTTAGCAAATGAAATATGAATGATGTGTTTGCCTTTCCAAATTTCTAATTAGAAAAAATAATATGTTCGTCCTACATTTCCTGCAGAGATTTTTCCCTATTACTTTTAGAGAGGTTACTGGTTATTTAGTTAGTTATTTTGGTATTAATTCAGAGTACTCTAGGAGTGGTGTATTTTTAGCAGCTTTTTCTGGATTTTCTGATCCGCTGTTTCTACATGATGATTGCATTCAGATCTTAGGAAATTTAAAATTTATGTCAGCCGCCTCTCCTTTTTGCTCATGACTGATTCCTCTAATTGAATCTTTACATTTTGTGAAAAAGGGGGTCAGATACTGCAGGGGTTCCCACACTTGTCTTTGAGCTTTCTCTGGACAACCTGTAACTCTGACTGAAGTTCGAACGATTGATGTTTGTGTGTCTGATCATAAATCCATGGCTTTTTGTTCCCTCTACAACTAAGCCCAGCCTACATCAGAAATCCTGTACTTTCAACTCTGATTCTTCCAGTGGATTTTCTGAAGGCTTTTGATAAACTTCACACCAATTTCCTTGAGTATTCCATTGATGAAATGACTTATAATGCCTTGTTTGGTTTCTATTTATTTATTTATTATTTATTTATTTATTTATATTTATAATTAGATCTTATTAAGCTAATAAGTACAACAAACTGTATTAGAAGGCTGAAAGTTGAAAGTTGATCTGCCCTGTGGTTTGTAAGTTCTCCATTTCCCCCTATATTTCCCCTTATTGTTGCCATTTTGAACCAATCAATTAGTTTTATGAATAAAAATGTCTTATAAAGCTCCTCTAAGCAATATTTTTTTCTGTTAACAATGGGTCAGGTGACTGTGTGTTATGAATGAGGTCACCTGTAGTGGTGAATCCACAGAGAATTGAGTTCACCGGACTCACTTGAACAAGCAATTCTACAATTCCCTTACGTCTACTGAACGTTTTAGCATCTTTAAGCTCCTTGTTTTGGTTTCATGGTCTGGCAGCTTTACTGTTTTGGACCAAACTCCTCCTCAGTCTCATCCATCCCTTTTCCAGCCTGATCAGGCAGCTTTTTGTCAGTGAAAAAGCTTTGATAAACACGCTGCCCGATAGTTGCACCGTTTAGCAGACAAAATTAACAACTAGCTGGTGAACATAATGGAGCATTTAGCAGCTTTGATGCCAGATATTTACCCAGAATACTGTTAAAAGGAGAGTCAATATTGAAATTACACTTGTCAGGTGAACAGGAACACGATTTCATATGAATACTAATGATGCTCCTTGTCTGTAACAAGGCACCTGTTTGCTAACACATTTGCCCTTACAACTTTATAAGGTGATAATATGTCAGCGTTGGGTTTACTACTTGCTCAAGTGACCCAAAGTGGTAAAAAAAAAAAAAAAAAAGAAAGAAAAGAAAATCAGTTAAGCAGCTTTTACAAAATGCTCTGCAGGCCAGTTAAATGTTACTTCATTTTCCTTTCTTCAGACTGCTTGGTCCAGCTACTATAAATAGATCTGGAGCCACAGGGTCCTTCTCTTCTTACACACCTAACACACCTTACTCTACCTTCATTCAAAAAGGCAGGCCGTGACTCCAACTTTCAAAATACCTACAGTACATACCAATAAACTGTGAGTGTTTCACAAGGAAGTTCATCTTTGAAAAGTTTCTGAATTCAGAGCCCTCTACAGTGACTGCCCTTGCCAAGGTTACTAATGCCTTACATTTTGAAAATGGAACCATGACTGTTCATCTGTTGCAGTTTCAGATCTAAGCGCAGCATTAAACACAGAGGGCTGTTCTGTTTTGTCACATGCTCTAGCGAGGAAAAAATGGGTAGGTCTCATAGACCACACAGACCTATATCTGTTGTTGTGGGAATGGCTTCTTTTAAGTGCTTACTGTGGGTGTAGTGGCACGTATTGCTGCCTGCCACAGTGTGTGTTTGATACTGCTAATGATGCCAAAGTCAAGAGTCTTCAAATCCTACACATTGTGGCTTTTAACAAAGTTCCAACTCCTAAGAGAAACTTTTGCTCATTGCTAAATAAGAACTAACCTGTGCTCAACCAAGAACATCACACTTCCCCCTGCACTGGCACTGAAAGTTGTTGTTGGACCAAAGTCATGGACTGCAGAATTGTCCATAATGAATATTATTCCTAGGACGTTTGGGCTGGTGCTTCTGTAGTTGTTGACTTTCTCAGATGTAGCAGTGGCTGTTGGTGAAGAGGGAAGCTGGCAACCAAACACCAACTGCCAAAGTCCCAACTCTGTTGTGATACTGTGGGGAATTGAGCAGTGCCAAAATGAGCACTGCTAAAAATTAACACTGCCTCTCATTTAATGCGGTAGCATCATAAAAGACATGCAAAAATGATGCTCATGTTCACACTGTGCCATGGCAGTTAGATTGGCTGGAGAGCCCCAAACAGGGAGACAGGGAGGGAAACTAAAGGGGAGAGGAAGGTATGAGAAAAGGACAGATGAGGAAAATAGAGAAGTGAAACATTATAACCACGGGGGACTTCCAGGACCCATTTGACCACACACATTGAGATAAATGCACCACAAAATGATCAATAGCAATAGCACATGTCCCTGAGTTACCTGTTGAGTCAGTTCACTCTTGTACAAATCCAGTCAATATAACAGACTTTCATATTTCCGCAGTGTAATGTCTAAAGCTGTATAGGTCTTCATATAAGAGCCTGAGAGAAAATACCACTGAATTTAACATTAAGGCGTGTTGTAATGTCCTGTCCTTATGTTAACTTGTACCTGACATACATGCGGTAAATCATTAGATATGACATCGGTGTAGCAAATCCATGCGCCTCTGGGTTCTCTTCTGAGTTTTTTGTCCATCCTACCTTGTATGTGAAAAAACACAAATGGCAGGTTCTTTCACTCAGTGACTTTGATAGGATGACATCTCTTCATGAGAATAAATCACCAGCATCAAAGTATCATCCCAGGCTCATGCCTCTTCATTTACATGGCTGTCTACCATGACGGTGCCCACACACACACACACACACACACACACAAACAGGGAGAGAGGAGGGAGACATATGCAGACAGAAAGAGTAATACATTATTACCTTTGAACATTTGCATATGTAAGAGCAGAAATGTAAAAGCTACAAGAAAAAAAATTATGTTACACGCTGGCCAAAGACATAAATGAGAAGAGAGACAAAAAGTAGAGAGAGAATAACTGCTGTGTGACAGGAATCACAGCAACACATACTGCTGAAGCCTGAAGTGCCCAGTGACACACATTTGACCACTTTTATTCATGCTCACATTTAAAATATCCCCGGGGACATAAACAATGGCAGATACAAATTCAATTTGCACTATGTTTTATATTTCCAACATCATAAAACTACGGGTATGCTGGGTCAAATACTGTTTAGATGATATGGTGCAGTGCTGTGTGGCGCCAAAAGGCACAAATAAACTGTACAGGCTACTGACACTGATACAAAGACACACTTCTGGAGTACTTTCTGTGTGTGCTCATTTATAATTCTTCTCTGCTCTCAACTGTGATATCCGGATTATAGCATTTCTTTTAATAAATAAAAAGATGCTAGGGATTAATTTTGAAAGCAAAAATCCAAACTTTTAAACAGTTTCCCCAATCTTTTATTTCCTGTCTGCTATCAACCCTGACATTTGGATTGAAGGTTCGCTTCAGCAATTTAGTATTGAACTTCCATAAAGTTGGGGGATTTGCAAGACACAGATTAAAAAGAGAAGCCAAAATCTGTACAAATAAGACTGAGATCTCCTGACTTTTAGTTAAAGTGGGTGTAATCAATATTTTTATGATAAATATTTATCAAGTGACAATGTGAATACAATGTGAGAGGGGTCACTTGTAGTGAACCAATGGAGAATTATTATATTATAGCTTTATGGTGAGTTTAACCTCACTGTTTAGCTGTCTGGCCCACAACTTTACTGCTCTCACAGTGTCAATTTCAGCAGACAACAGGCAGTGGTTTTTGGCAACAAAACTGTAACAACACAGTGCACACTACTTGTTCAGCAGCAAATGGCAGTTATCAACTAACGGGTGAACATAGTGGAGCATTTCATAGCTAAAGAGTCAGATATTTCCTTGTGCAGATGGTGGAGACCAAAAATAAAGCTAGAGAGAGTAAATATTGGACTTGGATTTGTCAGATGGTTAGAAACATGACTTTAAATTAATTCTAATGTTGCTCTATAACTGCTATGTAAATAAGCAACTCTTTATTAACATAAACTGTTAATATTCAGATATTCAGATATTGCAGCTTTAAAAATATGAGTCAAACTTCAAAAACCCTGGATCCTACATTTCCCAAAATGCAATGACATTTTTCATTAAATCCTGTCTAGTAACAGTCTGTTTAAAACCAAAAGAGCGCAGGAGAATTCTCCGTGTAGTTACTATAAATCCAAACTTTGTTGGGCATTGTTCTACCAACTCTATGGTTCTTGTCTGCCATCAGTGCTGATATTTTGATTAATACCATGGAACAATTTAGCTGTGTAAACTGGACAGATGAGACCGTGTTCACAATCTTTTTCGGCGTGGGTGAGCAAAACACTATTGATTTCTCCTCTGCTGGTGGATTAAGAAACACGTATGCCTCTCTCAAGAGAGCGGTCTTGGGATGACTTCAGTGTAAATATGAAATACTTGTGTGTACGTGTGTGTGTGTGCGTGTGCGTGTGTGTGTGTGTGTGTGTGTGTGTGAGAAAGACAGACAGAGCGATAGATTGCTAGCTGGAAGTCTGGCAGTGACATTTGGCTGTTTTCTGTCTGACATTTCTGCAGTCAGACAAACAAAGTCCAATCTGTCAAGAGCAACAGAGCAGCATGCAGAGATACCTTAGAAGATAAAACTTCTAAAACTAAAAGAATCTATTCTAATCTAGCATTAGATTGTTTATATTCACAAAAGTTACTGCCAAAAGGCCATATTTATTGGAGGAGGTGACACATGTTATACTAAATACTTTTTGTATCTCTCTCTTGATTCCTCTTTAACTTTTTAAATTCCATTATTTATTTCCTCTCTGTCTTTCATCAATTGATCTGCCTTCACTTTCCTTCCCATTCAAATTTCTTGTTCACGTTTGTGCATTACAATTATATCCTCAACTTGTAAATGCAATCCAAGGTTGGCATATTATGTAAGCCCACACAAATTAGAATAGTTTGAAAAAAAATCTAAGAACATTGTATAATGGGTCAAATTGCCATCTAGAAAATGGCTGTATACCGAGGATGGATAAGACGAGATAATCTAGACAAGATATTGGTTCTGTCTCTTTGGCAACAGGAATATAGCTCTGTTGCAAAACATCTCTCCTTTCTTTTATGTCATATACTGTTGTCTACATAGTAAGCTAGTGGCAGTGCAGATAAGTTCTAGTTGTCGGCCTGTATTTTCCTGCCTCTCTAATGCTGTCTTATTACCAGCTTTCCATCCCAGAGGAAAAGACCTCTCTCTACCTGTGATCTCCCAGCACTGACACTATCTGCACAGTGTCTCTGCTGATGCCATGCAAAATGACAGCCCCAAGTCCTCTGTTCCACTGCCAGATAACAGTGCAGGGGGCCCATAAAGCAGAAAATACCAAATCACATTCCGCTAATACCCTTAGTGGTGACAGCCTCCGTCTTAGTTCACTTGAAATCTGCTGCAGCAAAAATACCAAGGGTTGTCCTACTCTAGTGGCTCTACAAGTTTGCTAGAAACTCTTTTATTGAGTTTGCATTGAGATGAACCAAGAAAATGCCACAGAAAGCATCAAGCTGAAACAAGATGCCAGAGGGTCATATAAGAGGTGACAGTCATATCAAAGCAGCAGCTTTTGAATGATTTATTTACTAACTGAAGTAGTTTTGCTGTAAATCTGCATCTATGAATGAGATGCCCAGAAGGAGCCTTGAGTACAACTACAGCACCTTCGCGTTGGAAGGAGTCTATAACAGTAGTTTGGGCATCTGATGAAGATGTCTACCAAATGCCTCGTTCACTCTTTGGGGCAAGCCCAAAACATACTGAATTGATTACAAATCCCTTGTGGTCTGGGAATATCTCAGGATCTCCCAGGAAAAAGGGGAGAGTGTGGATGGAGAGAGGGACGTCTGGTATCCTTTGCTGCCATTGTGATCCAGAAAGAACAACCAGTGGATAATGGATGGATAGACATAGGGGTGCTATAATCTTAAGCAATTTTCTCCAATCTTCCCCACATATCTGTGAGCTGATAATGTCCCATCTGCATGCTGAGCCAATCAGGATCATCTTATGCTCCTTCTGTCAAAGCCTGGTCATCAAGGTTGACCTACACTGGCAGTATTTTGTCTCACTCATCAACAACACCACACCACCCGTCTGGCAGTGGCAAGATGCCAGCAGTGGGATGACTTCCAGCAATTTCATGTGGTGTGTTGTGCTCTGATGACAGTGAGGCCATGTGGTGATGGCTCCACCAAGTGCTGCCCCTCTGCCCTTGTGAAAGTCCCACTAGCCCTTCTCCACTGTCTGGAGGACAACAAAGATTATGCTCTGTGGCCTTGTCTTTTTTATCCAATCTGATATTAAAATATCTGAAACTCTCTCTCCCAAGAAGAATGCCTTCAATATTAGTAGGTGGATTGGATACCCTATCACTCTCTCCCAGGGCTTTTCTGAAAGGAAGGATGAAACACTGTCAAACACAATGACAGGCTTGGCCATTTTCAAATGAACACCCCCATCCCTGTCTTTCTCATCATCAGAGTAGAAGGGAAGGCAGTTTGCAAATACATGCTATGCTCTCAGTCTAAACATAGGGTTGCCCGCTGCCTTTGCAATGGCAAAGCTTACATTTTGGCAGGCAAAGACCATCCCCGTTGGCATCAACAGGCTAGATCAGTGGAATGTGAGCAGGACATATGTGCAGCATTGACTAGACCTGCCTTTGTTGGCTTACCATCCTCCCACATTCTGCTTTGCAGGAAGGATGGGTGGGGAGTGGAAATTTATTCCTGACTGTCTGGTGTTATGCTCAGGTCTCTCTCCAGGTTCATGTTTAGGACCCAGAAGAGACCAGTGGGCGTGAGATTTATTGAGCAGGAGGCATAGAGAGCTGATGCTGTAAGATATGCATGTGTTGGTTGTGCTGTCTCTCACCTTCTGCTTAGTAGGTGGATTGGTGAGATAGGCCAACTCTGCCCCAGGTGACCTGCTGTATGGCATTTACAGTCAGTGCAACACAGCATTGGCTGTCTAAGTATATGATTAAAACAGATTGGATGGGTAGCGAGAACAGATTACTCTGGGTTATATTTCTATAAGGATTCTGATTTTTTCAACTCATGCCACATCTATATTGAAAAAGTTAATGGTTGCTGTAGGCTCTCTAAGTAGATACCTTTGTCTTGGCAATTGGGTGTTGGTTTGTGGCTGGTGTTGTGTCCTGACAACAGACTGCTGCAGCCTCACAATAGCTTTGGCTGAGCTTCAGAAGGCATTTTTGCATGGAATGAAGACTGAAGATTTTGTTCCCTATTTCTTAGAGTGAGCTGATGCTAGAAAACAGATTGCTACAAGGCCAGTATCGACCGGAGGAATCAGTTAACTCTTTCATGTGCTGTACATAGCATGTCAGTATTGTTATTAAGATAGTTCTATCATGTAAATTGTATATGCACATAATGGTGTAATAATGCACCATTGTGTGTATATCAGTGTCACACTGTTGGATGCAGTTACTGAGATTTGCAGCCATGATGGAAGGTAAAATCCTGGATGAGATGGAACAATAGCTGCATATTCTAAGTGTTCTTTTGTAATCACAAAGATTCACATTATAACAGTAGTTCTGTGATTACAGACAGAGCATGCAGGTGGCATGAGCCAACTGATGGCTATGACGGTTGGGCAACCACGGTCCAGAGTGAAATATTTCAACAGCTACTAGATTGATGGCAATGCCATTTTGGATTTTAGCAAAATGTCTTAAGAACCATTAAGTGGATTCCCTTGAAACTTAGACAGACAGACATTCATGTTCCCTTGAGGATGATCAACTTTGATGATCCTTTCACTTGTCATTCTGCCCTATCCTCAGGTCAAACTTTTAATTTGTTCTTAGGTTTAGGACCAAATAACTGCAAACTACTGACATTTCCATCAGCATCAGCTGCTCTTCCTTTTTAGTGCTACTTGACAAATATTAGCATGCTAACACACCAAACTAAGATAGTAAACATAGTGAACATTTTACCTGCTGAACATCAGCATGTTAGCAATGTCACTGTGAGAAAGTTAGCATGCTGACATTCCTATCTTGCTCTAAGTACAGCCTCACAGAGGTGCGAGCATTGATATTAACTCTTAGTTACATTGCATACATTCTTGTTTACCAATCAGCAAGAACTCTGCAGTTGATTACAAAAAAACCCTTTTCAAATGTGTAAACACATTAACAAAGATTCTGTTTTATTTTACCTTTCCTTAATATTGTCAGTCCTACAGAGATTGTCTGACTCTTTACTCCTGAGTTAATCCACATAGTTTAATCAGCAGACTGTGTATTACATGGATTGTTTCCTGAGTTTTCTCACTCTCACTCTGTTTATGTGAGGATATCACATTCTGTGACATTACCACGCTTTCGTGGACTTCCTTTTAATCACTATTTCACTGGTGACAAACCTTGAAGATGTATGAATAGCTGCTCTGTAAAGAATGACTCATCGACAATAGACTGTAGATTACAGTCAGTCCCTCAACTGAGAGTGTGCAATGTGGATGTCAAACAACACAAAGGGATGAAAAGGAAAAAAAAACAAACAAAAAAAAAAAACACGTCAAAATCAACAACACGAACACACAAACAAACAAATGCACACACAGACACAAACAACAGTGCAAATGCTGTCATCTTCATACAAAGACACATACTGCAGGCTGTTTGGTATTTCTGGTGCAAACCTCTCAAGACATTAATGAGTAAAATGTTGGCTCATGTTGGGTGGATGGATTTTCACACTAGGCATATTCTGCTAGAGAGGTTTCACACAGAGCCATTGTTTTATGATTCACACATATCAAAGAACTACACACACACATGCACACACAGAAATAAACACAGATTTAGGGAACACTTCATGTCGTTGGAAGTTGCGTACTGCAGGCATGGGACTCTGTGTGTCTGCTGCTCTGTATTCAGTGGCTGCCTATGGTTTGGATATAACTCATTTCTGAAAGCAAAAGCCTGACACCCCACTGTGTCTCCTATTGGCTTACTTTTGTTTTTGTTTTTCTGCTGCTCTAATATTGCCTTCCCCAGCTCGCTCACTTGAGAACAATCTGCCTGAATTTACTGCAGCTGTAATGCCATTTTCCCCAGGAAAGGTGACCTCCACCCCAGGTGTGGTGAATCTGTCATAGCTTTGCTTCCATTCCTGCTGCTAATGGCAACAATACTTTGTTGTGTATCTTCATGCTTGTTGATGGCTTTCTGCAACTAAAGGAATATTTCAAACAGGAGTGTGTTAATGAGAGATATAAATAGCTGTTTATTCACTACGAGTTATGTGTGTACACATATGTGACACCTTATTTACCTTGCTTATAAAAAACCTAATACTCATCCTTCTACCTTCCTACCAATCAGTTTCTTCATATCAAGAGGGTGATAATGTGATAGTAGAGGTGAAAAGCATTCACAAACAGTACATTCTTCTGGTTAATGGGGGAAAAATTGTTAAAGCCACAAATTAAAGAATTTGTGTTATCTTGCCATTTCCTCATACTACAAAAACAAGTGTCTTACATTGTATGTTCTCTCATACACAGTAAGGATAAGCATGTGAACACTCTGTGACTCCACTTTGCATAGCATATGTAAAATTAATGCTTTTTCCATTTTAGATGTCCACAAACCACACATGACTTTTTGAGACTTCATCACATGTGAAATGCTGTTTTACATTGATGAACCACAAGGACCTGTATTTAAAAATTTCAAGACCAATGCAGTAGAAAGTAGAAGAAAAAGCTATTTTTTTAAAATGCAACTTTCAGAGTTTACTGTATATCAAAATGAGACAGGATAAAAACTGAGAAAATATATTGCATTATAGATCGAACATTATGAAGTCAAGCTGACAAAGCTGGGAGATAAAAGCTCCTGAAAAGGTGAAACACATTTAGAAAACCATCATTTTGACATCTTTACATCAGCTGAGTAAAAGTATATATTTTTTTCATCTTTCTCCCATAGCACACCCACATCACGGTGAAAGCACACTCTACATTTTTTAACGCCAGTCTCCTCAGCTAGACGAAGACCCACTTTTTGTGGTAGACACAGCACCAGTGTCATCCTGCTCTGTCTGTTGCTAAATTAAACAGAGAGAGACAGAGATTATGGATGCAAGCTCGACTGAAATGGAATGTGATTCTTAGGATGTGCGACTTGTCTGACCTCTTTCTTATGCTTTAGAACAAGATATTTTCCGCTGTGAGCTAAGCCTATGAAAATCTCTACATTTGGATCATCAGAAAAGCATAAACCAATTGTGCAAAATTGGGGTGAGGAAAACCCATGGTGGGAACGGCATCTGTGATAAGATGACACTCTGCTCGAATGCATTTTGAGAAAACATGGACTCCTCTTGAGCTGTTCACCACAGCTTGCAATTTCATACCATTGGTGACCTATTATATTCTCATTAGTGTCTTTCAGGGGCAGAAGAAAACTTAAGTCCCAAGAAACATAGGTAGATTTTTTTCAATTACAGACACTGATTTGTTATGCACACTTCTTTTAGATATAATTTACATCTTGAGGCACTAGGTCAGCATTAACATAGTGAATTCAGGATGAGAATACTGAACAGTAAGTCCGACAGACGACCCGCAGTGTGCTGACTAAGGTACAGAACACCAATGGAAATACTCATAACTTGGAGCCTAGAGATCTATAATGACCCTTGGTTACCATACATTTGATGTGAAAAGGGCTGCAGGGCCATGCAATGTAAAACTGTCCACTCCATTAATATCACAGGAGCTGTAAAGCTGTCACTGCCACTCCATGCTCTTCCCACATAAAGCTGATTTGTGATGGCTCCAATCCGCCAGCCCTCAGTCTCCCTAATGATGGCGAGATCCATCACACTCATTTAATCAGAGCTGAAAGGAAAGCAAAGAAGATGGATGAGGCCATTGTGTGCCTCAATAGGTACTTTATAAAGTCACTCTCGTACCCCATCCTACACTGCCCAAAATCTAGATGATAATATAATCAGTAATTTAGTGCAGTTGAAGTGGTTTCTTTTTTTTTTTTAATCACCAGCTTGAACTGTTGATGCTAATGAGAGTGTAGCACAAACAACGTACGCTGCTGAATTGATGGTTTCATTCAATAGAATGTCCATTCTTCCAAGAGCAGTTAAGAACATGGAAAAGACAAGAGACAGAAAGGAGAGAGGAGAGAGACAGAGGATGTGACTGATGAACCAACATCCAAACTTCACTTTGGAGACACGGTCCTCCAAAGTGAACCAAACAATAATTACAAAACAGTTCACAAGTGTTTTCTCATCTATCGTCAGGGCAGCATTGTTTGTCAGTGCTCTCCAAAGCCCATACAAACCTAGAATAGTTACAGATATGATTAATTGGTGTTGCCTGATTTGCCACCACTATGGTTAAAGTTGGGTTTGGATTAAGCAACTAAAACATCTTGGTTATAGTTATGGGAAGAATGCGAAATGTGATTTTCAGTATTAAATTTAGAAGTTAGGTATTCCAAAAAACTCTGTCTCCTCCTAAGAGTTTTTTCAGTGTGACAACAATATGAAAGTACATCTGCCTTTGCCTCTGATGTAATCCCTAACTGGACTCAATGTGGACGAGTGAGCGACCGAACATCAGATTATGTCAGTGTTTCCCACTGAAGATGTCCTAACCTGCTCCGTGTGTTAGTGAACAGGCTGAGCAACGTGCTGCTTGATAAAAAAAACCCAAAAAAAAAACGCTTTCCCCCGTTCTATTTCTGTGAAAGGTTTGCCCCTCTTCCAACCTAAGTTATATCATATCTTAGCTCTACGTCTGTGAATTTGAATCTAACTAGTAGCTAGGTGCTGGCTAGATTGTCAGATAACATTGTTATTCTGACGTTAGACTCAACATCACCATTTATTACAGCCAACATAATGAGCCTATATATAACTATGCACAAATCATAGAAAAAATCTATCAATCTATCTATTTTCGCTAGCTGTATGTTAGGAAGAGGTGTCAGAGAGGACAACATTCATGGCCACAAGAATCTCTTGATGATTTCAAGTTTTTTGAACAAAAGACCAGTTTGAAGAGGACAGTTCTGGTGAACAGACAAAATTAGAAACAAATACAGACAGAGACAGAGAGAAAAGAAAAAATCACCACCATTGGCAATCAATCACTCCCAGCTGATACATAATGCATGTGTAGTGAGTACTGGCTTCTTTCTTTGTGTACATTACCAAGAAAACCCTTGTAATCAACATCTGTGTTCTTCTCCACATCAAGAATGATAGCAGTACACACCAAGTGTGCAGGGTGCCAGAGTGGACAGGCTGAGGTGGTGGACTTGTGCCCCCAGAGGACCTGGGAGTTCACTGTGCAGTCAGCTGTGCACGAATGAGGAAGTTAGTGGAGGGAGTGGGAGTGATGTAAAGAAGTATGGAAATAAGCCTGTAATTCTCCATCTGTAGGAAAGTCTGTTCACTACCAGACATGAATAATCTGTCAAGGGACCTGTCCTTGCACTCTGGTGAGACAGAAACAGAAAAGAAAATGGAAATAGAAGGAAAATCAATCCCCAAAAAAGAAAAAAAAAAAAAACAAAAACATGATGAAAGACAAGTGGGCAAAAAAAAAAAAAAAATTAAAGGGAACATGGCACAAGGTTATTTGCTTCTTTCTTTTCTTAATTAATGAATAATAAATGAATGTTTTTGCAGTTTCTTTCTTCTCTTTTATGCTCAGTCATGACCATTTCAGAGACTTTGCTGCAACTGGCCTTTACCTGTTCATGAGTGCAGCCAATCCCACAACACCAGTAATGACGACTGTGCTGTGTGTGGACATTACGTCTGCAATTCAGCAGAAAGTTGACAATGTTATTTTTTTGCCTAAAGCTATTGAACCATATCCATCTGTGCTCAGTAAGCTACTAAACCATCTGTAGATGTGTGTGTGTGTGTGTGTGTGTGTGTGTGTGTGTGTGTGCATACTCAGGGGTGGGTGGTGGGTTGATATATTTGGAAAACAAATGGGTGGACAGAGGTGGGGGTGGACAGTGAGAAAAGGCAGAGGGGTATATGGGTGCTGGAGGTGTGCAAGCAGCCAAACAAATAGCTGACTCTGTATTCCTACAGGCAAAATGAGGTTACTTCTCCGGTGAAGCTGCCCAATAAACTCTGCAATGAGGTTAGGGTCATAGCAAGACAGGACTCACAGCTTATCGCTTTATGTATGTGTAACTGCATGTGTGTGTGTGTGTCTGTGTGTGTGTGTAAGCATGTATTAGTGAATGTGTAAGCCTGATGTAAGGATAAGGAGCAAGAAAAACAGAGAGGAAGGAAGGGGGGAGGCAGGGAAGCAGAACATGAAAGAGGGGAAAAAAGTGGAGACACACACAGAGCGAGATGCCTACCTTCACTGTTTGAGAGAGCTTAGCCCAGTGGGACAGCCTGTGCCACCATATTAGATTTTCTGCCTTATTGCCTCAGCCAAACTCTCTCGCCTCAGGTCACTTTCCTGTATAAGGAGGACGACCATTACTCCAATCTCCTCGAAACCTCCCCAGATATGTTGATCCAAGGGCCAAGGCTTTAATATCAACCGGCTAACCCCTTAAGATCCACGCCAAATTAATCCAATTCAAACAACGTTAACAGCGAACTTGTCAATATTGAAAATATTAACTTCAGTAATACATGTGGGTATATCCTATTTCAAGAGGCAGGGGTCCTGAGAGACCAGGAGGATTCATCTTAATAGGGAGCCGCATCAGCAGCTGCATCAGTACTCATTTAGTTAATAAATGATGAGGGGTGTGTTGCTAGAGAAGCTTCCTTCACCCTTTTTTTATCCGGTCACAGGGTGGATGAAGGCAATGCAAATGATGAGGGAGGGAAAGCTGTAATCTGCAGCTGACAGTGATGGGATCTCAGTGGTTTTAAAAAAAGGAGCAAGCAGTGAAAAAATCAATATGAATACAGAAAGCAATGTTTTCTCTCAAAAATCACTTTATCTCCATCGCTCCTTTTCTAACTCTCTATACTCTCTCTATCTAACCTTGAGTGATTAATGAAATGTAATTCATGTGCAAACACACACACACCGCCTTGAATATAAACATGACATACCTAAACACTGCAACACCAACACTGATACCCCTTATGCCTTCACTATAGATTAGTGCTGTGGATAAGAATGACAAATTGAGCTCTGGATGTGAAAAATATATCTCATGGTGCTACATCTAAATCTTTCAAGAAAACATCCCTTCACGGAAACACAGTAAACTTAGTGGGATAAAGTGTGCTCATCATATACTCAGCAGCGGATGTAGTTATGGGAGACATGGGCAGCCACCCCCAGGGCGGCATCTTGCTGAGAGCAGCGTGGGGCGGCGCGACCGCACACCACATCAGCGATATCATGCCACTGTGTGAGTCAGTTAATCTGGTGCATGTCAGAGTGGGCACCCTGATTCTAGTTTGGGGCGCTAGACAGACAGGCTGCTGCCTGGGGAGGTCTTCCTCTGCTTCTTCTTTTTGTTTCACAGTGGTTGGCATCCAGCTTATTGGTGCATTACTGCCATCACTGGGAAGGAGACAGGGATGGGGGCAGGGCTAGACTGGAGTCACCTCAAGCATACAAGCTAGAACCGCCACTGCATATACTCCACCCTCTTATGCAGCTAACCTTGAACACTTAACACATTAGAAGTCATTCAGCAAACATGGTTAAGAGGAAATTATACATATGAACTGTTCATTCAGCAGCATGCTATAGATGAAATGAGGGCTCTGCAGGTGATTGTTGAAGCTTTGAAACAAATGAGGAAATTAAGAACACATACCATATGACTCCATCATCATCCATCATACGCATCCATGACACCGGCTCAGCATGTGCTGGTGCACAAGAGCCTTTGTAATCTTCCTCATGCAAATTCATATACTGAGCTGTATAGTACTGCAGTTTTTTTCCCTGCCATATCACAGCTGAGCTGATCCATGAATCAAGATTTACAGAAGCCGCAGCCACTTTACTGGGCCAACATGACTTGTCAGATATGCTGCAGTACGCCATTCACAAAACAGGAAAACACATATTATGTTTGTGTTTGAAGTCTGCATGCTAAATATCTACCTGAATGACAGAAGACTAGGAAGGGTGTACATAAAAATCCATTATTGTTCTGTCATTAGCTTTTTTCTTTAAACAGAGAGGCACAACAAGCTATTCTTACAACAGCATAGACAGTAAAGAAGTGGCTGAACCCTGCATGGTGTAATATGCACAGAAGCTGAGGGGACAAAAGAGAAGTATGAAAGAGCAAAATACATTTCTGTAGCAAATTAAATAGAGATAAGTGCTCTCTCCAAACAGAGAAAAGAAAAGAGGTATTTGCCAGAAACTGCGAAGTCATTCCTGGGTCATGCAGAGAGAAGAAAACAAGATAAGACTGCTGTTGAAGCTGTATCAGCTCTAATATTATCAGCCCAGGGACCAGTAACAAGCTTTTCCCTAATAAATGGACAAACAGCAAGGTCACTAAAGTCTGAATTCATGGATGGCATTTCTAGAAGAATGGCAGCTTTAATGACTTGAGATTCCCGTTTTAATGGGAAAAAGACTAAATTATATAATTTAATTCTCTCTGCTACATTTAAAGACCACTGGCCTTAATCTTGGTGCAGTACAGAGAGCTGTCCAAGCTCTGTGACACCAGTCAAGTCCCATCAATCTTATGGTTTGTTATGATGTAAGAGAGTGTAATAAAATTACTCTGCAAGCTACTTAGCAAAGGCAATGTCATATTTCAACATCCAGAGATTGTTTGACCCTTGTCTTGCACACTGGAATGTTGTGTTTCATTAGTTGAGTACAGTAAATGATATGAGGAGCAGCACCTTTTTACAGCTCACTGTCACCGAAAAAAAGAATACATACACACACTACGTATGTGTGTGTATGTGTGTGTGTGTGTGTGTGTGTAGATATATATATATATATATATATATATATATATATATATACACTGACCTATGCCCCTCTTGAGGTCTGACAAAACTGCAGCACATGGTGAGGTAAATTTTTATAGCAGCTCACTTTGTCAGTCTCATCAGATCAGCTGGGGGATCTGACAGATTTTCAAAGATGCTGGATGGTCATGTGCAACTTCGTTCCTTGCTCCTCTGAGTAACTTTAAGACAATTGAGATCATAGACCTTGACTGAATTCTGGGTCATGTATGATGAAGATGTGGAAAAACTACAAACACATGCTCAGTCTTCCTTTTGAAATTCAAGAGCTGTCTTTATGAATATTGGTGAATCCATATTGCCAGGTAATTTGTTGAAAGTGAAGCAGAAATCAATAACTCATCAAGCATATCTCCAACTCATAGACTGCTAGTAATCTTATTTAGTATGTTTTGCATCAAGCTCCAGCGGAAAATAACCACAGTGTACATTATCACCAAAAAGGCAGCGATGGTTACATTTTCTCTGAACTCTGCAAGGTCAACAGCAACAGCACAGTCAGCGTGACTCTGAATTTCATGGACACTAAATGCTTTGTCAGGCTGGAGAAGCATTTTCTCCAATAAAATGCTCAAAGAATGCTTAAAGATAATGCACAAAAGATTTATTGTACCCTCCAGAAAATGTGTATGCTCTAAAAACTCTATGGGACTTTAATTTCTATAAACTCTTTTTGTCTTTAGGTTTTTGTCATTTATGAGATTAAAAGTGTGTAATGCTGCATAAAAGAGAAATATAGGAGTGTCACTAACCTCTTGTTTAGATTCTGCTGACTCCAGATATATGCAACACTTATGGGGGGGGATACACTCAAGTGAAAAATGGCTCCACTGTGAGTTAAAATGAGAAGGCCAATAAATGCCTGTGCCCAAGAAAACAGATCAGTAAAAAAGGGAACATTTCAATATCTTGTCAGCATTAATTAGTACGTAGCCTGCTAAAATATTAATTATTGGTTCACTGAGTGTGCTGTACGTGAAGATTCTTAGTTAAGGGGAATTGCTTGGCTTAATGGCACCATCTTAAAGGATTTGCCAAAAATATCTGAACACAATAAAGTGATTGTTATAATTGTTATAATAGTTTTTAATAAGGTTGAAAGTAGTTAATTTGGTGTATTTTGGTATTATTTCATGCATGTGAAAATGATACACTGTCCTATAATCAAATATAGAAGAGAATATGCTGTGTAAAGCACATGGTGATGACAGAGAGTGCACACACACACAAACACACACACTCACACTCACACACACTTTCCAATATGTACACTGCCTTCATGAACCATAGCTGCACTTTTTGTATCAGAAAGATGTTGATTCTTGGCTGGAGCTAGATCCAATTACATTTTATTGTAAAGTGTTCGTGTTTTCTCCTCCTCCTTTCTGAAAAATCCTTGAACTCTCTTAACGTCCCACAGTTGCATCTAGGGCGTATAATGTAAGTCGTATCAGTTTACCATCCAATTCCTACTAGCTCCTCTGGACAAAGAGTACATCTTGATGCAATAGAACCTGCAGGAACATTTGGTCTGGATAAAAATCACTCTGCCCCTATACACACAAAACCTCCACCTTTCTGTCTTGATAGGCATATCTAAAGGCTGCCTCAGCTGTCTCTGTGAGGCTGACCATGTTATATGTGTAGAGTCAGATGGAACTTGAAGAGTCAGGCCATGCATGCTGCTGTATTCACATGGGAAGATCACCATGAATGGCTTTTGATAGGATATGACAGAACCTGGATGGTACAAAGATGCACTTAAAACACAAGCTGGAGGAATCAGACCCCTGTCCCACCCCACCCCCCAGCTCAGGGTACCCTTTTTTCCCCTCACAAATCATCTACTGCAAGATGGTTAAGAAAAAAGAAAATACCCCATATACCACTGTTATGGTGAAAATGTTAAAAAAAAAAAAAAAAGTGTGAGGAGTCAGAAGGTTTCCTGTCACCACAAAGACCCAGTGTCACATATATACATGACTGAGAGAAATATAGAGAATGTGCACTTATTTGGATCCTTTAACAGTTTGAATCCATGTCCCAGTTCACTGTTTGGAATGTTTGTTATGTTCTGTTACCAGCTCATCAGCAAAGAGATGTTATTATCATTATTATATTTTATCTGAATAGGATTAAAGGGAGGTCTCAGAGCATTTTTCTGTATATTGGAAGCTTCAAAAAGGGCCATGATGATGACGATGATTTTATCCTTATGCAACTGTCTCTTTGTTGACATATACATGCGCGCACACACACACAGACAGCAAGGAGGTTATTTTTGGACCCATTTCTCTGTTTGTTAGCAGCAAAAAATATTCAACAGATGTGACTGGAATTTTGTGGAATACTTTAAAAGACATTGCATAATAGTGAAGATAATAAAAAGATACATAAGCACCTACATAATTTTGAAAATGGCCGCTGCAGAATCACAGTTATGTTAATTTTGTGTAATGCAAAAACTGCAAACCAGTAGATGTAATTCGATAATAGTCTTGTGACAAAATGCTGCAGTCAGGTTTTCCATCAAACAACTGCCCTTTAGTGAGTCTCAGTATAACAAGCAATCCTGCAGATGATGATAGAATTTCAAACGTAAATGCCAACAGCCATCTAGTTATCCTTAAAAAATTAGTATCATTATACGTATATTATTCAGGCTTCTTTGATACGGGTCAAGATGCAGATATAATCTTCTAAATATTTGATATTATTAGTAACAGATTTCAAGGATTTTACAGCCTCAGAAGAGCTATGTGCTCTTTTTGTTAGTTGTTAAATTAAATAAATGATCTACTTTATTCCGTTTTAATGGAAACTGTGGTAACATTAATTTTTAACATTTAAGCCATTTACTAAATCCATCCTCTCCATCTCCCTGTTCGCTTGTCAGGGTCCTGGCTCCAGTGGCAGCAAACTAACATAAGCAGCTCAGGCATCCTGTTCCCAAGCCATGTGCTCCTAGCTCCTTCTAGGGCATCCTGAGGCATTCCCAGACCAGTTGGAATACATAATCCCTCCCGAGTCTTCTGGGCTTCCTCCCAGTCAGACGTGCCCAGAATACCTCTGCAGGGAGGCTTCAGGGAGACATCTTAATCAGATGCCCCCACCACCTCAGCAGGCTCCATTCAACATAAAGGAGCAACTGTTGCAAGAATAGGTTAGGAGCTTAGATAGGGTATCAGAGAATCTGAGCTCCCCAGCCTATCCCTGCAAAGAAAACTAATTTCAGCTGCTTGTATCTGCAGTTTCATCCTTTTGGTCACGACTCAAAGCTTGTGACTAGAGGTGAGAGTTGGAGCGTAGATCAGCTGGTAAATCCTAAGCCTCACCTTCAGGCTCCGAGCAAGGCCTGAAGGTGAAGCCAGTACAGCAAAGTGAATTGAGCACAGAGGAGAAAAAGACAGAGAATTACTGAGGCAGATAAATGCATTCTGTGCAAACAGAGTAACAGAGGGAGAGTAAACATTTGCATTTGCACAAAGGAGATGGCATTAATGTCCAATTTGCTATGAGCTGTAACACAGTTAAATGTTACTCATGATCAATTAGGCATGAGGCTAATCTGCGGTGCTAAATCTCAAAATCATTGTTTTATAAAGGAGTGAACTTATAATCGTTGCAAGTACAAATGTGACCAGCGATGCTGAGCCATGAGACATTTTACTTACCAAGCTGTGAATTAACTGAAGTGTTCAGAGGGATGCCAAAGTATCACATTTGAGAAACTTGAAGTCATACTCACAATTAGAGCCTCGAGAAGAGTAAAAACAAAATCTACATCTGTTATTAGCTGTGGTAAATGTCAGCAGAAAGGGTGTTTTTTTCTTCTTTTTAGCAGAGAGCCATATTATTGAGTGCATTGTTGAGTCCAGTCTAATCAGATGGCTCGCACAGTTCTGTTAGACAACTCCTCAGTTAAGAAATAACAAAAAGCACATCAGAAGCTGTAATAAACAAAGGAACATTATTTTCACATCCCTGAGGTGTATCCAAAATTAGCTGTAAAAAAATAGCTGACAGGCTCACATCCTACAGTCGAGAAACACATGAAAATAACACCTCATGAATAAAAACTTTGTCACTGCGGTGTGACTTTTGGCCCCATTGAGAGTGCCAGGTTCACAGCCATCGCGCCAAGTGTTGCTTCTTTTCATTGTCAATGTGTTAATTCTGAATGTGAGAAAGAGATAAGGGGCTGTGAATAAGACATACATGAGTGAAGCAGAAGTAGGCAGAAGGGCACTGTACACAGGATGTTATGAGGTTAGAGCGTATGGAAGGAAATGATTTTGAATCCAGTGAAATGGGATTCACATAACTTTTCACTCAAAAAACACTAGCCGTACTATATACCCCATATATTCTATATATATGGACAGAGTGAGGGAATAATGTTGTTTTGGTGGAAAACCACTTGGGGATGAGTTGAGGGTTACAGCGCACTGTAAGTGTTTGTGAAGCTTGTAAAGTTGCCCAGAGTTATCGTATCTGTCTGTGGCATGTTCCCAGCTCAGTATTCTCTTTCTTTAATTCTGTCCAAAGTAAAACTGTGTCAGTATCCTACCATCAGGCTGTATAACATGTTGCCATAGCTCTGAATTTGAATTTAGCCATGTTTTATTGAAAATATGACTGCCTGGAACAAGCTGAG
Source organism: Lates calcarifer (assembly GCF_001640805.2). Classification (NCBI taxonomy): domain Eukaryota; kingdom Metazoa; phylum Chordata; class Actinopteri; family Centropomidae; genus Lates; species Lates calcarifer. The sequence goes on along the minus strand of NC_066841.1, from coordinate 16,224,063 downwards.
CCTACAGATGGACAGCAGGGAAATGGATTATGCTTCACGACACTTTTAGATTTTGATTCTTTTCTACCACAATTAAAAATGGTCTCTATGTGAATCTGTGGTAACTTCTAGTCATGGCCATGCACAAGGTGCTAGTGAGGTTCGGGGGCATTCAAAAATGTACTTTATACAACAATATATTTATATAATACATCATATATTTATATGATGTATTTATTTATTTTTATTTATTGTATATTTATACAATATATTATGACACAATATTATGCTATGTTTGTGTTGTTGTTAAATTGAGACTGTAGGTTCCACTGTCATTACCAGACGACATATATCTCTGTGGTAATAAGACAGCATGGGGGACATGCTGCTCTTCCTCTCTCATCTCCATCACCTTCTCTTTCTTTTTCTCTCAGTCTCCTCATCTTGTGCTGTATCTTCTCCTTTCCCAAGCTATACTTTACTTTCTTTACAAACTAAAAAGATTAAACACGGGGTCAACTGATATATGTATACAAGTGTTACCTGCCTCCACTAGAACAATCATGCAATGAAAATAAAAATATACTGGGGTACTTGATTTCAACATACAGTACATTTTGAATCTTAACACAAACTTAACTGAAAGAAAGTGACATTGGAAGGATGGAATTAATGTTAGCTAACTAGTTAATTCACTCAAGTGAAACTAATTACTAACTTCACACAGCACAACCACACAGGTGCTATCTAAAAAGGAAACTTTACAGAGCATGCTTTCTGATATTCCCTGCTGGACTGAATAGTATCAGTGAGTCAACTGGGTCAACAGTGCTGCAGAGCTCGGTCCCATACCAGCATGAAGACTTCAGTATTTCTTGCCTAGGCATATGCAGCTGAAAGCAAAGAGGACACCAAGGCCCCAAATGTGTGCATTAGCTTCCCACTTTTGTAGTGTGATGACTGCAAACAGATGATTGTGCACACACACACACACACACAAAAAAAAAAACAGTGGGTCTCTATCACACCCAGCAAAAATATCTGCTTCAGAGTCACAGATATGTTTAGTAAATTAGATGATTAGCTCAGCAGATCTACAGGGTTTGACACATTTAGTGATTTCTGGAGTTCTGTGCCTGCCAGTTGTTTACCAATTTCACAACATTTTACAAATTCGTTCAATGGCCCTGTGTGTGTATGAAAATTAGGAACTGAATTTAGTTTTCACCGCCTTTACTTTCCACTTTCCACACAAGATCTGTCTTTTAAGCTAAATTTACAGATATGGTATAGCTCTTATACTAAAGAAAAAGAAAAAAGACCTTAAGTCTTAACATTTTCCAAAGTGAGCCCCATATACACACACACCATCAGTTGCTTGCATACATACCCCTAGTTTTATTTTTTGTTTTGTATTATTGGTGAAATTATCTGAATGTCCCACATATAATTTTTTGCCTCATTTTAACTTTTGCCTCATGTTTTTACATGCATGTTTTCTTTTCTCACAGTCATTACAAAATTTACAAAATTACAGTAAGTTTTTAATGTTTGCAATTATAGGTTTATCTTAGCATATATATATTTTAAGTCCCAGTATTATTTCATCACAACTTTCATCACAAAAGAATTTGTGCCCCCTGTTCCATTAGAGTCGGTTATGTACTAATCTCTACCACATTTATGGTCCAGTATACTTTGGTCAACTGTTCTGTCAACTGTTTCTAATTTTTGATCACATAAAGGCAATAGATATACCTCAGACTGTCGTCTTCAACTAGGTCCTATCAGTAATACCATCAAATACAGTTGTACTTCATAGATTAGATGCTGTCTTCTTTATTATTGTTTAGAAAATCATACACTTCCTGATGCCCATAACCTGTCTACTTGAGGTTCTGGCTACCTGCCTCATGACTGAGGTTACTGACTTTAGAGCGTCTTTTATCATGTCCATCATTAATTAAAATCAGGATGAACTGGGACTATAATTTATACTGAGATAATGAACTGCTGGTACCTTATCATAATGTTATGCGACATCTTAAATACACTCACTCACACACACACACACACACTCACACACTCACATCCCAAATATACTCACACACCAAACAAACTACAACACATTCATTTGCATAGATGTGCGTCCTTGTACCAAAAAACAAAACAAAAATAAGCAAACAAAAATAAATTGCCAGCTAGCTCTGTGAATCTGTACTTAGGTACTACAATGCTTTGATATAAATACTAATGTCAGTATGCTAACATGTTTGAAATGACAGTCCTAACATGTTGATATTACAGGTAACATTTACCATTTCCAGCCTATTGGTATGCTAACATTTGATAATCAACACTAAACATACAGAGCAAGTGAGGCTGGATGTCGTTAGTTTTGCAGGTATTATGGCCATAAGCCAAAAGTACAGCACCAAACAAAATCCTGTTTTCATGGAGATACTGGAGAAAAAGTCAGGGGACTACCAAAGTCACAAATATCTAAACAAAAAAAAAAAAGGGTGCCAATACATCAAATAGATGTTGAGATATTTCACTGGATAAATAAAGAAAAAGTCATTTGCTGGTGGCACAAGATGAAAAAGTACGATTATCCACAAAAACCTTAAACTTGATCCCCTGGACACCATGGAGGTCTGTGTCAAATTTCATGACAATCCATGTGATAGTGGTCAAGATATTCCACTAAAAATAAAAAATGTCAACTTCATGGTGGAGCTACTTGAAAGGTGTGAGAATCATCAGTGTCAGCAGACTTCATTCTCTGGGATCCATCACTGGACCAAAGCGGTGGACCAACAGACTGACAGACCAACACTGGTCTGACACATCGTAGTGTCATGCTGCTAGCATGGCTAAAAAGACAAACATATATATATATATATATATATATATAAATAAAAAAAAACAAAAAAAAAAAAAATAATAAAATATATATATATATATATATATATATATATATATATATATATTTAGCTGTTTGTATCTTAGAACATCTTCCATTTTGAGTGTGTTAATCCCTAAAGAAACCCACAGATGCTCTTCTGAAGCTCATATAACTCATGTCAATATGTACCCTTTGTCCAGTGCTGGCACAGTGCAAACAGAGACACATGGGTTTGTCTGTGCAGGACTAGTTCATCCCTTGTGTCCCAAAACGTAAGCGAGAACCCTTTTGTGTAATTTCAATAAAAGCCTGTTGGCTGAAACCTCACTTTCCTCCGGCCAACATCCTTCCATCAAAGGCTCTCATGGGGTCTGCTTAGTTATTAGCCGCTGCTCCATATTTGTGAGGTGTCACCAGTAATAAGCAGGTTCCAGGTTACCTCTCCCTGTGTCTGTCAGGCAGAATATTAGATCTACAGCTCCCACAAGGCCTCGATGGGACCTTCTACCTGCCAGCACCATCAATTAGCCAAACGCACAATAACGTCATATGCCACAGGAACATGGGGACTCTTAGGTAGGAGCTTGGAGACATGACTAGCTGGTATATGATATTTTCACATATACTGTCAACAGAGGAAGTAGCACTGCATAATGTCAGTCTTGCACAGGGGGGCACATATATGGATTGATGGATTCAAGCACATATGGACAATTATTTCACATAGAATATACTGACACATTTTGAAACTGGTTGAAAAACAGTTTTTTCTTCAGTGCTCCCTCAGAAGCTCCGTCCCCCAAACTCATAGCTGCACATCACCAAGGAAACCCACAACAACAACTGACCAGTGAGGAAAATGGTAGAATTGAGTGTGAACACAAACACAGCATCTGCAACATAATGGGGTAAAGAGTTAGTGATTAGATGTTTTTACAGAGCTACAGTGACCGAAGACAGGTCTGTAGATTTATAGCTTAGTTTAGCTACTCCACTTGGCATAGAATTTCAAATTATGAATCAGTCCCACTATGCTTGCCAACTTTTGTTTGTAGGTCCTCAGAAAAGTTGTAGGAACAAATATCCCAACAACAAACAACGACAGAGCACTTAAGTTGTGTATTACATTAGCTGCAGTGAAGCTAAGAGTTTCTCAGAGCTAACACTGTAGCTGCAGACAGCAACACGCACAACTCTCCTCCTAGTCTAACATTACACCAAGAACAAATAGAATAGAACACTGATCCACTTCATTTATATCCCAATTCTAGAGCCAGGGCCATATAGAAACACTACATTTTTTAAATAAAACTGCATTAGACTATAACTGCTAACCCTTCCTTTTTTATATATACCTAATCCAACCAGTCAAGTTGCAGTTTACATCTATGTCTGTCCCAGCTCAGATGTAGTGAAGATTTTGAAGGAATTTAATAAAAGGTGTTAAGTCTATTTTTGGGAAATTGAAAGTTATCACTATATTAACATGGGATTGCAGTTAATGATTTCTAGTGAGAAACATGCTGTCTTCACTATTTTTTTTACAGGGGAGTACAGAATACTGATAGAGAGCTTTGTCACATGGTTCTACATCAGTCACCTGAAACTCAGTATCAGCAATACCAATGAGTTTGATGGTGAGCCACCAGATGATCAGAAGGTCCCTGTCCTGGCTGTCATCCAAGGAGAGAAAATTAAGAGGGTTCAGCATCCTATCAAATATGAAATATCTTCACAATTTCACCTTCTGTTCCTGAGCTATGGTGGTGAATAATGGGTAGGGAAGTGTTTTTGCTGAACACTATTACACTTGACCTTTGACCTTTTGGATTTAAAATGTCAATAATTATCCATTTTATCCTATTAGACATTTGTTTGAAATTGTGACATAATCTGGCCACTAATTGCTGGGTTTTGGCCAAACACGTGTTTTGTGAGGTCACTGTGACCTTCTCCTTTGACCTCTGATGACCAAATGTCCTTGTGGACATTTCTGCCAAATTTAAAGAAATTCCCTCAGGTTCCTGAGATATCACATTCACGAGAATGGGAAGGACAGATGGACAAGCTGAAAACAGAATGTCTCTACCTACATCTGTCACCAGAGCAGAAGTATAAAAAACTTGAGGCTATGTTTTCAGGGTCTTTAACATCAAGGAAGTTAGATTTAAGGTTGTATTAATTACCATTTATTTCTTTAATTAATGGTGGAATTTCTGTGAACCAAAAGTATTAATATTGTACGTAGCTGTTAATATATTCAAATCCACATTTATTTTCTATTCTTTTCACTGAGATGCCTGTACATCATCAACAACAGGTTGCACAAGTGATGGGACAGAAGTCAAAGAAGTTTTATAAGAGCCCACTTCTGCCCTTCATTTTGCTTTCGCTACACCAAATTGCTCCTCACTGCAACTTACAGCAACTTTCTGCTGTTTCCCCAAAAAATGCTGAGCTCTCTCCTCCAGCATGGCTCTGCTGCTCTCTGTCACTCTTCACGTCTGAGCGCTCATTTGAAATGAATGACTACTGCTCAGTTTGTCTCTCCATGTCACTGCTGGGGTGAGTGTTGGGTTATAGGGGTTGTCACTGCTGCTGCCAACGCCAGACCCTCAAAAAGGTTCTCAATTGTGGTTTCTGAATATCTGTTGGAGGCGGCAAGTGTCAGAGTCAGGCTGTCTCAGACTCTTCTGTTTGAAAGGCTCAGTTGGATATCCAGTGACTGGTTCAACATGGCCGACTTTTTCAGCTGCAGGGATGTCGAATGGACATAGGTAAAATGCACAGTTTTCAGGGAAAGCTCTTTGTTGGAGAAAAAACCCTTTCTGTTGCAGATGGAGAGTGCAGTTTGTTTTAAAATTTCGCCTTTCATGCTGGCGAATACTAGAGTAACTTATTCTTACTCGTTGCATTTAATTACGTTACAAACATGCCTTTTACAGTGTGGTAAAAATGCAATGTGAGGCTTGAAGCTAGAAAGTACATAAAGCAGCAGAAAACTTTGCAAGAATGGCAAAAAGCACAAAATTAGGAAGAGCAACTGTATTCAGGGAGACAAACCATCGCTGAATCACAGACAAATAAATTACATTTCTTGCCTGTTCATCACCCCTGCCCCTACAAATTTATGTTCATAATGCAGGAACACCTAGTAATTCACATAATCAACCAGTCATAGCCTCAAAACAAAAACAAACAAACAAACAAACAAAAAAAAAAACAGCTGACACAAATATAAAACTGTGTGCAAGATGACGCAAAGAACAAAATTTTATCTAAAAGACCAAAACTGAAACTGACATTCACAGGGTCAAGACCTGCATCAAATATGTTAAATGCCTCAGCTGAGGTCTGCTTAACTGATTATAAACACAATGTATTCCAGGAATCATCACCTTTTTTTAATATAGTATAATAAGTGCTTTAATTAATTCAAGCTTAAATTACAAAGATCCTTTGAAGTTTTTTAAGTTCCACACAAAAAAAATTTCAGAGCTGCTTTAACAGTGTCAGCAGATGAAATGCAGCCAGTCAGAAGAAAAATTCAGGGGTCATGCTTTCATGGTTCTGATTTACAAAGATGTCTGTCAGTGAGGTGCAATAAAACAGCCACACTCACTGTTGCCTCAGTATTTCCTCTCCCATTCCTGTTCTCTCATCGGATTATTATTCTAATCAAGGTGCTGACATGTCAAGAGCTGGCACCAGTCACAATACAATACAATGTGAGGTGTAATAAAAATGTGTGTGGTTTCTCCCTGACATTTCCAGTTTGATATGACACCCCCACAGAGCCTTAGAGGAAAATAGACATTTTTTTTCTAGGGAACCAAATTCATGAACATAAAAGCCTTGCTAAAACACGGTGAAATCTGCAAAGGAGGGGAAAAAAGACAGCTATTTACAAACCTGAACACCTGGAAGCTCACCAGAGCCAAATGCAGGAACATCAAGGCTGTGTGAAGAGGCCAAGGAGCGGCTGCTGCTCTCAAGTTAATCAGTACAATGAGTCCCTGTCATTGTTCTATCACACCCAGCGCTGAAACTCTTCATGAGATAATAAGCTCAAAGGAACCAACTGTGGCATGATGAAGTGTCTCTGCTGCAGCTCCACTAGGAAAGTCAATTTATTGCTTGTTTACGCTACGTGGGGATTTGGAAAAAAATAAAAAATAAATTGATAAATAGGTTGACAGCTACTGTTTTAACATTAAGATTCATGAGTATATGTGAAAGACATGAGAACAAACTTAGACTGTCCTATTTGCTTTCAGTTTTTTACAAAACATTCAGATGAACAGAAACTGTCCAATCCCAATTATTCATGTGCTGGGACAAGTGACACCTCCATCACAGAATATTAAAGACTGGTCTCTGTGCCTTGAACTGCAAAGAACTGTAATCCCATTATCAGATGCAATATTAAAATAACAAACCCTAAACCTAACCAGGAAGAGTTCAAGACTTGCAGACACAATTGATATGTATAAGCTGTATAATAATGTTTTGCCTGTGATGTGAGTGTTGTCAGCAGTAAACAGAGCAAGAACTTAAATTTATGAAATGAAATAAAATGAATTAATCTGACTGCAACATCTGCCGTAATGTGGCAATATGCACATTTTTTTAACTTGTCACTGGGAAGTAAATTTATTGTTGATTTCACAATGTAATGGCTTTACAACAGTGATTGTAAGTTAGATGCAATTCAGTCTGCCAGCTGGTGTGAATTTTCGCTAGGAAATTAAGGCTGGAAGAAAGTGCATCTGCCAAGTATATACAGCTGCAGCCAAGGCACAAATGTTAAGGAAGTTGAACTTCTAAATTTGGTATTGCTCAACCACAACAGAAAGAGCACTGGTAGATTTCCCCAGGTGGTGAAAATGGCGGATGGTGAAAAAACCAGAGTAACTGTGGAAACTCTAACCAGCAAAACAAAAAGAGCCTCCCTGCCACATGAGGACAAGAGGGCCAAGAGGGAGAGTGAGAGAAACCAAGGTTAAACAAGAGTGAACCTCTGACAGAGAGAACAACCGGGACTTGACAGGGTTTAAAACCAATAGTCAGTTGGCATTATTTCTACTTGATCAATACAAAACAAAACCTGCCTTCTTGGAGTAAAACAAGGTGACTTACTCTGCCTTTATCACAGCAATGAAATTGGGCTTTCTAGCTCATATATGGATTATTGTTGTTGCTATGGACAGTCCAGTCTTTTTGACAGAGGTACCCATAGTGATACCACTTCGAAACGCTGTGGGGTTGAAAAGTCATCTATTGTCACTTTAATACCATACTGGTCTGAAACATCTTCCGGGTAAAGTGGATACGATGTTAAAACTTTAAAAGAAAGATAAGATGAAAAAACTTGAGCTTGTGTTGTGTGTTTGGATGTTCCCTGAGAAATGGGGCAAACCTATCCTCATACAGACAGAATGGTGTATAGAGGAACAAGAAAAGTACAAAGGGCATTGTGCATGAATCAATGCACCAAGGAGAGAGTAAGACAAGATTAGAGATCAGTGTATTTGCAGTGCTTATGTTATTGCGGATAAAGTCACAGGTAAAGCCCTTGTCATTATATGGAGGATTAAAAGCAGCAGTGTGCAGCTACCAGGGCCGTATGGTGTGACGCATGCAGTGATTAAAGTTTTGGTCTATCAAATGCCAGAAAAAAAACATGCCAATTATGAGTACAAACCCCAAGGTGATTTTGTTTGCCAAGCTGTCCAAAACCCAAAGACTTTCATTTTATCATCACGTGTCAAAAAAAGCTGAAATTGTTCACATTTAACCACTGAAGCCGGTGCATTTGTGGCATCTTGGCTTCAAATATGTTGCAGATTAGTTTGTGGTTCGCTTGAATTCATGATGGTTAAAATAAATTCCAATGGTGACGAGGTTTCACAGCAGGTAAGAATAAAAAATGTCCAAAGAAAACTCTCAAACCACTCCTGCAGCATAATCTATCTCTCTGCCTTCCATCCGGATGCTCAGTATGACCCACTTTTACCAAAATATGGCTAAATACACTTTTTTCCATTTCTGGCTTGCATGTCAGACCACCCATAGTAATGGTTGCTTGCAACTGTGTCTGTCTAAATTTGTTGACTTGAAAGAGGAAAAATGGAAGGCCTGGGCAGTTGCATTTGAAAAGGAAGAGAGCAGCAATGGGTCACTAATGCAGTTAGTAATGTAAGATATGAGAACCACACAATGAAAAAATAAAAACTTGACTTGAAGGGAAGGAAAAACGGGCGCTATCTCTACTTGAATACAGCTACTGCTGCTGGCAGAACTGTCACTTACTTGAAGGAGACACTGATGCAGGTTGAAATGGGTTATTTCATGCACAGAGGAGAGCATGATTAAATCAATTAATTAAATTAAAGTCACCTCAAAGTCACATTAAAGAACAAAAAAACTTTAATTGAGATTGCCATGCTAAGTTACTTACTGGATTCAGACTGCTTGGAAAAGCAGAAAGCTTTCAGGTCCGCACAAAAATACACACTAACACACGCAAAGCTCCACAAGCTATTAATTGTCGTTTGTCAAAAAAAAAAATCAGCATGCTTCCCCTTGCAAGGTCCTCTAAAAGCGCTAAGACAGCCATTGAGTGGTCATTACTCAATGTGTTGGCAATTCAGTTACTGATCACACATGAAGAAAATAAGACAAGTTGGCGTAATTATCTGTCGACACTACATTGTGCTGAAAGTGTTCTGCAGTAAAGCTGTAATTGCACCATACTGTGAGCAAAACAAAAGAACATTAGTTCACCAGACAGCGATCACATTTCTAATTCTAAAACCTAAAATAGTCATACTTTGCATGAAAAATAGCCTCTCCATTCTGCCTGAAAATCTGCATAGACCTACTGCAGAGTATGTGGACAAGTACACAGTCAGTCATGTTGAATTTATTTTTCACAAATACCAATATGTATGCACATATAGAATCCTCTCCATGTGTACGGCCCTCCATGTGGCTCCAGGTCAGATGAAGGAATTTGAGAAATGTGCGAAGAGCGTACTGATTTCTAAAAGGGAGTTTTTTCTCTCCTCTGTTGCAAAGTGCTTGCTCATTGAAGGAGCTGTTGAATTCCTCTCTACAGTACTGTAAGGTCTCGACCTCAGTCTGTAAAGTTGCCTTGGGATCATGTACGTTGTGATTTGGTGTTACACAAATAAAACTGAACTGAACTAAAGAGGGACCATGACACAAAACAAGAAAAAACATACTACAAATACTATAATAATTCTAGTCAGGAAAACCAAAAATATCTAAGTTGCAACCAAAAATAATAAAAAGTGTGGCAGACCACTCTGCACATATTCCTGTAAGAAACAAAGTTCAGCAGCAATGAGGACACAGAGCACTCAGTTCATCTTCCAGAATGCATTTCTCATTTTAGTTCCAATAAACATTGAAAATATCTGTGTGTAACAGTTTCTGTGTCCATAAAGTGCACACCTGTACCTTTTCCACTCAAATCATTAAGAGAAAAAACATTACAACACCAATACAACAATATATTCAGGCCATCGACATTTCACCATTTTAAGTGTGTTTCTTACTTCAAGCGACATAATAAATAATTTGGGGCGACCATAACTACATAGTGCAAGTTACACTTAACACTCAATTAACCAAGCCAAATTCAGCCAATACCAGCTGACATTGGCCGAGAGGCGGGGCACACCCAGGACAGATCGAGTGTAAAATGTATAAAGTGTAAATTTACAACACTCATATTTATACATTCACAAGTCAATGCCATTTAATGTTTTAAAAAATGTATTCAAAATGTAGTTATACCAAAGGCAATAACACATACGACCATTTCACTGCAACTATGAAGGATGTCGGAGCTCAATTTACTACCGTGTGAGGTAAACAGCCCTAGCCAAAGTCCTGCAAGACAACGTTCAGGGACAAAAACCCACATTACGGCGGCGCGGCACTTAGTCCACCTGTTAAGTGTAAACCTGCAGCCTGAGGAAGCCGTCGAAAGTTTCCAAACTTTTATATCTCCACACAAATATTTAAAATAATATCTCAGACTCTTACAAAAAATGGCGTACAAACGAATCTTGTTTTTTCAAGGGAAGGTTAAAGTACTAACCTGCAAGATACAGGCTCAGCAGCAGCGAAGAGACGGAGCACTCGGTTCGTCTTTCAGATTGCACCTGGGCTGTGGGCGGAAATTTCCCATGCCAACAGTTTCCAGTGCCAACAGTTCCACCTGAAGCGCTGCTCTGCTTTACTGCTCTTCAGAACTGTCCATGTTTCAAAACTAAATACCATAATTATTACTATTTTCCCTAGGCTGATATCGTGCCCTTTTAAATCGCTAGAAATTAACACTTGACAAATTTAATTACAAATTAACACAAAAGTGGTCACACGTGTGTGCCACAGCAGCGATCAAAACCAAAGCCTGTGATTTGTTTTGATCCTCACTATTTTTTCTCTATGAGCATGGTAAATATGATTTTGCTTGGAGGATACTGCCAGCCTAAGGTTTTTTGTTTGTTTTGTTTTGTTTTAAATAGCACCTCCTTGTATACAAACAAGCACCAAATACAAAGGACCTTATGTGTGTGTGTGTTTAAATACTGATGATTTTCCCCATAACATGCCTACCAGTTGCTTTGCCATTTGCAGACTCATGCAGGATCATCTGTTTTGGTGGTGAATAAATCAGAGTGTATTTACATTATTACACCCTGAGTGTGATTTAAGACAACATAAAGGACCATGTGTTTAATTCAGTCAGAAACACACCAGTTAAAAGATAAAACCTTTTTTACAACAACAAATAACAACACAGTTCCATTTGACATTAAGATCTCTACAGTAAGCTGCCCCCTGCCTTCCCAGCAAGCGTGCTGAAGATATAGCCGCACTGTAATGCAAATCCCCCCATGGGTGATCACAGAGTGAGGCCAACAGTACTGCGTTATCAGTCTCAGAGCCACTGGATAGAATATATCAGATAAAGGGCTGGGGAGGAGGAAGCAAAGCTTTACCTTGCAGCAAAATGGGCGCAGCAGTTTATATAACAACCATCAGTGTACAGCAAGTCATTTAAATAGACTGCTTTGTTATGACAATGGAGGGAGACTGGAGTGTGTAGCAATTAGCTGATAGATTAGTAAAGCATGGCATTTGTGCTCAGCCTGAACTAATACAACGCTCTCTTTCAGTCAGGTGTTCATGTGTTTAGTTGGTTTTCATGGCTCTGCGCTAATCTGTATGCTTTACCCTGCTGGTATGCTGAAAAGAGGTGCAGGAAAGGAATGCTAATACCCCCAAAGCCAGAACTATGTGGTAAAGGTTGAGCAAATGGTTCTTAGGTTCTTAGATAGGAGTTGTCGCTAGCTTAATAACAACAAAATAATAAAAAATAATTTCAAAATGACTGACAAAGAGGCAAATGTGGCCAATTGTTCCCTACTATCTGTATGCTCTGTTTTTTCTCCTCTCTTGCCTCCATGTTGGGCTGCATCCCTTTACTAAATTATTGCCCTAACACATTGCCACTCACTGTCTAGTATTCAGTGTGATTTCTCTAAGCTATTTCCTCTTTCTTCCATTTCCTTCCCATGCAATTCTTTGCAAATTTGATACACAATTAAAGTTGATGGGGAAAAATATCCTTTTGCAAGATTCAGAATGTGACTGGACATCACTATAGTTACATTATTGCGCAGACATTCAGTGGGAGATCAGGAGGAGGTGAACAGAAAGCAGTAGCCTTCCACTGGAGGAAGTCAGGAAACTTCACAGGATAAGATATTGCACAAAATACTACCCTGATGTTTTATCATCCCTCCTTGATGGATCTCTGTATGAGCAGTTGGAATGGTATTTAAAACAACTTGACACTGCTCCACAAATAAGCAAACAACAGTTTTGCTGCCAATTCTGCACTTTGAAGGGACTGAGGAGATGGCACAGCCAGCACGCAGTGTCAAGACCAGACTTGAATGCCTCGTGCGTCTGGCGGCTCTACAGAGATATGAACTCAGTCACTGACATCATTTGCTGCCTTTTGTACTGAAATGAATTGAAGAGCTAAATCACACAGCTGGCATTCCTCCTTGGCGTGACTCCTTCAGCACGCACCCTTCCTATCATGACTTACAGTCCTTCAAGGCAATTAGCAGATACACCGTATTGGCTTGGGCTTTTGGCCCCGCACAGACACGTAGAATTTGATCGGTGACAGGTTGCATTGTGTTGCAGAATTTCAAAACATAAAGGGGACTGTAAGAAGGATGTTCAAAATTAGGAATTATATGAGTTGCCCTTTTACGTTGGTGGTGCTGGATAGTCACTGTCATACAGCTTAACATCAGCATCCTCTGAGAGCTCACCTCGTAGCTGGATTTTCCAACAGACTGTATTCTGAAATAAGATCAAACTGTTGATCCTTGTGGGTTGTTGGAGTTGCAACACGTACCCTGTTTCAGCAGAGTAGGCTAAAGAGTACAGAATCTAAGAACATGAGCAAAATATAAAAAGCAATAGATACAGTAAACAGAAAGCGATTAGACAATAAAATCAGTCAAGTGAGACCAACCTGTGATGGCTGCTAACATGTCATTTCAGTGACTCTCAAGGTGTTAATGAGGTTACATGCTTGGAACTCTCTACCAGTACACAACCAGCATTTTCAGCGCTCTATATGTGGGCGTGGGAGAGAAATGGGCTATCACTGCAGAACACACTAATGTAGGAATATCAGTAGTGTGCCTACAATATAACATTCAAAACTAATGATGTTTATGTTGCTGAGGCTTTGGAGCATTACTGTGGGAAAGCTAATTTCATCAAAATAATAATGGGAAAAAAAATGGCTTGAAGGTTCCTGTGGCAAAAATGTTACGTGAGCAAATTATTGGGAACTAATTATCAACATTTGAACATTTGTTCTTATCACTTCCTGTCTCTGTGGTAAAGCAGATATACAATTAATTCATAAAATAATGTGACATCTAATTGAGTCTGTAAAATGCTCTTCTTTAAAGTTCTACAGTATGCTGCTCAGGGCTGCGGTGATAGGATACATGACATGAGAAGGACTTCTATTACTCTGGAACTAAGGTCCCTAAGAATCCTTGATTCTGATTGGCTGGTATCTTCCTACAATAGGCCTGCAACCACACACCTCTGAAACTAACAATGGACTGAATGACTATGTGTAATATGAGAGGGGTTGTTCGTAATGAGAAATCCACAGGGAATTATCATGTATCTCTGCAGTTCTGTTCAGCTCTATGGAGAGTTTTAGCATCTTTGAGCTTACTGTTTCACTTCACTGTTTTAGTTCAGTCTCACTGCTGTCAACAACCTTGTTGCTGCAGAAACAGGCAGCTGTTTTCAGAAAACACACTCTAAAACCCACTGTTAGCAATGAGCCAGCTGCTAAAGAGCCAGATTGCTGACCATAACTGCTGTATGTGTAACTGGGCAATGCTCTCCATACTAACATAATGGTAATATGTCACTGTAGTGTTTACATGCACACTTTTTTTTTTTATCTGATCCACTGATCTGCTCTGGAGCAGTTTACTCATATCCTGGATACGTGAACAGGTTACTGTGGTGATCAAACCGAGTTAAAAGTGATACATCTGAGGCCCCTAAAGCCAGGATTATCTGGTTAACACTTAATCTTGGAATGGGTACAGCCACAATTCTACAAACAGCTTATCTGGATAGATCAATAGTCAAATGACAAAAAGTGCAGCTTTCACAAGGATCACTTTCCACTAACAAATCAACCCAAGTTACTCCAGTGACCCCATTTATAATCATACCTCCTTAGATTTCCTCTCACCTACACACTGAATATCTATGGTCTACTTTTTAAACATAAATATCATAAGGTACCACCAGACTTTCTAGCGGTACCTTAAATTGTCCTAAAAAGTGGCACTAAAAAAACATGTTGCTCCCTCTGAAAATTAAGATAGTTCACGATTTTAGATAGTGCTAATTAAAAGCTAATTAATTACCCCTGATATCTCCACTTGCCTTATTATTATCTTCATTCAGATATTTTGCCAATTTCTAGGCATGCAATCATGCAGTATGCTGTAACCTTGTTCTTGGTGATGACAGCTCAACACAGGTCGATAATATAAAATGAGTTATAATTTTGTTTTCCATTGGGATTATTTATTTATTTCTTGGCATAAATTAAAGAAAACATTTTACACTTCTGTGGAATATCCAGAGTAACTGGGACACTTTTTATGGAAAGACATGCTGCTGCTGTGTTAATTTCTTTCAAAATGCAATGTTTTTAAATGTTTTACAAAGAAAATTCGATTTACCGCTACTGCCTTGTGTTGGCAGCAGAGAAGTTAGAGATTGTATCTCAAAACGTCAGCAAATAAAGCCAAAACTATCAGCGCTGCCCCTGAAGACCTAAAGCGTTTTTACATTCTGGGTTGCTTCGTCTACTTTTCACACCAGGCGGCATGTTCTATTGTTACTTTATCGTGCTTGATGTTCCAAAACATTAACAGAGTTGTTTTTTGTTTTTTTGATGACAGGTAAAAGACTCGTAAACGTTAATTGTTTTAGCTTCATCAAATCAGCATTTTCAGATGAAAAACAAACTCACAAAAACCAACTGTGATGCCATGAACACCATGGATGCACTGAGAGAGGGAAAGAACACACACACACCAACACACACACATACACACACACACACACTCCAGGGTGTTCCCCATTTATAAAATGTGAATGTTTATTAAATGTTGACAAGAACATTAAAACACATTATCAAGATTCAGCAAAACAATCTATAGTACTTCACCAAAAATAAAAGAAAAAGAAAACAGAGTTAGTTCTGCGCTGGAACTGAAGGAATGGGAGGACTGAGGGCAGGGGAGAGGAGAGCGGGGGACAGGAGCGGGGCAAAAAGCAGAGCAATAAAGAGGCTGGGAGATCAGAGCTGGGTGAGAGAAGAGGGGAGAATATAGGAGGGATGGAGTGAGGAAGAATCGGCAGCAGAGGCTAAGGCAATTAAGGAGGTACACAGTAAGAAAGATAGAAGGTTTGGGGGCCTGGGGGATCGATCAGGAGGGTGCCGATGCACTGTAATGAGCAGGATAACTGCGAATGATTAGAGCCTCTGATTTCACTCTTTTATCATCTCTTCCGTTGGAGACTTAGCAAGCTGCAGCAGAGAGCGTATCTTTAAAGGCATTCACTCAACAAAAACACAGAAAGGGGTATGGCAAATAATACTCGTCTCTACATTTAAATAACAAGGGGCAACATAGCATCAACATATACAAGTGAGCACAACGTTGTGTCGAGGTGAATAAAGATTTTGGGAGTGGGTTCTTGGGGGGTTTTTAGGGTACGAGCGCAGTTCAACACAGTACCAGAAGTTGGTGTCCACTCTAATGGGTTCACAATCACAATAAGTAATAGTTCATTATAATTATGTAAATCTCTCTGTTATCAACACAAATAGCAGGGGAGGCGAGTTGTACATAAGCATCACATTACTTCAAAATTCCACAGAGAGACACACTCAGCCTCCCGCTCTCTTGTCTGGCTCATGCACATGGGCATGTACAAACCAAAGCATGTGCATATTATGTGTACACACAGAGACACTGTAGACGCACACATGTGCACACGCACTCACACACACACACACACACACATACACCCATACATGCTCTGTTTAGTACAGAGACACAAACACACATTTGCATACATTCTCATACACAGCCAACCTCCTTCTCTTTAAGTGGCGTCATACATTTCCAACTCATTTTATCTCTGTTATATCCTCTGACATTATTATACCTCATACTCTGTGCCATACTAACATCAGCTAGTATTTGTAACATGTATCTGTGCTTTGATGTTGAACAAAAGTGGCAGGAGTCCACCAAGACTCGACATATAGCGCTATATACACAGCTGAGGTGCCGCGGAAACACACATACACACACAGCCATGGGAGATCCTTCCAAGCACCGGTGCTGACAGAGAAACTCGCATCTGTTCCAGTGTCAGAGGTATTCAGTGCAACATTGCTCAGTGCTACACGTTCACTCACTGTCAGCTGGGGCGACACCCTTCAGCACACATTCAAAACTGTCTCCCAGTGCCACAGGACTTTTCCAAAAGCCAAGATGTCAGAAAGATCGCGTATGTCCAGCAAGGCAGCTAATGTGCCAAGAGGTTCCAAATCTCTGCCATATTGTGCCTCCATAAAAGGATTTATATTTGTGCTGCAGATTAGAACGGGCATGTGCTTGAGGGATAATCACATTCCTCCTGTTCATTTGTATTTGACTTTCAGAGTGGCGTGTGGGGGGGTGGGCCACTCCCACCTATTGTCCAGGTAGAGGAAGGGAAAAAGTTCTGTAAATACATCTCATTTCACTTCTTTATATATTTTTTTAACCAGTGGGTTTTGTTAAGTCCATGTGCTTCAGTTCTCTTTGTGTTTTAGCATAGTAAGAAAACAGATTCACATGCTCTAAAAGTCATACACACTATACAATAAAATCTACAGATATTTTTTTTAAAGCTTTTAGTACATCCAAAGAAACTCGATGAAACTGCAAAAAGTTGTATCACCGATTTTAAAAAAAATTATTTTCCGCCCACACCTTGCTTTTGTGTTTTTTTCTTCAGAACATTTTTTCTTTTGCGTTCATTCTTTTTTTTGTTTGCTTGAGGCAATTTTGTTTTTGCCATAACACTTTCCTACTAAAAAGGAAAAAGAAAAAAAAAAAAAAGACAGTGATTGAGAGCGTCAAATCTTATTTTACAACAATTTACTCACTGTTTGTGTGACAAGTGAAACTGTGTCACACAAACAAATGCCATAATGATCACCTGGAAAATAGAAATTACAGGACAGAGGACAAACCATAAGGTGGGGGGTGGGGTGGGAAAAATGCAGTATTTTCACAACAAGTCAGAGAAAAGAAGATCAATGGGGTAAATGTGAGACAGTCTTTTGATTTGCCACTCATTCTGTGGTCCCATATGTCGTCTTCAAATTGTTGTCAGTATGTTTTCCTTCTTGTTACATGTACATACATTAGAGGCTTTGTTGTTTCATATTAACTGCTGAGATGGAGAGAGTGAAGGCATGCCAGTCATGCATCATGTTTAGCCTGTTGGTGCTAAACATTGTAGTCGATCGGGACGCTCTACTGAACTCATGACAGGAAACTGATAGTGTTAGAAAACTCTGTCTGTCTGTCTGTCTCTCTCTGTCGTAGACTCTCTCTCTCTCTCTCTCTCTCTCTCTCTCTCTCTCTCACAGACACACACATAGACACGCATACACACACTCATACTCATAAAAAGTGCTGGGTTACCATCTGCGAGTGCTGCATCAGTTGGCCAGTACTCAGCTGGCAGGCAGATCAGACAAAGTGCCCAATATGCTCCCTAATGGCCCAAGTCAGATGAATGAGATCCTCCATTGTCTCTTTCTTTTTCTCATTTCTCTTTTTCATCCGCACCTCTTCTTCTTCCACTTCCTTACTATCCTGTGATTCCCCCCCGCGACTAATTTAACCCTTGTCAAATTGTTTCCTCATTCTCTCTGTCTCCGTCTCCCTTTCATTATCTGAGGCCACTACCCTGCTGGGTGTTATTCATACAGATCAAGGATGTAAATGTGACACAGTCTACCACTGCGCTGTCCCTTCTCACTGGTGAAACGCTAGACTTCTTTTGCAGAAGGGAGAAAAAAAGGAGAATTTATATCTCCTGTGAGGGGTTTGTCTTTTTCTATCATATTTGGAGCAACCCTCTCTATTCACAGATTATATAGTAAAGGGCAGTGAGACTGAACCACAGTCTAAGTGCCATGTCAGCACAGATGGGAGGTCAGAGTTACATGCCAGGAGGAAATCACTGGTGTGTGATTCTGCAGGGGACGGCTGGACCACCATGTCAGACTGAGTAAAGCTAGCGCAGTGGACTGTGGGCTCAGGGCTCTCGTATGCTGTTTTTGTGAACTGGATGATCAAAAATATGGGCATCACGGATACATTATTTTTTTAAAAAAGGGACCAGGGGAAGGATTATGGCAGCCAGCATGACTAGTAGCTGAGTGATGGAGGAAGAGGCGCAAAAAGGAAGAGAAACATCAGGAGGAAAACAGCAGAGTCAACTAAACTCAAAGAGGTATGTTTTAGTGAATAAACAATATCAAGACAAGTAATTCTGCCTAGCTGTCAGAAATTGTGGTTTGTAATGTTTGAAAAATTTCTTCTTTTTTTTCCTTCTCTTTTGTCAGTTTCATTTATTCTCAGGGTCGCGGGTGGGCCGTATCTTCATCTCCGAGAACTTGAGTGAGTACTGCCATCCAGTCCAGGAGGACCACTCGATGCCATCGGCATAGGAGGTGTGCTGACCGCGCAGGTACTGGCCATTAAGGTTGGAGGTGTGGCAGTTGCGGTACCACCAGGCACCATGGTAGAAGGAGGCGCAGTTATTCTCAGAGTGGTCGTTATCCCTGTCTTTGGTGGTGAACTTCATCCCATTGTGTTTCAGTAGAGAGTCACCTATGGTGGAAACAAAAAAAATGATGTACAGCAAAAAAAATTTGAATGCATCAGAAAATATATAAAAAGTTAGTCAAGATAAAGAATAACAAAGAACAGTTTACTTACTCTGAAGACTTAAGTTCAATTGCTGCCTTAAAAATGCATGGAAACGTAACTTGAAATAGCAGTTGGTATGAATATAGTTGAAGTTCTTAACTTGAAATTATGAGTCGAAATAGTGTGGAATTATATGTTTGTTTGACAAGATAAAGCAAGTTTCAAGTTTACATAACAAATGACCATTAGTTAAAAAAACTCATATATCATCATTTTGAGTTGAAACAAAGCTTATCTTCAAGGTGAGTTTACTCGCATTTTTAAGGCAACAATTGAACTTCAGTTTTTAAGTTGAACCACATTTATTTTTCAGTATAAATGTAGGTTTATTAAAATGGCTTGTTAGCATGTTGGCATTAGATGGAAGAAACAAGGTTTAACAAAGTACATTTTTTTAAGCAACAGCTTTTGCTGCTTATACCAGAAACCAGTAATTAGACACAAGTGATTAATTTTAAAATGGCATAGGACTTTTCAATTAATGATTTCTATAAACAGAGGAAGAATGTGGGAAATAAATAAAGCTCCACAGTTCTCCAGAGTATTGTGTCTCATTATCTAAAGCAGGAGGTCAGACGGCTTTGTAGCCAATTTATCAAAGGTTCTGTGGTGACCTTTTCATCTTCCTCATCTTAATAGCACATCCCCGATGATTTCATCAGGATGTCTGTCAGTGAATGGACAGAAATGTTAAAAGAGGAGAGAAAAGACATACTTTATGGACTATTACATACGGTTTCATTCTGTCCAGGTATTTTTGTAACCGGTAAAGATACAGTCTAAGTACATAATAGTCAATCAGGGGCCACTCATTCCTGGAACCTGTGATTGTGAATATGACAGTGATGTAGGACCCCTGCAGTAATGCCGCATAGACAAGTTGCATCACCTAAGTGCCCTTAATCATGGTCTGCATGGTTAAGACTGATTTGCACAATCACACAGCAGGACTGAAAAGATCTACTCACTAAATAAAGATTTCTCACTAGCAATTTCTCTACATCGATAACTGCTTTGCAAGCCGCTGCTCTAAGAGGCCTCCAAGTAAAATGAAAGAAACATCTTTACAGATACTGTGGTAGATGTAAAATTTTCAGCAAATGGACATTCAGAGAGCTCATAATGTTCAATAAAATCCCCTTCACTCTCTGTCCCTTTCTTTCTTTCTGAAGCAGGCTTCATACTGTGACCAGAAGTGGATAGAAGGATAAAGCTGAGAGCAGAATGAAAGACGGCTCACCAGCCATCAGGTGATGGCTAACAGCTCGTCAGGGCATCAAACAGCCCTTAATTGCCCAGGATGTGGCCGCCCAGCTCCTTACCCTCTCACTCTGTTCTACTCTGCTCTCCATTTGGCATTACCATGGTAACCAGTCAGCGGGAAAAATAATCTGACAGGCATGTCTGATATTCGTGTTGTGTGCTGCCCGACATTAGGACAAAAGAGATAGTGGGGGTAAAAAAAAAAAAAAAAATGGAGAAAAAGAAACAGCTCAATGGTGTTGTCCAGAGGATGTAGGAAAGAGGTAAGTGGAGGAAAAAACAAAATGAAACACTTAAAGGCTCATTTGCAAGGCACTGGATGTCACCTTGGTGGCTGGGGGGCTGGCAGCCTCCTCTGATGCCCATTAAGATCCAGCTGCTCCCAGCCCAAATGAGCACCTGTCAGCTGATCGGAGAGCAGCCGCAGCACAGCGAAGTACTACTAATAATAATAACAGTAGCACTGCCTTCAGGGAAGCTGAGGTGAGAGCATGAGCATCCTGAGCGAGTCTGAGTACCCTTAATTTGACTGGATTCAAATGTCTAACAAGCACAAATTCAAGGTCAGGTCATGCTGAGGACAGGCCAGGAGCACTATTACAGGACTTTTTTAGCAGACACCGTATCAGGGTAGAAAGCTGCTAACACACACACACACACACACACACACACACACACATCACGTTGTTTCCTCCCCTCTGGTTTCCTTTCTTTACTCTATCTGCCTCCCTTGTCCCTTAGATCCCTCTATCCTCATTTTTATTTACCTCTTCCTCTCCTCTGTTACTCTTCTTCTCTCACACCTGTCCCCTTCATTCCTCCATCCTAGTTTCTTCCAGCCCTCCCTTCTCCTCCCCTGCTCCATATCTCATATCTGTCCCCATTCTCTCTGCGTTCTCAGAGCAGAGCTCCCCAAAGGTTCTTTAAATTGCTTCTTCATTTCAACGGTAGGTTTTTGTTTACGCTGCAGGTCAAGCAGTGCAATTAATTGGCAGTAATTTAATCAAGGTGACAGGTATAGCTGGCTTGGATCTGATGGCTGGGGAACAGGGACACAGACAATAGCAGTCTTTGTCTCTGCGCAACT
The DNA here is from genome assembly GCF_001640805.2 of Lates calcarifer. NCBI lineage: Eukaryota > Metazoa > Chordata > Actinopteri > Centropomidae > Lates > Lates calcarifer. Next base: position 16,202,144 of record NC_066841.1, on the reverse strand, counting down.
GTCTACATGGTTTAACAAGTGGACGCAGCTACTGCACTGTAAAAATAACATACTATTATTTTACTAGACGGCAGCATGTGGAGAAAGTTTGCCCCACCGCTGTGACTTATTCGCATTCGCAATTAGGATATATAAAAATGTATTATAGCAGAAATAGCATATAGTAATCAGAGTATAAGCACAGATTTTTTTGCAAGCCAAGTCTAATTAGTTCACTGATTGTACATACCTGCATTGCCAGAATAGTCTCCCACAGTCAAAGGGTATCCATCATCATCAGGGTCCACTGAGAAGAGGCCCACTCCAAAGGTACCATATTGGGCGTGTGCAGTGCTATTTTCAAAGTCTTCCAAGTCGATACGTAGCTCATAGTTCCCCTGGATGGACAGGGCATGGATCTGCTTCAGCCCTGCAGGGAAAAAAAAGAGCGAGACACAGACCAAAACAATCCATTACAAAGTACTACCAATTGTTCTCAGCAAACAATATAAGGCTATTTCAGAAGGCTCTCAACACCGTACATTTTCTGGAAATAAGATGTAATATGGTTTTTGTCCCATTTAGAGTCTCCCCTTGCATGTGTAGGGTTTCTTTCCATAACGTGATTAGAGTTTCAAAAGTGTACAGAACGTCTAGTGCTCGCACCACTGTTTGCAGTAAGGGTGGAGAGACCAGCTGAAAACACTGAATCAATATATGTGGTTTTAAATGAAGTAATGACACAAATGATTAAGGTTCCTTTCCCACTGACATCCAGCTGCAAATTTATAATTGGAGCATTTCTATTTATTTCCCACTGCTAAACATGTAATAACCATCCTGGGTATCAACTCATGTTCAGCGTGCTTGAAATATATGGTTTTAGCTACGGTTGGCAGAGAGAACCAAATTCTGGTTAATCAAATAGAATAACAAAGTTCCATTGTCTGCCATGATGGTTATAGGGAATTTGTTTGTAATTGTGTTCAACTTTCTATGATAGGTTGGAGTGTCCTGGACAAAGGAGTCGCAGTAGAATTGAGGCTGACCATGCACATGGTGAGAGTAAGTATTTGTAAAAAATCACAAGGCTATCTGCTTTGTTGTTAGATTAAAAACATTTTTAAAGAAATGAAAAAAAATAAAATAAATAATTGGCAGGCCTTTAGTCTTATCCAGGAGAAACTACAATGTGAAACAAACTATTCTCATTCTTCCAAATGAGAAGGTATTTATACCCTGTACAAAACATGTTGAGATTAATCCCCCTTGCTGTCTCTGAACATCAAAGGCAGTGACCTGATGTGAAGCAAAAGTTATCGTTTTAATACTGAAGAAAGAAATTCAAAATGGAACAGCAAGGTCAACTACACCTGTGGCCTCCTGATAATGAGAACATATACAGAATTTGAAAGTCTGCCCTCAAACTACTCTTTCCCTTGCTGCAATACTAGTGTGATAATTTCAGTTCCCTTCAGGTCAGCTAAGGAGAAAGAAGAAAAACTGCTGTACTCATAGGGTATGTTTACTAAACCAGTGGGCTAACGGTGGAGGAGAATTTACTACCAAAAAAAAAAAAAGTGTAATATGTGGTTGGAGTCATCAGTGCAACCTCGCTATACCAGGAATAGCCACATGCATATGCTTGTACCAAAGTGGTTATGCAGGTAAAACTGATTTGGTTTATTAAAAAAAAAAATGTGTTCAGTTACTCATCTATAAATCCCAATTAACTCTTGATTTTTTGCAAATGATTAAGTGCTGCATCCCAACTCATTAATGGCTACAATTAGATTGGAATTGGAAGAAACACTCTTGATTAAACCTCATTTGCATGTCAGTCATTACTATATCCTACATGCATTTTTTTTAGGAAAAAAAAATGTTTTTTATAAATCCTTGATTGTTTGTTTCTGCTTGGAGTCATTACTGATGATTACTTAATGATAAAGACGTGCAGTCCACATCCATCTCTCTCAGCTTCGTAAGATTCAAGCTTGCCATTGCTTCACTGGATGCCCCAAATCAATCTTTTAATTTTTGCTCAATGCTTTAGAGAGAATGTGTTAAGACAGAAAGCGCCTGAGGGAAAAACAGTTTCCATCCCTTCTTCCTTGCCCCCTCCTGCTCTATGTTTGCCCCCGCTGTGATGGAGTGATGGCGCTTCCCAGGGCAACTATTCCTCTTCTGATTTGATCAAAGGCACGAGAGGAATAGTGTGTCAGGTGGAGAGGAGCAGGAGGAACTCAACCTGGGTCCCTTCAACACAAGACAAACAAAAGTGAACTCAGTGTTCAGACTCCGTTAAACCAGCCTTGCTCCATACTTACAAGTGCACTCTATACATTGGCAGGGTTTGTTTGGGGGACAAAAAAACAAAAAAAAAGGTATTTGAAAGCATGCACTGATGGAGAAGCCTAAAAGGCTTCCTGGTTAAGAACGAGGGTTGGATTTAAAGCATGTAAAGGAAGCTGTAGGCTGCAATTGCTGGCTGAAGGTTTGTTTTACTGTCTCTCCTGTAATGTGACTCAGAATCAGCACGACAGCAGCTGCACCACAGGAAGGAGGGTGTTTTTATGAACCCGAACATAGTGATTTTTACCTCCTACGGCAATCATCACCTTCACAAATGAAACTCATTCTCCTTTTTAAAGCTTACAAACCTCAAACTGACTTTGCCTAATTTGAATTCCGTCGTTGTCGAGAACTGCACTCTCAGAGCACCTCGTCTGAAGTTGAGGGCTAATTTGATGACAAACACAGCTGAAATAACCCATTATTATTCAGAGACAGAAGCTTGCAGTCTGGGCCCAAGCACTTAGTTTGGATTTAATCTAGCCCAATGGGAGGTTGATCCGGCTCTTTTCATTTTCACTGTGGATCAGCGAATTGAAGGTAGATTCAGTCAATCAATACACTTCAATACATTAATAGGCAGGTAACTTCATGCGTACTGTTTTCCATCTAATTCCATCTAAAAAACAAGAATACAAATACTCAACCACGGGGAACAGACACACACAAAGAAAACACACACACAAAATGCAACACATTTTCACACATATTCAGAGAAACAAAAATGGCTCACTTGCAGAAATAGTTTTTGTGACATAGCCCTCTGAGAAAAAGTATCAATCCACACAAACACCTAGGGAAAACTACCCTGGAGTGATTTGACAAACTTCAAAAGAAAGACTTAGGATATTTTCTCTTTCAGAAAAAAGAAAAGAAAAATATACCAGATGCAACACAACTCTATTTAAAGACTCTGTGGCTTCCAACTGTATTTACATAACTTTAATTCACTCCCTAATTAAACCCCCAGAGAATCTCAGCAAGACTCTAATTCAGAATAATTAAAGAGGAAGACAAGTGAAATAACAGCAGAGACTTCTTTGGTTAAAATCTAAATGCTCAGGTGTAACTCCCTGTTAATTAAATGCAATTGTTAGGTTATTTAAAATGGGTTCTAATACAAGTGAGAATTTTGAGGTGTTTTGCTTCAGTATTAATGTGCTGATTGCTCCATTGGGGAGATACTCTTCCCACTTCTCCCTGATTTGCTATTAAACGGAAGCTTAGTGGAGAGTCAAAAAACTTCTGTCCTCCTACGCGCTTTAGATAGGCAATTAGGGTATGCTTTCTTTACTAGCTTTATATCTGGGCCATATTAAAGCCCATTGTTTTTAATTGCTGTTTGTTTTGATGTAATGTCTACCTCGATTTTAAGTCTGTAGCACATTATAATAATTATTATTATTGTTATTTTAGACGTTGAGCGAAAGGCAAGGTACACCCTGGACAGGTTGCCAGTCTATCAGAGGGCCAACATTTAGGAGCAAACAACTATTGAAGCTCACATTGACACCTACAAGCAATTTTGAGTTGCCAATTAACCTAATGTGTCTTAAGACTGTGGGAGGAGGCTGGAGCACCCACACAGGCACAGGGAGAAGACGCAAATGCCACACACTTGAGTTAGGGACAAGACTAAGATGAAGAGTCTGCACCTATGCTACAGCTTTAAGCTAAATGCTAATATCAACATACTAACATGCTCAAAATGAAAATCAACATGTTGAACTGAGATGGTGTCTATAATCAGCAAATAAAAGTTTTGACCTTATGATGATGAGCAGTACCTGTATACAGCACTGGTCTGGTACTGTCACTGTCAGCTGACTGACATTGCCATCCCTACAACCATGCTACCACTATGACTAAAAATGATCACATATTTGTTTCAAGTTAAAATATGTTATATAGCAAATTATGAGATAAAAATACTGTTTAATAGACCAGGTGTGATGTATGTCTGTCACAGAAAATGTGGAGAAATAAGTATACTTTGACCAACAAATAACACTACCTGTTGGTGTGAATCTGTCTCATAGACCTTGAGTCAAGGCTGGATTAGAAACCCAGACCCTCAGGGCCCTTGAAAGCGTCAGGTTGTCTGTGTACCAATTACAATGTGTGGCAATAACTGAAACAGTAAAGGCACAGGTGGCTTCTGTATTTTTTTCCCCTTGTATTGAAGTCTTGCAGAGGGCCCTTGTGTCCAAATCTAGTTTTAATACATATTCATATTTCAATGCTAATATTTAGTACTCCCTACATATTGCATATCCTTAAACCAATGTGTTTAGTCAAATTATCACAAACTAATTTACATGCAACAAACCTGGGGCAGGAATACCGATTGGTTTCTGTGACTCTGGGCAAATCATGTTTGTGTGAGGGGCTTTAAAGGGACCCACTGCTCCTTGGGGTTCTGGGGCCCCCTATTGGGCTAATTCAGCCCTGCCCCAAGTTTTTTTTTTTTTTTTTACATTTTTCTTGAGTACACATTTTAGCCTTCAATAGTGCTATTAAACATTCAAGCAACACATTGTGAATAGGTTACAACTTTTTTTTTCCTACGGATAAATCTCCATATTACTCAAGCAATCCTACACAAGCATAATTACTCAATGTCATCTTAAAAGAAGATAAATAAAACCAGCAAAATCAGCATCTCATTTTGAACAATCAATGTGTTTACTGATAAGGAATCTCATTTAGAGTGTACTTGATTAACAAGCACATCGAAGGGACAAAAATCTTTAAGTATTCTTGGCCATTAAATCATCTCTGTCGTTACAGTCTCCTTTACGATGTCTGCTAACAACAGAGCTGTGAGGCTAAAAAGTCAGTGTCTTCCCTGGTGTTAACAGCTAAACATTATCTTTATCATGTCCATTCTCATGAATATTTCAGGTGGATAAAAGACAAAGAGTATCCTCTGTGTTAAAAGCAGGCCACTATTAAATTTAGAACACACAATACACGCAGGAGCAAACTATTGGTTTTCTTTGGTTATAAATCTATGAAAAATGACAATAAAAATGATATATAACTGCAATTACCCCATTAAACTAGGTCATGGTAATCCATAACTCATTTTCAGAGTTCTGAGGTCTATAGGAAAGAGGACAAATTTAGCTTGTTTAGTATATGAAGACAGTAATTTGTCACTTTTATCTTTTATTCATTCTGAGAGGGCATGTTGTGTTCTCCAGAATTAAAAAGAAACAAAGCTCAAGCCTTCCTGACATTGATTAAACCATTACCACCAGAGATTCCCACTCCTTAAATGTGATTTTACAGCTAATGAGACTGACATCAATGACTTGATTAAAAATGTAGAAGACCTCTGCAAGATGTCTCTGTGATACTGCTAAAAGGCCCAAATATTAATGATTTATTTGCTTTTATGTAGGGGGAATGTATTGGATGCTTTTAGGGGACAGGTTGCAGTCCTGTGCTCACAGTCTCAGCATAGCGCAGCACTACAGGGCATAAAGGAAAAGAATAAAAAACAGATCTCTAAACCCAACAGAGAAATGATTACACTTCTCTCTGCCGCTTGTGACATTTCTCGAAGTTAATTATTCATCATGCTTTTCTCCCTCTGTTGCTGGGGGGCAGCTCCTGAGACTGTTTCGGCTGAAAAGGAGAAAAGGAGCAGCGCTCTTCCATCTCCTCCTCCCCGCCTCCTCCCTCCATAACTCAACCCCTTCCTCATTTAGTTTTTTCTTTTCCTCTTTTCTCTCCAACCTTCCCTCTCGCTTAATCTTCCTGTCAAGCCGTTTTACTTTTACTTTTACTTGTGGAAGGGGGGGGGGGGACTGCACGGGATGGGCTATTTCCGTAGCCATGAGGACAGTTGCTGTGCCCTTTGCCACCGGGCGCTTGGGCTGGTTGAGCGGGTCCATGAACACGCGTCTGCTGAAAAGCTTGCTGTCGTCTGCTCTTAGGGAATAGAAAAGGCTTGCTATCGTCGGTTCTCCCCTTGTCATCAAAAGATAGGAGCGCAGGGAGAAAAACAGAGACAGGTGTGTGCTGAACTCTCTGGCTTGCTGCTCCCCTGGAGCCAACTGTGACATTTGGTGGGACAAAAAGAAAAAGAATTTTAAGATTAACTGTCACACCTCTGACGCATCTATGCCTGTTTGCAAGTTCCCATTCAAGACAGTGGCTTTTCCGAGGAACTATATGTTACTTATCATGAAGAGGAATATGCTTGTATGTAAGATTTTTTTAAGCCCTGGTGAGGGACTTTGACTTTTAATGTTTTCATGTTTCATTTTTAGTGAGGGATATACTGCTCTTGAAACATGTTTTTCTGATATACTGTATGCTTTGAAGTATAAGCTCCTGATCGCTGTTGTAAAAATATACAGAAATTAGAAAGTGCAAGCCCTTCATCATACCCACTCACTTTTTACTATGAATGGTGACTGTTCAGTCTGGCTGCAGATCAAATGAGATATGGCCTGTTACGAGTGCTAACATGGTCACAATTCTTTCATGAGGAATGGAAAAATAAGAATGTGAGGGCTGCATTTTCCTCCTGGCTTCCTTGCACTCGTGCACATACAAGTACCTGGCATTTGACTGAGAGAACAAGAAAATAAGAGGCTGATGCCACTATTTTCAAATCATTTCGACACTGAATACAGAATATTCTTAAGCTGAATGAACATTTCGGTAGCACTATTTGTTCAGCAGCAAACACATGGCACTGCTCCCCAGGCTGAATCTAACTTGGGAATAATGATCATGGGAGTGTTTGCTCACTTTGCCCACAGCACCCTCATTACTGCTCTCAGGAGTCACTTGCTTCATCTTTGAAGATAGATACATTTTGCAATATATTATTAATACATATTGTTTCCTTTGAATCCTTATGGGTTTCTGAACAGACAAAAGCTTGCTGAGCCACATATTTCAGACCTCCAGCATTTTTAACTGAATTAAATCCAGCGGCTTTAATAGGAGTCGTCTCACAGTGCTGTAGACGGAGGTGGTTCAACATGACTGCAGGTGTGGAGATGCGCCTCTGTAGATGTGATGAATGGTGTGTAGGACGACAGTATGAAGAATGATGTATCAAAATTAAGTTTTAGGCTTCGACTTCTGTTCATCATTTCATGGTTAAAGGTCATATTTAAGTGCACAGTGTATACAGACAAAGTTAGAGATTATCACAAACGCACACAGCAATTGAAAGCAAAGCCGTCTCTGTTGCAGTCCATTTGAGCCATTAAGTGATAGAGAGTGACAGCCAGGAGAGATAACGCTATTATGGTGGTGTTCTAATGTGAGGTATAATTAAATGTTAATCCACCATGAAACATGTGTAATCTGTGCTATGAAATTCACCATCAGGGCAACTCTGACTGCAATAAAATTGCTTTAAGGGGAAGGGAGTATTTTGGTGCTTTTTATCTGTTTAAAGCAACAAAATACAATATTTTAGCAGTCTTGTTACATAAAGTGAGGATAATATAAAACAGTGGGGTTTGCAACTGGTAGTGATCAATATCAGCTGATCTTCTATTAGCTCAATTACTTTTAAGACTTCAGGCTTAATGCTGGGAATGTTTTACACCCACAGACATTTCTGATACACCTCCAAAACTCCTCCAAACAACCCACAACTGGGGAACAAAATATACTTAATTTACTTAGTTTAAAATGCTTCCCTATTATTTTCAAAATATATTATCGGGTAGCAAACAATTAAATTGTCCAACTAATGGCACATATGACTTAAGTGATGCCCAGTTGTATATTTCTCAATTACTGTATGAAACCTTTACTGTATGAAACCTCAATTACTGTATGAAACCTTTGATGACCTTTGATGACCACCACCAATATTAAAGAATACCTAAAAGAGTACCTAAAACAGTTTGGTACATCCTGTTTTGAAATACATTTACAAAATAATGTTGTCTTCTTTTCAAACCCAAAAGTACATCGGTGTAGAATTGTAGAGGTAATGGAGGCTAATAGGACTAGGTGTTACATTCAAGCAGATTTGGGACCGTGTATTAAAGATACAGGTAATCAACCTACAGTATTGTATCGGTATACTGTAACTACAACAATGTTATTCCCACAGGATACAACACTGTATATTAGTTTGTCAGAGCTTCGTATTTGATACCACATATCTTCATTAGAAAATAAAATATTGATTTTTAGGACATGGCTTATCTTAGCACTAACTATTACTTATAGCTGTCTTTTTCATGGTAAATGGACTTGTACTTACATAGTGCTTTTCTAGTCATATTGACCACTCAAAGTGCTTTACACTACATGTCACATTCACCCTTTCACACACACATTCATACAGCGCTTCATAAAGCGCTCTAACATATGCACAGCCATTCACAAACTGATGGTTCAATATCTTGCCCAACATTACTTCGGCATCATTACAGACTGGAGAAGCTAGGGATCGAACCGTCAGTCCTGTGGATTAGATGGAACTGTGGGTTGTGGCTAACCATTCACTTAGCCCAGCATTGACTTAGTGGTAGTAGCACCTAGAAACTGCTATCGCGCAGGTCACCATTGTCCAATATGTAGTGTAATATTTAGAGATGTGCATGAACTATAGACAGTTAAAGCATTCCTAAATCAGCGAGAATCCATTCATATGTAAATGTTTATTTCTGTGATCTTAACAAATGATGAGGTGTCTGTGACTACACCATGTCTCTGCTCATTTAAAGTTGAACTTGCCAACTTGCTGAAATCTCTCCACCAGCTGTCACTCCCCTCTCTGTCGCACCACATCTCCCAGTTCTCATCTGAAATGAATGAGTACCCGTTGCTTTGTCTCCTGTTGCTGCTGCCAATGTGAGCTCACAGTCAGATATGGAGGAAGTGACAAGCTTGCTCATGTTGCTTATAATGTAGCTTTAACAATTTAATCTCATGTTTGTATGGTTCAACTGATGCTAGTGAGCTTGATTTTGAGCTCCTTCCACGCAGACACCCAGCTGTTTTGAAAACAGAGGGGAGGATCCTTTTGCATTTTTCACTGCGACTATTATTAATGAGCAGGTATATTATTTTAATAGATAGGGAGAAGCAGGGGATAGTGTGATGCGCCAGATGCAAAAATAATTGGCAGGTCACTGTGATATGTAGCTGCAATGAGTCTTGATTGAAACTAATGTCACGGCCTCTCCAACTAACATTCCTGCCACAGTTTAACCAAGCTACAAGAATACATCAAGAACACACACACACATATACATACAAGCATGCACACACATACGCAGTCCTGTCTCCATGACTTCAGGGGACATTATGTTGACTTAATTTCCTGAATACTTACTTAAACCTTAACCATAACTATTACTTGCCTAACCCTAACTCTTATCCCGATCTTAACTTACCTTACAATTTAGTGATTTATGTTATGGGGACTTGCTTTATGTCCCCATAAGGAGGACAAGTCCTCATAATGTGACTGTGTAGACAGATTTAGGTCTCCACACACACGATACACAGCTTCTCATATATAAAGCTACTGATTTACACATTAACTGAATAAATGTATTAATTTTTTTACTACATTGCTGACATCTGCCATGTTTACCTCCTTCTCATCATCTCAGCATTTCACTGGTATGATCCACATGGAAATTTGTCAAGTATTGAGGTCCTGTTATAATATATTATGCATAAAACACTGCCTGTGCTCTAAGAATAATTCATGGAGACATAATTGCGCACAGAGGAGGAAGTCAAAATGTCTGCTATGACTATGCAGTTGACAGTGATTACTGATGGTAATAATATTGCACATGCCGTTTTGATTCACATGTTGACAAATGTTTGGGTAAGTCAATTGTGCATTTGAAGGCATGAGTGCACAATAATGGGGTACTCATCAATAGAAAATCACTATAAAAGCCTCCATTTCTTTCCATATTTTCCAGGTGCAAATAGGTAGTTGGCTCTTTTCTAATGATATTATTTGGAGTGGGTGATTTCAAAAAGAGTGCTGTTGAATTGTACACCGCATTTGTTGGCTATTGTGTTGTCTTAGAGTCTGTTTAAACATTTTCTAGCTCTAGCACTTCACTACTATACCTCATCATTAGTCTTTTTAATCTTTTTGAGTATTTCAGTGACAGCACGTGTGCAAGCACAGTGAATATTATCTTATTGGTCTTCTTCAGCTGCTCTTCAAAAACAGCGATGTGAAAAACAGAAGTGCTCCAAATTCCTGCTCAAATCTCAGCCACAGCCACACCAGCTAACTTGTTTTTGTTATTTTGTTTTGTTGGTGATAAGAAGGGCAGGTAGGACACGGGTGACACAACAAATTTAAATCTATGAAATAATTCAGATTTCAATGTTGGTTAGAGTCAGGTAAGATTAATTTATCTGATGCTAGAGAGCTCAGATAGATGTCAGTATAAGATGTCAGGTTTGTTTTCAACTTCACGCCTTTGTGAAACTAAATGCTTCCAAATGCCATCCACGGGGCAAAATAAAGGAGGGGATTTTGCTCAAGTGGCAGGATTAGAGTCATAAAATCATGAGAGAGAAGAATGAGAGCCAACAACCCATCACATCTGATATCATCAGAAATTAACCTTCGGGGTGGAAAGACTGAACCAAGAGTGGTGAAGGGAGATACAGGGGGAAAGTGGAGGAGAGAAAGGGAGGCAGCTAGACAAACGCCGAGAGAATTGGCAGGGCTGTAAGGCTGTAATTCAGGGAGAAGACCACATTAATATTTAGAGGTGCTCTCAGGTAAAACAAAATGAGCAGAGCAGCCCCAGCTTTACGGGAAGGACCGGCAACAGTCAGGGCATAAAGATCCACTGGGTATGCAGTAGTTGCACGTATACAAAGGTTTAGCAGTAGAAGACATAATTGAGGATGAGTAAATTTGAAATAAAAAATACTGATAAATAACAGACCACAGCACATACAGTAGATGCAGTATAAGAATGGTAAAGATCCATCCACAAGTGTTTTTCACTGGTGCAAAATTCTGAACCTGACCTTGATGGTCCCCAGAGGACGTAGCCTACTGACTCTCTCTAGTCCCACCATAAAGTTGACATTTGTGGTTTGACAAACGTCTTGACAACTACTGGATGAATCATCAGCTCCTGCACTAATCAGCTAATGACTTCTCTTCAACCTGAATTCAGAGTTGACACTGTATTGCGTAAGACATTCACATTTGCCCCTTTCAGTGATTATGATGCACTCCATGAACAGAGCTAATTGCGAATCCACTTAAGTATTAGACATTCTACCTCACAGACCTGAGACTTGCTGCAATAGAACCGCACCCAGCCCCGACTAGACAGAATGGAATTTGGTACTGGCTGGGTCTTGGGAGAAATCAAGAGCGCCTGTAAAGATCTCTACCGTAGACTTCCTAATCTGCCCTGATGGGTTGAGTCTTCAGGGGGTAAAATGGTAAAAATGTGAAATGCATTAAAAGGAGTGCTGTGCAGCAAATCTAACTGAGCAGAGAGAACTTGTTAGATGAGGAGGAAAGACACTGATAGCAAGGGAAAACAGGGGGAGGGAGTCGACATAGAGCAAGGCATGATGAGCATGGAGTAGAGCACTAAGACGCCATGAGGACTTTGATCATGGGCACATGACACTATTAAGGCTGGGCAAGGGCAGTGTGATGGTCTTGCTTAGCCCCTCCTCTGATTGAGAAAGAGAGAAAGAGAGAGAGAGTGTCCAAAGGGGCCACACATCTTCAGACCCTCCAGTGCTATTTGCTTCTAATGAGGTTGTTAAGAGTTCAGTGCTAATTAAGCGACAGACATCATTATAATTTTATGGTTTTTTAAAAAGTCATCACATTCTCCTTCAAATATTAATATTGTCAACAGTAAGGCTTTTCCTGACCATTTAGTTTACTAAAAATATCCCCAAATCCCTAATTGATGGGGAAAAATAGGCTGAAATAGAAGCCAGATTCCAGTATTTAGAAATAAGCAAAAATGGTTCTGTAAGATTATGGCTTATAAAGGTGCTATGGGTGCATTATTGTTGCCAAGAATGAGCTCAAGAGCTGAATGAGGAGAAAGCGTCTATTGCGAGCTTCCCAAAGTGGTAGTAACCCATACAAACAGTGTAGAGTAGCATTGGGTGTCAGACATATGTTTAATTCAGTGAGAGGAACATGCTTTTCACAGTTACCATTGCGTTAGCCTTACTTAGTGTCTTATTCACAATGCATTAGCACACAGCAGGGACGTCATCCTGCAGAAATGTGTGCTCAGAGGGGTCGAGGCAGCATTGAAAATTATGCATATGTTGTTCTGTTGACTAACACCTGACCAGGCATGAACAATGTGACACTGCTATGTACAAAGTACTGAAAAAGTGTGATGTATTTTTTAATTGAAAGCCCCTAAGAAAACCCAGACGAATGATGAAATGAATTATTACATGAAACAAAATAGAAAGGTAATTATGTGGCAAGAAGCTGGGTCCTTGGTATAAAGAGTTTTCTGTCACTGTCATTAGTAGATCCGATCAATCATTCCTCAATCAATTTTTCAATCACCCCATCTGTGCTTATTCAACATTCCTGTAGAAGAAGATTCTGCTCATAAATTTTTACATCTTCTGGAAAATAAAATCCCTTCCCTTTTTAAAGAGCCTTTTTCTGCAGCATGAGCCAAACCAGACTTTGGTACCAGCACAAGTAGGGAGGTGGAGGAATATACCTGTGGGCTGGTGATGAGAGGCATCAAATAAAGTACCTGGGCCTTGTGGAGAGGGCTACGAATTGCTTTGGTCCTCATACATATCGAAATTACTGACAGAATTGCTGCAAATTGCAGCTATCTCCACTCCAGCAGTGCAATCTAGTGCAGATGGAGTGTCTGCCAGGGTACAGCCGCACCAATCAGAGACAGCATACCCTCCTGAAGGAAGCAGAGGCAGAACTGGAGGCTGAGGCATCATTGTGTCAGCATCAGGGCTGATTGGCAAAGCCTCAGCTGGCTGGCTAACTGGATCCCTGGACAGCCAACATCAGTGTGTCGGACTCACTGAGGAGGAATCACACTGCTGAATAATTGATTGGATATGAATGCAGCATTGGAGGAGCTTTAACTGAAAACACTTACATGTGCTCTAAATAATAGATTGCAGGGGATTGTAGTTTATATTTCTCTTTGTCATCCGGGATATGGTATCATATCATATATGTCTGTATTTCCTGACAGCTGAGATCCACACCCATCTCAATCAGTTCCCCTGGTATGATTTGACTTGCACTCTGCAGCTTGTGCTGGCACTTTAATTGACATATTAAATGCACTGAATGCATATATACACATGTACTCACACTCACTCACAAGTGTTATATTTAGCAGTAATTAAGAGTCTTCTAAATGTTCCTTGTAGAGTAAGATATTCCTGGGGCTTTTGCTAGTGGAGAAGAGTATGTACACCAGTAACACTTACTCATGCATATTTGAAAATGTGTATTAAATATCCATCTGCATCAGGATAAGCAGGCAGTGTGTATCAGTGAGAATGTATGATGTGATTTGTAAGTACGAGTTGTAAAGCGCAAATTTAGGAAGAGAAATAAGAGAAAAATGATTCTGAAAGGTAACATCTTGTGTGAAAAACATTTAAGTAACTTAGTTCAGTAAGCACACAGAACACACAGAGCAAATGTGCCAGGATGTGACGATATAAAGCACCCACACAGCCACACTGAGGGACACTTGTCACTGACCTCAGAGAAGCATAATTTATATGCATCTACAGAGCATATTATTGTACCTTTCCAAGGATTTTCATAGTCTTTCCAAGTATTAAGTGAATAGTCAGGAACCAATAGAATGCATAAACTTCATAAAGCCCTTTTCATGTGGAGCCAGTTATTATGGCAGCAATTATATGAAACACCCTTGCTGAAGCACTCTTAAAATTGTACACTGTGTCATGGTGAAGAATTAAACACAGTGTTAGCAAACTGCTGGTGGTGGTTGTACTACCCCATGAAATGGTTTTCTCGATTATAATGATCAGGGGGATACGGCTGGAGGGAGGAAATCTGCAGGGTAGAAAGCCAGTATGAGCCACATGGGCACAATGTGTAGGCAGACACTGACTGTAAAGAGCAGCACAAGGCATAAAAAACAACTGTTTTCCTGATGTCTGGGTCATCTCTAGGTGATTACAATGAGTATTGTTTTGCTTTGGTTCAACATGTTGTAATTGTATTGTGAAAGGTCCTAGGCATATGGAATTAGAGTAAAAAATGCATTATTCTGAGTGACTGTAAGTCGTATTATAGACACATTATAATTGCAGACTGAGCAGGGAAACTACAATGAATAGGTTATGGTCCTGTACAGTTAAGTGGCTTAAAATGTTACTCTGCCAGTTCATTCAATTAAAACCCAAGCCAGTGTGCGGAGAAATGCACAGGCCAACAACTGTAAAGAACTGACTATCAATGTGTAATAGTCAGGTCAGTCTGGATGATTATTTGTCAGTCAAGGTTGTAATAAAATGATGCAATTGGAGTATATTATTCAACCCAATTCTGTTTACTCAGTGTCTTATTTTATGACATTACAGGCCCATATAAAAGAGCGCCCAGCGCAAGCAAAACATGCTGATATAATAATTATTCTTCTGTATTGTATATGAATGAGTATATAAAATTTCAAACTCTCAAAACACAGTAGAATAAACATTGTTGGCTGTACAGTGTTAGTGAAATCAGCTGAAGAGATGCAGCTGGCATCTCTTATAAGACAATATTCTGTACATCAAGAGTAATTCTGTCAACGCTTTGTAAATACAGTAGTGACATGATGATTTGTGTGGTTAATGAGTCGTAAAAAGGGCACCAGCTAACGACCTTGTAGTTGTGTTAAAAGAGCACACTGATATGTTGTAGGATATGTAAACTGACATCTTGTTTCTCTGGTGGAGTCTGGGGGATCTAATGTCACCTGCTGTAAACAGCTCGCAGTATTTGTTTCCTCAGGCAGAACAAAACATCACAAGGACTAGTTCTACATTGTACAATAGACAAATGGCAAATTATATTGTGCAAATAATTTAAAATGTCCAATAATTCTTAGAATATGGTTATGGGAACAATTGTGAGAGGCAGACAGAATGAAGAGTTTTCACAGCAAAGCGATAGGAGTTTTTTAGAAACAATGGAAGCAACACACAGGGATGGATGGTGAGCGCCTGGCGGAATAATGAGGCTATTTATTCCCTCTAACGGGAACAGAGAGAGTTCAGGGGGAGACTGTGTAGAGCCTTCTGGAGAGTTTCTCTAAGCTATGACCTTCCTGCAAGGTAGCAGCCTTTATTGACTCTACACCAGCTTCAAATCAGCCTCTTATACACATTGTGACTGTGCATACTTAGGCTTGATGTTTTTACATGTATGCACCTACATGTGCACATGCACTTGACACCATATTCCTGGCAAGGATATGCACTCATAAAGAGATATAAAAATATTTTTTTAGCTTCAGCCCTTTTTTGACTCCATGCTTCCATTTGTGCATCTCGTCCCTCCTAACAGTCTACTGGATTGTCTCCCTCCTTCACTTCTGCTCTCCCCTTCTCTTACTCCAGTGTGCATTGACTTAATCTCCAACAAATCCTTGCTAATGTCAGTCATCTGTTTCTTTTTCCAGCTAGCTCACCAATTTGTCTGTGCTCATCATCTCTCCAATTTTTTCACCTGTCCTCCCTGTCTAGCTCTCTTAATGTCTCAATATATAAGACATTCTCACAAAATTCTGCATGGGCATGGACATTAGCAAGCTGTGCAACTGAAAGTCCTGGGGTTTAAATGAGGCTGAAGCTTCACCTATCTATTAAGGGCTGGAGTAATAAATCTCCCAAGGAACAATCGATCAGCACTCCATCCCCCTCTCTTTGCTAACCTGTGAGCGGTGAAAGGTACTGACCCTTGACCTTGCTGCTGTCAGTGGTGCTGCTGCCAAGCTGAGAGAAGAAGCAGCAACATATGATTGGAGTGTTTGGCAGATTTTTTTTTTTTTTTTTTTTTAAACAGATGAACCATCGACAGGGTCAAGACACATCTACAGCAGTTGTTTTGGCTGTGATTTTTACTCCTCTGGCTCTCTGAACAGATTGCTTTAAGAGCAATCAGTGCTGCTGTCTACCCTAAATGTTTCTGCAGGTTTGTGAGGCAATTCCATCCAGACTCATGTATGCAAAGTAAAGGTGGAGGAGAAGGGGGAGGTTTATGAATAGTCCCCATGAGTATGATTGGATGTTTATTCAAACCCTTGGCCCCTCTTTTCATGGTCATACTGACCTTCCCTCGCTTATTTCAATCGCACAAAACTAAGGGTCCACAGACAAAATAATGGGGAAAGAAAATACACAAAGTAAGGCTAAATGGGCTGTCATTTTCACAGGAATTGTGATGTTCTTTGATTTGTGCTCTCTTTTGTAGATACAGTCCTCTTTAGGTTTTCTACTGCGTGACAAGAATGTAAATACAAGCCTCAGGATGCTGCATTGTGGAAGAGGCAAGCTGTGGAGGATAAATGTGTGTAAGGATGTGTTTGTACATGGGTCCGTGGGAAAGAAAAAGATTAGGAGGAATAAAGTGATAAAAAATAGAGAAATAGTTGCATAAGGTAAACACACAGAACGACTTGGTACACTGTGGCTGCATTGCTACATGTTTTAAATGTGTGAACCAGAGGATGGTGCACCATGCAGTCAAAACAAGGATCAACCACCTTGGAAGTGGTGGGTTCGGGTTATGAGATTTTTTTCAGTGGTTCACGTAGTTCAACAACAGAAAGCTGTAATGCCCTGCTCTTCTTTTTCTCTGAGCAGAATTACAGTGTAATCAACAGTGTGTCTTTACATATCATGTCCATACACAGAGCATTATTTGTATTTATCAAAGTGAATAAATGCTCTCTTTAAGCAATTTTTTCCCTAGTCACATCAGTTCCTTCAGTTGTATTGTATATGTGTTGTAGCATGGGTGCGTGTGTGTGGACAGTGGGTTCTATCAAGACCAAAGATGAATGAGCTCCCCTGCTGTGTGTAGCTCCTCTGCTCCTCTAAGCTCTGAGTAGTTCTACAGGCTGAGAGTTAATTGCCTCAGACTGTGCTGTTTCACATTGATCTGGGAAACATGGGTAGGACTCCTGCCGTAGAAAAGAGATGAAGATACAAGGGGTAGCTGAGAAATGAATGGAATAAAGTAGCAAAAGAACATGTTTGGCAAATAGTATACTAAGTGGTTTACCATGTGTATTGTGTATGATTACAGATGGGCGTGAGTGTGTTTGTCATTGTATTTCTTAGTATCTCCTCCTTCATTGTTACTTGGGGAGCAGCACTGATGTTACTTACCAGAAAGATGTTATTATATATCTTTTTTATTGATATCTTTGCTTTAACATTTTTCTGACTCACTGCAGACTGTTCTCTCTCCTACGTATTTTCAGGCTGCCTTTTTCACATGAAGTGGTCCTCACTCGCTAAGGACTGACACAGACAGCTGAGCCTGTGAAATGCCCATCTCCAAATTATAGTCATCCCCTTGCCTGGCTCCCATCTGCACTCACACTTTCCCATAAACACACACAAACACACAAATGTCTTATTCTTTGCGGCTCACCTCCCTATAATCATACAAGCTTACAATACGTGGGGCCAGGCTAAGAGCTCAATTATAGCACTGGCACATGCCCCACTTGTTAAAGGTGAGCAGTATGTAAAGTGGTTAATACTGCTATCTTCGGCAGAATTTTGTGCAATTTTAGTGACAGGCAAGAGAAAAGGCTGTAGAAGAGGAAAATAAAGGTTTGCTTTTCTATTTCTTCTCAGTGGCAGCTCTAAGTGTATCTTTAATGAGGCAGTCACCCGAGGAATGTTAAATCACAACAAGGCTCTCTTTCAGATAGAGGACAACTTCCAGGCAGAGCAGTCAAGACACATGGGTCTTATTACACTGTTCCCTCTCTCACACTGCTGGGGACCATCACAAAAATACAGTATGATGATATGACATGCTTTGGGCACCCCGAGTGAAAAGAGAATCACTAAATACTTTGAGGGAAAAATGATTCTGTTGTATGTCATTTGGTGGTGCAGAAATTGAATAATAGAGAAATAATGCCAGCAGTTTTGCCTATTGGGCTATCATTTTTCCTTTATTGAATCTATATGCTAATGGCCAATAAGAATCAGAGCTAAGTTTATTGGTCAAGTATGCTTGCATGCTCGGACATAAAAAGAATGACTGCAGGTTGCCAATGCATCATCATGTGTTCATAATGTGAGATTAAAATGTAAGCCCACTGATAAGAACAGTGCCTTATGGTTGGGTGAGTGGGTGGGGCAGGTATTGTTTACAGACATCCTATGGCTGAATTATTAGTTCATTACTGTAATGACATATGTTTCTGTGCCTACTTGTTTTGGTACACAGTGAGGTACACAGATCCATTTACCCAGTCATCATGAAAGTTCATATATGAAAATATGAAAGCCTCCAAATACGGCACCAAATTAAGTTTAGTTCAATTTGTTTTTTCCTGTTGTTTGCCTACTTGTTCTCACTCTCTCTCTTTGTACACTCCTAGTGCAGCTGGATACAAAGATGTTATTTAAACATCAGTAGAATTTTGCAAAACTGCAATCCGTAAGCCAAATCTGGTGTAAAAAAATAAAACAGTATCACTGTTGCTCTGAAGTCTGATGTTACAGCATCTGGTTTGCATCTCTTGCTATGGGAAATGACATAAACTGTCAGAGAAACAAGGACACGATCCGTAACATTTTCATCCACTTCTCCCACCGCCTCAGGCTGGAGCTGTTTTTTGAAGGAACTTAATAAGGCTTATTTTCAGTTCACGTCTTCTACAGCTGGCTTATTAAACAGTTGAGTAACTATATTAGCATTTTTCTTTTAGATTAAAACAATCCATAACAGCTACATGTGTCTTATTTCCCCTGCAGACAGATTTCCGACAGAAAACTGTATTACGGGCGACAGAGATCAGAATCCCCACAAGATAAGGCTGGGGTGGCATGGAACATCTGCCAGAGTGGGCAGTACTGACTGGAAATCCTGTGAGAGAAGGTGGATATGGGATTGTACAAACAGTCCCATTCAGACCTTTAAACACCTGCCAGGAGGGAGGAGTTAAGTAATTCTAGGCCAAGGTTGAAAGGGTCTGGAACCACATTTGCTGACTCAGGTGGTGTACAAGTCCTGGAGGGTAGTCAGGTTGGTGCCAGTGATCCCTCTGTTGTAGTCTGTTCTTGCCCTGCTTAACAGCCCAAACTGAATCAGACTCATATAAATGGGGATTCGAGGGGGGGGGGCACCTAACTGTAAGTACATAGAATTAAAGATGAACTTCCTCAACTGGAACAGGAAGTACACCCTCAGCTGGGCTTCTTTATGAAGCTTGGCCTGAAACTGAAAATATTCCATGGTAGCCACGGTGTTGCAGAGTCAGTGAAAGAGCTAGTACGGGGAGCTGAGTCTCAGATAAGACCAGTGCTCCCAGAGGTACAGTCATGTGTGCAATAGGAAAAGAGCAATACCTATCCCTGGGGAATACCAGAACTGGATACAAATCCCCCCAGCCTCTCCTGCTCGTTCCTGTCTTTCAGGAAGTTGGTGATCCACTGGAAGAAGACTGTATGTACGTTGAGTGAGTGAGTTTTGAGCAGAGGAGGAGCAGAGTATCCTTGCATACAGTAACTCTCCAGGCAGCAGAACTGTTGCAGGATAGAGTGCAGTGCCATAATGACTGCTTCATTAACTAACGTGTTTGCCCAGTAGGAAAACTGCAGGGGATCCAGCAGGGGGCCTGTGATGTGCTTTAGTTAGGGCCAAGGCTCGTTTTTCAGAGATTTTTTTGCGACCACAGATATGAAGACAATGGGTTTGTAGTTCTTGTTTCTGTGATGCAAGGTTTATGAGCAGTATGATTCTGGAGCATTTGAAGCAGGGCAGAACTTCACACAGACTGAATGATCTGTTGAAGATCTGTGTGGAGACAGGAGCCAGTTGGTCACCACAGGCCTTCAGACAGGAGCGTGAGGCACCATCTGGGCCTAGGGCTTTCCTGGTCTTTTGTCTCTGAAAAGGACCTCCTCTTCATTGATGCAGCATGCAGGTGAAATTGGGTGTGTGAAGGAAAAGACTTAGAGCCAGGGATGATGCTTTGGTTTTTAAGCTGTCAGTGCGGTTTCTTTTGTCTGCTCAAATTTCTTTTCAAATGCTGTAGACCTTATCCTTGGCCCGATGAAGCCTGACTTTGGCTGTAAAACAGTAAAAGAAAGTCTTGGTAGGCACATGCTCTCTATCTGTGCCTCACAAAGATAGTGTGTGTACGCTCAATCAGATTGTTGGTCCATCTTTCCACAGTGTTTACCATGGGCTTTGTGGATTTTAGTTCCTGCTTCCCGTAAGCTGGGAGAGGATGGGCAATCACAGGGTTCAAAAGCTGCATCAGGGGACAGAACAGTAAGCATCCTTTTAATACTGTGTCACAGTGTGTTTCTGTTCCCAGTGGGATACTTAATACACTGTCTGTATTTGTGCAGTTCATTGCTGAGGTTTGCTCTTTTAAAACCCCCAAGAATAATGAGAAGAGAGTCTGGGTGTTCTTGCTCCATACTGGTTATCTGGTCAGCCAAGCGCTGCAGCGCCTCACTCACACAGGCTTGAGGCAGGATGTAAACACTGGCCAGAATAAAGGAAGGAAAACTCCTGTGGTGAATAAAACGGCTTACTCTTTATGAAAAGAGCTTGAAGGTGAGGGCAACAGATTTTCTTTAACACTGTGACATCAATACACCAACCTTCACTGATATAAAAGCAGATTCTGTCTCCCCTAATTTCCCTGATGCACCAGCTCCAATACGCAGCCCACTCCTTAGAGTAGAAAGCCAGGCAGATATAATGTAATGTCCACGGTGGATTCACCTCACCAGGTTTACATGAGTTAAGTGTAACAGAGAGTAAGGAGTTCTTGCTGGCTCTGTTGAAGAGTTTGTCTGTTTTATTGCCCAGAGAGCAAAGACTCATCAGGTATATACTCTCGAGCAGACTCTGAAACTCCCACGGTCGGAGCCTTGGCAGTTCTAGCATATTTTTCCCTGCTGTTTCTCATGCAGAGGACTGCTGCTCCTCAGACTAGAGTGTCCATAAAACTGAAATACAGTTTCAAAATGCTAATAAGTGATCAACCGATTTTTTCCTGAAATGATTCAAACTTCAGGATGCAGTGCCTGTTGCTCCTTTTGCTTCAATGAAATTGTATATAATGATCTTATAAATGTAGAACTTGCATTATTGTGTTCCTGCAGTAGAGGAAGCTGCAGTTTTGGGACTGCTGTCAATGGACCGCGTTTCTAGGACCCATTGACAGCAGTCCCAAAACTGCAGAATCATTCTACTCAAAAACTGTGATTTGAGAACAGGATTTTTTTTACAAGCTTTTACTTTCCAAACTGAGGGTTTCTTTGGTAGATACTCAAATAACTCTTCTTGTTGCAGTGATTTCATAAGACACAGTAAACCACTGCATGTTCTAAATGTGTGTTGATTTCAGAGAAGGGTTATTCATGGCAAAAATGACTGCAGTATGAAACAAACTGAATGAAAAGGGAGGATGACAAACTCTCTTTTTATTGTAAATAAAGAAATGGATGACAGAAGTCCAATCCAGCAGTTGGTATGACAACAAATGAATATTAATTTATTTTATTGGCAGCCACCAAAAAAATAGAATTCCATTTAGACGTATTGATTAAGCTGTTAATGCTCCACTGATTAATAAAATTGAGTACTGCTCATGAATCTTAAGTGTTGCTGTTTTTCTTCCTATAGAAAAAGCAATCAATCAGCATTCAGTACACAGTGCACAGATAGTACTAACTTGAAAACTCTTAAAATGTTTCAGTTTAGATGTTTGGAATTATATCTAAGTGTAATTCCAAACATGCTTCTCCTGGGAGGTTCCTACAGTTATGCTTTCAAACACCTGATTGGCTTCTAAACCAAAAAATAAACGTTCTGACAAACAGCCTTCAAAACACTGAAACATTTCTTCTGAATGTCATTCCCCTGATGATAGGTTTCACAGAAAGAAAAGGACAAAATGTCACTGGAAATTGGTTGTGTCAGCTTTAGACCAATATTCCATAATTCTACAATGCACAGCTATAGTGACACCTTTGAGTTTTTGTTATATTTTGTTTGTACACAAGAATAAATTATAGCTGCAGTTTATAGACATGAAGCCAGGAGAGAGACAGGACTTGAATATGACAATAGACAATTTATCTATCTCTTTTCTGCTGGAAAGTGTGGCTTTCAGCACTACAGACCAAGTTATATTATTGTAATAGGCCATCTGGAAAACTAGGTTACTCTCTTTGGGACAACATTAAACTGTTTTAGGACCTATATTACAGGTAGACAAGTCTACATCAGCCTCGGAGACCAGGTGTCTGATAGATTTGATGGTGACAGTGGAACTGCCTTGACCCAGTTTTCTGCTCTTTATACATATTCCTTTGGGAGAGATTATTCAGCAATATTTTAGTCTTTACAGTTATACACACAGCATGCAGAAAATCTATCTTTCTGTTGAGCCATGGGACCCCAATTATTTGCTTGCTTGACATAAACTGTCATCAAGTAATTGGAGAGAAGTGATGCACAATGCCATTCAATTAGAATAGAAATAGAAGAGGAAAAGAAAAAACAGGTACCAAATCTCATCTCTCTCTCGAGACTCATGCTTTATATCAAAACAAGCAACCTAACGCATGTAAACATACAAGCATATCAACACTATACCTTCATCATTATACTGTAACTTCACACTGCCTTAAATCAAAGTGGAGCACTAGCACTTTTATCATAAATAGAAGTAGAATAAATTCCTTGCCAAGTGAGAAAGATTGGTGCAATTACTCTCGATAGAATTGACACACCAATTAAAATCTTTGAGCACATCAACTAATTAACACCTCAGCTGCCAAACTGCCAAAATGGAAAGATATCTTTATTGATTTTCTCGGAACTGGGCCCTTTTCTGATGCTAAATTGAGTTTAGATCATTATAGCCTCATGCATGTGGTACCAAATGTGCTAGAATTTTCTCATATTTTTGACTGTGTCATTTGGCATGCACATCAAAAGAATCCAGTATGCAGGATTTAACTCTCTCTCGCCCTTTTTTTTTTTTTTTTTTTTTAAAAACATGACTATTATTTTCACTCTCATCACACTATCAAAAGTTCAGTACATATAACAAAAATCCTAAAATGAAACCAGAATTTAATGGCATATTAAGATAATGAGAAATGTACAGTACTTCAGAGGTGTCGGATGACATTAGCGGGCAATATTGGTCTGGAGGTGGTAGCTGCAATGAATTTCTTTCCAGGCTGCAGGCAAGCGTGAATCCATTTTTCATTTTTGCCCTGAGGGTAATCGATGATGGGGGTGACGAGACAACAGCACACCCTGAATGAGCAAGGGTACTCCGAAAGGTTCAAAGTAGCCTGCTGGCTCATTCAAATTCATTCTGCTAAATCCAGGGCTTTCCATATTCCCACCATGTTCCTACAGCATACCATGGGGAGATCTAGCTTGGCACTCCACTCCACTAACCACGTTTTTTATTATGGGCTGCACTCTGTAATGGCCTCAGGTCAGCAAAGAGACCTAGATCTACATTAATTCACCTAAACTCTGAAATGCTATAAAGTATATACACACTTTCCTGTGTCTAGCAAGGACACAGAGTAGTGGAGGTGATAAAGCACCCAAAACCATGCGGGTTTGGGTAATATATGTGGCGGCATTCCCAGACGGACATGCAATCCAACCATTTTGCATACTGTGAGTTATTAATTACTGAGACAGCAACAGAAATAAATTATATCTTTCTATTTAATTTTTTTAAAATTTCTGTTCCAGATTAGTGGGACACAATGATGTTTCATTTTATTAATGACTTCATTTTAACTACTAAATGTTTCAAGTGTAAAATATTAGTAAAGTCTAAACTAGCAAACTCTTAAAACAGCAGTTACATAAAAGAAAAAAATTCAGCTGTACCGCCCATTGTCTGCAGGTGGCACAAGTGTTTAAAACTGCAGCATGTATTATTTCCCTGTAGGTGCAGAAATTGTAGTTCTAGGATCTGCAGCATATTTGTTTTGAGTTTGTGAGTGCAACAAATTGATTGCAATAAAACTATGACAGCAAATCCTTTATCATGTGCCATCATTATTGTACAATATTAAGCATGCATGCAAGCTGAGCTGCCCACAGATATTGTCCACAGTATGGCTCTTGAAGTGTTATGTGAGTGAAAGAGTGCTTTAATTCAGAGTACTGATGAGAGAGTGTCTCAGCTGCTGTATGGTACATCCATGACCTTGACCGTGACCAAGTGTGTGTGTTTTTTTTTGTTTTTTTTTTTACAGAAATAGACTTCTTCAAGCTCCATTTACACTACCACTCTGAACTTGAGCAAACTGTGATGAGATATTTTAAAGATACACACAAATTTTCCATGGTGATAGCTCATTAACACCCTGCTGCCCAATCCAAAATATACTCAGGAAATAACATTTCTGCAAATGCTTGTTATTGGGACTGGTGTTTTTGTATGAGCAGACCAGAACTTTTGATCAGTAATGCACTACTAAAAATATGAAACAGCTAATTACCCCAGTATCTTGCCAACTGAACCTTCTAGTTAAATGACAGGTTTTATGAAGTTCATAGGCTAAGTTGTTTTCACAGCAACCTAGTTTGATTGGATGAGTCAAAGTCGGGCACGCATCTCGCCAGAGTGCTGTCACCATCAGAATTTCTCTGCCATGAATCACAGTGCAGTCACAGTACGTGCAGCATGTGGGAAGTGGGAGTAGCCCTGAAGGCTCTGGGATCAGGAGTGAAGGAGCGAGTGCTTGAATGGTGGCTAATGGTTCAGAAATGCAGCATCCAAGTACAAGCCCAGGGTCATGTTTTCAACAATAAACGAAGGTCTCTCACCATTTAAATCCTTTTGAGATTCTTGCTGGGTTTTTTTCTATTGCCTGTTTGAGGCTGTGCAGAGATCGTGTCTATAAGTATCTATAGTGACATACTGCAATGGACTGAATGTTTAACAAAACGAACAAAAAGAACAAAATACCAGTGAGGCATGTCTCTAGGGATGTTTTAGTACAAAGGGATGATAATTGAGATTATGTAGCAATTCGAGGCTGAGATCTGAGAGACATGTTGATTTTGTCTGTGACTACAGTGATTACATGCAGAATCTAACTCCACAGCTGCAGTTGCTTCCAGTTAAAGAGCAACTTGCAGGTTAATTTTTTTTACAACATTAGATTTATACCTAATGTCTGAAAATGACCACTTGAAAAGTTAACTCAAGAGTTTATATGTTTTACAAGACATAAAAGAGGAAAAAGTGTCTGTTTTCAGCTAAGCTCCTAAAAACGCATTTTTTTTTCAACATCACGTCATATTACATCACATAGGGGAGTCAGTGTTGTTGCCTCCGACTCTACACAATGTGCAGTAGTAGGTGATGGTGAGTTTGAGCAGTAGTGTGATTTTTGGTAGTTTTACAGTGTAATATCCATGTCTGATCGTGCTGAATTATTTGTTACTAAAATTATCTGTGACTAAAAACACGGATGTGTGCAGCGCTCATTTCAGACAGGAGGATTATATTTCTGGCGATGTGATAAAGATGGGATATAGAGTCCAGAACCATGTGAGACTTATTACTAGAACGGTTCCTGTGATCAACTCATGCCTCACCAGACGCACTGTTAGCAGCTTCTGGTTCTGCTGTCAGTGGTGGCGACAGCGGCAGCAATCGCCACAGAGCCTCTCTGCCTCTCTTTATTATGCAGTGCGAGACATGACTGATATAAGCGGACACTCATTAAAGAGTATCTTAATTTAACTATCCATACTCCTGCCAGTAGCAGACGATCAGTACTGGTTTTGTTTTATCCTGATATGCAATGTGATGTGAAACTCTATAATGTTGTGATGTGGACACAGTGTTAGCCATCGTTAGATGTCATTAGCTAACGCCGCTCACTCACAGAGACACCTGGCCAGTCCTCCACTTGTCCTCCTTACACCACAGCTCAGTCTCTCTCCTGTGGCTGTTATTTCTCCTAACTCCGGTCTGTTCCTGGTCTCTTAAAGGCACAGTAGGCTCATAATTATACAACTGTGCTCCGTCATACATACAAATATAAATTTTCAACCTCTTCAGTTTCAAAACTCACATTTGGATCCATATGTATTAATGTTAAACTTCCTCTAACTTGGCCACTCCCCTATGTTATGTCACTTCTAGTTTGTCGTTTTTAGATGTGTAAGGAAAATTCTCTCACAAAAATGGCTCCAGAAGTCATTGTAGTGTATATATAAGTATATTTTTTTAGTCTAGTTTCTACATCTTTTCTTTATACATTGGTTCACTGTGGTCTCCAACCTGCAAGTTGCTCTTTAAGTCATCTGTCCTGTATTTGTCCTAATATGTGCTTTTTTACATTGTCAATTTTCATACTTAACACCTGATGTGAGAAACCAGCCTTTCAGACTCCGGCTCCTGCTCTCCCACTATGTGAACAGATGTCAGGCTAATTGAAAAAGAAGCTAAGAGGCCTGTCTGTGATGGAGAGAAGTAACTGTGTTCTGTGCCCTTTCAGGTCTTCAGGGTTTATTTATTCATTTTTTTAAACATGCTGGATTGTGAGTATAAACAGACAAAAATAAACCCAATATGTCATATGAAAGTCAATATATAATCCAATTAAAATGTTATGTGGGTGCCATCGCTGCCACATCTCAAGTGCGTACTTTACAAGAGCAAACAAGTAACTCAGAGCCACGAGAGGGACCCCCCCCCCCCCCAAGAAGAAATATTTTGGTACAGTTAATGAAAGGGAGTATGAAGACGAGGATTTTGGCTTTGACAAAGTTGACAATTTCACAGTCGAATTCATTCTTTTGTTGGCATTCTTTCCCTGTCAAATTTGAGGGGAGCCATGGACTAATGTGTCACGCTGCCAGCAAGAAATACAAGGATTTGGACAAGCACACAGAAAAATTTTAAGCAGAAGGCAACCATGAAAAAGCTGTGAGGTTAAAAAAATAAAAGGAGTTTACACTGTTGATGTGTTATGTAAAGTGCACTTTATACATATCTTTTAATTTGCTAGAATATTCTTTGTCCCTGTCACTGAAGTGGTTTTCGTTGTCACAGCACTACATATATTACTAAATGCTTGACGATATGAGGGACCAACAATGTCTAATCTCTCAGCTTTGTCTGTTTATCTTGATCCATCACTCCCTGTGACTGAGTTTCTGTCTTCTTTCTGTGTTGAGTTTGAGTGCTGCACTGATTTCATGTCATACTGGCTGTCACTACATGGTTGATGAGATGATGAGTTTTATAAAGTCTCCTCACTGAGATGTAACTATACAGCTAGGTGACCAAAGTTAACAATACTGTGTGGAACTCTGCTTTTTAGGGTTTGGCTTGGCATGTTATTGCAGGCAACAATACTCAGGTACATGACTCATACATTTCCAAAAACACACAGACACACACATACACACACACACACACACCCCTGAGCCACTTACCGAGCCAGTGTTCGCCAGTGATCTTGCCAAATCCCTCACGATAGGACTCCCATCCTCTAAAGAAGTTCACCGAGCCATCCTCCCTGCGCTGGATCACCTACACAGCCAAGACAGCAAGGCAAGAGGTCAGGGGTCAGATGAGATTCATCTCGCACAGTGCAAGTGTTTCATCCTCCTCTGTGATGAGTCATCCCAAGTCCAGGTCGCTGAGCTCATCTAGAACTAAACTAGATGAACTCATAAATGCTTGCTCTTTCACAAATGAATAATGCAGATGCTCTTCCCACTAAAAAGGCAATTTGTTGGAAGCTAATAAAAGGAATCCATTAAATCCTGACTGACTTTGAATCAAATCGCCATGGAATCTGCATACTTAATTGAAATCTCAGGAAAGAGATGATATTCATAAAACAATAATCCTAAATACATGTAGAGAGAGAGAGACATTTCTATTCCTCTGTCCTGTGAATCACAAAATTCTATAAAGCAATGATGTGTGGAGAAATTATAGAAACCCTTTCAGCACGAGAAACAAAGGGAACATTAAAATAGCAGATATTTAACAATTTAGCCCAGCTGTGGTTGTGCGCATGCGCGCAAAGGTGCTGTATCTTTATCACCCAATGAAATATTCTATCCATTAAAAGTGCTGACATGTCAAGTGTCAGGCTTATGATGAAGGGAAATTGGAAATTTGCTCCAGAGGAGGAAATGCATGCAGATGGAAAATAGCGCAGGAGTAGCTGTTGGAAGGCTGTGTTAATGTTGAAATGACAAAGGAAATTCCCTGAGACAGTTTATGCTCAGCGTGACTAATCCCCTAACATACCATAAGGTACCAGATGGAACCAACAGCCATATTTGCTTTTAACATCAGCGCAGACAAAGAGCAAAAATCCTGCAGAGCAATGGCAAAATCTTTATCCTCATCATTCTGATCCCCTAAATTGTGTTAATCTTAATCATCATTATCATCACTTATCAACACCATATAATGATTTTAGGGATTTTCTTTCTTATCCTTAAAGATGCTAGATTCCTCAGTCTTTCAACACAGTCCTATGACTGAATTCTTCACTTATTGCACAATCATAACATTTTTTTAACCTGAACCTAAACACTTAACTTAAACAAACAATCTTGATACAGATTCTTTAGATTTGTTACTCTTTTTTTCTGTAAATGTAAAAATCTGTTTGTCTGTGCTCTCTAATGGACAAATGTATTTGCCAACATACACACTGAAAATACAACAATAAGTGAGTATGGAAAGATATATCAAGATGTAAGTCAAACATCTCACAAATATGTAGATTCACTTTTTGAAAAAGGCTATGCAACTCGGTTTCTAGTCTTTAGGCAGTGTTACCCACACAGGAGTAAACCATGCAGTTGTTGGGGACTATTTTCAGCTTCAGATTAACATGCATTTGGTGCTCTAGTGAGCATCACTCAGTGCAACAGTGTAAGTCAGTGATATATTTTTAATAGTTTGCAGACAACAGTGGTGCATAGCACAGAGGAATAAAATGTATCAGGCTGTGGCTGCATAGATAACACATTAGTAGGCTGTCAATTATATATACATGTATAGAAACACATGGATTTGTAAGGGATCTGTTGCATACGACTTTCACAGGCTTAGCTCCAGTCGCAGTGCACTAGACCATCAGACTAGTGTCCCAGTTCTATCTAATGATGTCAGTGATTATCCTTAGCTTCCATTTGTTGACATGGAAATCTTTGTCGACGGTTATACAGAATTTGACTCCTTACTGAGGGAAACTTATTAGTATGATGGTGTTATTGAATATTAACATGAGCAATAATTTACTGCAGCTCTGTGTTACTCATTCAAAAATTATTTCATATAAACAGTTCTATATTCTGTCTCATAAGAAACTATTATGTGGCTCGAGATTTGACACTGCAGCACAGTAATATTTTTTATGTACCTTCATTGTAAGTACAGAGGTATATATTATCACGACAGATTTCAAATGGTAGGTAGACAGTGTATAAAAGAAGTGTCATCCATCACTCATACATGGAATGGAGTACAGCTATAGAAAATCTTAACACAGATGGAGTGGTGGCAACTACTTGTCTGATTGTAATTCAGTTAATAAAACAAAACTAATATTGTGCACTTATACTGTATGTTTTACTTTACACTTGGCATTAAGCATAGTGACAGGGTATGACAGCTGAATACAGTCTACATGGAATCAAGCCTCAGCCTTTTTCAGTGATATTCTAGACATAGGCATTGGAGTTCTCCAGTCACTTGAATATATGGCTTAGAAAATACACATACAAATAATAAAACAATGGAGATAATCCTCTAAAGTCATGACCCACAATAGCATGCTGATTTATCTATAGTATTGTGTATCACAGTTCAGTGGTAAAAACATTAGAAAGACACTGCTTCAGAATTTGTCTCTTTATTTTTACTTTTATTCCCTACTCTTTTTGGTAGAGAAATCTCACCTTCCTGTGTTTTCAGTGTATTCACCTGCCTGAGTGATTTTACATTTTCACATTATACTTGATTGACTTGCTTACAATAAATATTTTACTCTGTAAATTACCTACTATGAAAACATGTAGATTCGTAACACGTTTACATCAATGAAATCTTTTCAGAGTGATATTAAATAATATTACATATGACTCACCAGGGCCAATAACCAGTTAATAAGGCTATTACTGCAACGAGTGCCATCATGTGCTGATTAAACTATCTCAAAAGACCTTGGGAAAAAGGCTGTGGCATTTGACAGTGCAAACAATGCATCGTCATCATGTTACTGATATGTCAGCAGGGTACTCAAGGACTGTGAGGGAGCCTGCTCCTGTCACAGCTGGTGTTTTCTACTGATTTCCTGGGCTAATGGGTGAGATTTACGTCAGGGTTTGGGCAAAAACCAACTCCCTGCTAAAGGCACTGCAGTAAACAATGACTGTCTTGAATTTAAGAACCAGCTAGGTTGAAAATTCTCCTTGGAATAATAACCTTCCAGTCTCCTTATCTTACTCCCTCATTCCTCTCACCCCCTCCTTGTCCCTACATTCAAATTAGCTGAAATAGAGAAGAGAGCAAATTGATAATGCTATGTTAAAAATGAGGCAGAGGTTTTCCTTTTCATCCATCCCTAATTGTTTTTTACTCACTCCCCTGGCACTCACTGTATTAGCAGCAGTTTAGGAGGCAAGAAAATTGCATGAAGTGTCACCCTCAACCCAATAAATCCCCAAAAAAAACTTCAGAGAAAAAAACTCCTCTTCTTACACCAAAGAAAGTCAAGCAGATGTGTCAGACTACTGTCAGTCTTTATGAAAAGATTTTAGACAGTGATAACACAAGCCTCTAATTTTTATTCAAATCATCTGTAGCCGTTCAGAACAATATATCACTCACATTATCACAGCTCTGAAAAAGTCAAAGCCTGTCTGGCTGCATAGAGACACCTGACACATAGATCTCTGATAGACCGCAGATGGAAAGAATAGAGACCGAATAGCAGTGTGCTCTCATACAACCATTGTTCCGTTGATATGGTTTTGTTCTTTACTTTGTTAGCGCAGGTATTTCAGGTCGACAGACATCCTTGAAGCTGGCTTTCTTGTCTTACCTAAGCTTACCTGCACTATAATTTAGGATTTCTGTTCTGACAGAAAACTGAGACACCAATGCACCAGCAGGAGCAAACTGCTGCTGTGAATCATAGCAGCAGTAAGAAACTGGCCAGTGGTTATGTGAATGCCACAGCAGCAGGTTAACCAGCAAGCAGTTCAATTCAAATTAAGGTTAACACTCTTGTCTTGCTGGCCATGCCTCATCCCATGTCTAGCATCCTTGTAAGACTGGAGAGCCCCTCTGAGGTTTAATTGCATGTTGACCCCAAAGGTCAGACTCTGTGTGTGCATGCGTGTGTGTATGTGTCCTCTGGAGAGTGTGTGTATGTGTCCCCTGGAGACATGTAGCTCAAAGAGACACCAATCATTTTCTTTCACGTTTCAATTTCAAGGGGGAAAGGCAGCAATCACAATTGGGTGGAGAAAAGAAGCATGAGATTTTGGGAGCGAGTGACCATGCTATTAGTGCGATTAGTGTATGTACAGAATGTGTGACTGGTTGTTTGTATTTTTGTCTGTGTAGATGTCTATGTGTGCATACAGTATGTCTGCATGGTTAAAAATACTTTTAAGTAAGTACTGTATGAAAAGCCAAATAGTTTTGTATGGGTGCCTCTGAGCATGTTCAATATGTGTTTTACATATTTCTGTGCATGCCCAATTATCTCTGTTTGTGTGTGTGTGTGTGTGTGTGTAATTGTATGTGCATACTATACCTGGGGTTGTATAAGTGTGTGGGTGTAAATGCTAATGTTAAAGTTTGTGGGTACCATAAAAAGTTGAGAAATATGCAGCCGAGAGACAGTTACTGTCTGGATGACTCTTACATTATGGTTGCTCATAAAGAACTTTTTCCAACCACTGGTCAGTACGACAGCAGAAAGGATTTTTAAAAGACTGTTGGTGCAACAAAACAACAATTTCTCAACTTCAGCTTTAAAGAAACAAAAGTCAGCTGTCCAGTTCAGAGTGTATCTGTCTATAAATGTGCTAGTGTGCACTTTTACAGTTGTTTGTGTTTATACCGTGGCTCAAATGCCTCTGTTTTACTGAGACATGGCTGCTATGTCACCTCACCATACCCCCACACGCAGACACAAACACAGTTTCCACTGGGAATGCAGCTTAACATCCCAGCTGACAAATCCTTACACACAATGTCTAGCTACAGGGCAGAGCCTGGCATCAAAGTTGTTTCTGTCAAGGTCAGAAGCTGACAGACTTGCTCTGTTTGGGTGTGGGGCAGGTGATGTTCCAGCCGTACACATACTGTTGTGACACAGCAGCCATTTTATTAAAGGGCTGAGCAAGGCCTCAGTGTTTCACAGCATAAAGTACAGAACGATCCAAAAAACTAAGCTACAAAATCAATAGTGATGACAGCCTGTGCTCATATTGGTACACCAGTGGCAAACATAATAATAACAGCTAATGGCACTCAGTGCAGTCACACACACTGGGTTCTAAATGTTGTTTTAAAAATGCTTGACCTCATTATACAAGGTGTATTTTACATAATGAGGTCACCTTACAATGCAATTTAACACAGTAGACTTCATTATCTGGTATATAGAATATCATGTATTATCAATTATTAATCATCATAAAATTGAACACCTCTCTCAACACAATCTGAACAAAAATGCAACATTTCACAAAGGTTTTATTTATTGCTATTGCATTGCACTGCAACATATTTTTTTTTCTGTGTTCACCATCTGTACAGTAAAAATGAAAAATGATTCTGGGGCAGTTTTTCTTTCAACTTCCTCTCATCTCATAGCTCTCACACCCTCCATCAGTCTTTCTCCATATTGCAGTGTTTTGACTTTATCCCTTTTCCTTGCAGCTCTTAGGTAATTAATTCTTTATACAAGCTGTTCTACATGCTCCACAAAGCCTAAACAACCCATCTCTCAGTGGAAACTTTTTCCAGAATTACCTCTACCATTTCTGCAGCTGCATATATTTACTGTAGGAAAACGCATCATAAAGAAATTCATCAATATAGGGAATTTGTTAAATTGCAGTAGCTCATAATATGGAGAATGTTGTCAGTAAGTAAGTGAGGAAATTGGTTCAGATGAAGCAGCTGGCAAAAAACAAATTACTAAATATATATCCCATATTCTCACCGTCTCTTAGTTCATTAGCTCCATTTTCTTTATTTGCAAGTTTAAGCTTATGCACAGACATTAGACATTATATTTGTTTTTGTTGTCTGACAGGGTTAAAGACACGTACCAAATTATCCCAGTCAGAAAAATATAACATTTTTAATGACATAGTGTATACTCTTTTTTCCCCAAACTGTTGCCACTTTTTTAACCTGGAATCTGCCAAGTTGTATAGCAAACGTCGTACAGTAAAATAGCTTCTCTCTCCTCACAGTTCTTCCTACACCAGCCTTTTTTCCATTGATGCATGGCAACATCGTACAGCACAAAGGCAGACAGGCCATACAGATGAAGGAAAGTACCTTTGAGGGGGACAGCGGTTGCTGTAACATGTTTTGTCAGAGTGTCTGTGTCAGCAAGGCTAAGTATTGACAGTTAAAAGTCTCATGTACTTTTCCTTCCCAGTCAAGGGAACTCTGTGACAGTTCTTCAGAAAAGTGAGACCTGTGCTCCTGGAATGCAACCCTATTGCAACCTGTCAAAGAAAAAAAATGCTGAAAAATAGCCATATTACTCATAATACAGTAAGTATCTGCCCGCAGAATGGTAAATGCTGAGTGTGAGTTATAGGTTGCTACTTTAACCAACAAGCATGTAAGTCAGGTAAAATGGCCATATAGTGTTAACGAGCAAATCTCCAATCCTTAACGACCATCTCACCCAACACTTGCTAAAGGGCTATTGCATTGGCATGATCACATTAAGCTCCCTGTAATCTCTGCAGTAGATGAAGGCTACTTAACAAGCTGCCTTAAGCTCTTCAGCAGGCTTTCTGTCAACTACTGGGAGCCTGCAGCGTGCACAGACGGACACCCTGACTGACAGACCAGAGCGCAGGGAAGAAGCAACACAAGCACTCCAAAGCTGATTGGGGCAGATTTACAATCTGGCATATGACTGGGTGGAAAATAGGAAATGTGCCAATAGCTTGTTAGCTCCTGGCATGTACACACTGTGAGCACACTATGTTTATATGTTTGGTGCTTTGGCAGCAGATGTCACTTGGTGCCGTTGCTCTATACTGACTAACTGAAGATAATTGGTAACATCTTCAGAGAGTGATTAATACATCAGCCAGCAGAGACAGACTGAATTACATAGAGACAAATGTTAAAATTCAAAAGTAAACAGATAGTATATGGAAATGCTGAACACAATACAGAAACACAGAGTGGAAAAAAAGAAATAAATAAATGAAGAAAACTTTGAGACTAATAAAATCAGCTCCAAAGGTTGTCTCGCACTTTCTTTCATAGATTTAAAATAGATCAAAAGAGACTGAGGAATTGCTAACAATTTGGATACATTGTTAAGAATATTGATGATATGGTGACAAATTCAACAATGTCTGATAAAAGCACTCATGAATCCACAACAGTCTGCAGAGTTGCTATCTTCAAAGAGGACTGCTAACATCTGTTGGTGAATGCTTTATAATCAGAAAGACAGATGTGCCTTGAACACAGCAGCAGCAAACGAGAACAGAAGGAGAAACACAATCGTCCACAAATTATCTTTCTCTCACTCTCTCCCTCTCTCTCTCTCTCACACACACACATGCAAACAATTTCTGCATTTACATGTACTTAAGTAAAAAGATTATTCTGCCTTTCAGCAGTAACCTGATTTTTGAAACATCATATAAACAAGAAACCTGGATTTCTTTATTGGGTTAAGGGATTAAGATAAACCAGGTTAACACAGGTAGATTACTGCTGAGGCCTTTTAAACATTTTGTAAAAATCTGTGTGACAAAAATCTACAACAGGGAAAGATTTGTTACACTGGTAGCAGTGTGGCAGGATAAAAGGAAAGATCACAACTGATATGCATATCCACTCTTTTACTGAAAAAAAAAAAAAATTATAAACAAGTTCTTGGTAAAAATTTAAGAAACAAGATACTATGGGCCCTACCTTATACCTGGTGCAAAGTGTGACGCAAGCGTCTTTGCTAGTTTCAGACTGATGCAGTTGCTTTAAAGGGAAATGGGAAATTGCACTCTTAGTGGTTTATTGCATGTTACGCCTAAAACACATGCAAAATTAAAAATACAACCATTTTTACCTGGCACTGCGACCGTTTTTTTCTGATGTTTTGAAAGTATAATGTTTACTACGTTCACCATTTTAGTTTAGCATGTTTGCATGCTAACATTTGCTAATTAGCACTAAACTCAGTGTACACTTGAGACTAGTGGTTAGGTCGTTAGTTTTGTAGGTATTTGGTCATAAATCATAAGTAATGGATAAATCTTGAAAACGCTTGAGGTCAAAATCAGATGATGTTATTCGAGTAAAAGTCAGCAGATCACAAAAGTCATCTCAAAGGAGACATGAATGTCTGTACTAAAATTATTGACAGTCTATCCAGCAGTGAAAACATTTCTCTAAAACCACAAATGTCATGTATTTGCTCGGGACTAAAGTGATGGATTGACTAACCGACATTACTATCCCTAGTACTACGCTGCATGCATGGCAAAAAGATAAAATACAGAAAATGTAAACTGTAAATCAAAATATGCCTATACTAGTTCAAAAATGTGGTAGGGAGCAGAAATCTGATTACTTATCAGCTGCATGTAAAATGGGGTTTAGGAGTAATCTGACATGTTTCTTTTGCGTGTAAATGTAGTGAATCAGACTGCTTAAGCTTTTAGTTGGAAAAAATTAGAATGCCATATAAAACATCCAGCAGCAGCGGTATTGCTGGGAGTCCTGTTTGCGTGTCTGCTCATGTAGCAGAGAGGAAATATAAAATCAGTGAATATTCCTGCAGCAGCCCTCACACAGCTGTCTAACCTTTCCTCACATAACCTGCACTCAGCCCCGGCTAATGGCACTAATATCCTAAAGGACATGTCTGACACTACCTGTGATAATGCTCCCAGCAGACAGCTCATGCTCTCTTTCAGCAACACAATAAACCGTCTCCTCATTCCAGCTAATGAGGGCACAAAAAGATGTCAGCATCTTTGTCCAGAAAAGTAAATAATACAAAGAAAAATAAGTAAAGATATGAGTAAACTCACAGTCCAGTACATTGAATCTGAACATCGGGAAAACAATTATGCTTTGAACAAAAGTTAGATTGTACTCTGAAGTTTTCAATTTCCCTACTTTACAAAGCATTTACAGATAAGACACAACTGCAAAACATCCATCCTGGATTTCTCTTTTTTTTCCAAACCAATAAACTAACAGAGATTAAATATTGAAGAACCCCTGAGCCAGATAGAGATCCTGAAAAGCCTATACCCTACACTCTGAAATGCTCAAAAGGCACTCCAAGCCTCTAAAGGAGTGATACAACATGCACACAATCGTACATTCAATCTCAAACTTTTACATTTCAGTTCTTAGCTGAATTGAATATTTTGAGAGTGATTGCAGTACTTCTGATAAAAGCACCATTTGATAATGCAGCTCCACACTGCACTCTGATATATCTACTCTCATTCATTATTTATGCCATGGTCATTTTTAGTCCCTTCCTTTTAACAAATAAAATAGTAATAATAGAAGACATTACCCTAAGCCGTGAGGCTGTATTTAAATGGTATTTGAAATCTCCCTTTGCCGAAACAGGTAGACCACATGCCCAAAGGATTACTTTTTCTGAGTGAGGGGTTTGTGTGTGTATCTATATTTTAGTATGTGTGACTGGCTGGGTCTGTAAGCACATATGAACACATATTTGAATGTCTACTGAATGTAGACATGTACTCTGTGCTTCTTTGATTATTTGTAGAGGTTATGTTGTCATCCAACTCATTTTGCAGAGGTAGGCAGAATGTGTGGCCTGTGTGGAATGTGTGTGTGTGTGTCTGTGTGTTTATATGTATGTGTTGAGGTGGCCTGAGGCCTGGTAATGACAGCTCTTTTCTTTTATGTCCTATCTGCCATCATCCCTCCTACTTCTGTGGTCAGACACTCTCCGGGGCGTGAATTATGGCAGTGGAGAAATACTGACCAATTTCCTCTGACAACCATCCACATCAACCTGTACTAATGTCTCTTTTCTTCTCTCCTCTCCTCTCCTCTTCTCTCCTCTTCTCACTATTATGCTGTCTTGCTTCAAATGGACATTAAATCACACTAATAATTTAGATTGTATTGAACTGAGATTGTACTGACCCCCCACTAACTTCTCTCAGCTTCTCAGCCAATATGCTTCTTTTTTTTCCAATAACAAGTTCAACTCTTGAATCACAATCTCCATTTGAGTCGTGATTTCTTATTGTTTCATTAAAGTTTAAAGCAAGACTACACAACTTCCAATGAACAGCAGCCACTATTGCCAAAAATGGTAATTACAGGACAAAAGCACATTCTTGTAAAAAAAAAACAAAGGTTATGATTACATTAAGTGTTACTCACTGAATGAATTGTGTGTTTTCTGGAGCTCTAGGAAATGTGTTGATTGCATTTCTATCCTTATGGTGCACTGTTGCATATGTTGGCATGTTACCCCTATTTGTTGTTGATGTTGCAAATGTGGAATTTGAAACCACTGACAGGAATGTGTGTTGCGTCACCGGTATGTGCACACATGTACCAGAGCCTTCGCAAACAAAAGTGGGACCTGATCAAAAACCCACAAATAGAAAAAAAGTAATAAAATCAGCAACTGTGCTCATTCATGTCAGTTATATTGCATCTATCTAAAGCTGGCAAACATAAGATAACATTAGCCACCAGAGACCACTGGTCATACCAGACCAAATGTGCTGGCAAAACACCTCAGTGTATTGGGTGTGAAATTGTGCATTTTATTTCTTATGAATTCAGCTTTTCAGAGGTAGACTGTCTTATTTCTTCTCAAAAAAGTTAGAAATAAATAGTGTTACTTTAAGGCAGGGGTTATTTGGGTTTGTGTTTGTTTGCACTGATTAACGGGATGGTGTCTCAGTTTATCACACTTAACAAGTGATTACTGCTGAACTCCACCCACCTCAGCTCTACCCAGGATTTCCTGGTTCCAGCAGCTTACAAAATGACAGCATGCTCAAAACCAACAACTACAACTGTACAATCTCAATATCTGACTACATGCTATGGTATTTATTGATCTTGTGTTCATGTAATGTTCAGTTCCATAAAGCAAACACTTCTTACTGTGAAAATAGATGATCTAGCACACTTCATGGGTCTATAATAAATACCTGGCACTGTCTTCTCAGTTGCTATAGCGAGCAACAGATAACCAAAGAAAGGCTGTTAGAAACTTCCATTGCTTGTGTATTTTTACATTTGTCTGGCTTCTTCGCATTACAAAAGGAAAAAATAGGCATATATTTATATATGACCTATGAGTCATTATGCTCGAGAGGAAGATTTTCCCTACATTCATGAGATCTCAGTGATGTCGACAATACTCAGTGCAGACATCTCATACTCTGCAGTGCCACTGTAGCCATACAGCCAGGAAAACTTAGGCACTATAGGCGATACACATGACTGTAGATGTATACCTCATCTCTACTACACTGCAAAGCTACCTCAACCATACATTTTCTGCCTCCTTCTCTCTCCCTCTCTGAAAGAACCTGACAGGCGTGGTTTACATCTCTTTTCCGCTCAACCCTGGAGGAAACTGTTCTCTCTTGCCACTTAAGTCATTCAGCAAAAACTATTGATGAGGCAATATTATAATTTATATAGAGACATGGCACTGACTATGAGACTGTGGTGTTTGCGGGTGGCTGTGCTGGGTCGGTTTAGTCTGTTTGATCGTACATCATGCAGAGCATTATGGGAAATGGCTTCTTTGATCATACAAAAAGCTGCCTTTTGCAGTAGCTGATGGCCTCTGATGGATTTTTTTGTGACATTTTCTCAGATGAGCAAACCTTGGTGGGCGCAGTGACAAATGAACCATAAACCCTGTATGTTAACCCACACGTTAACATGGCCACACGTGCAAAACAAATCCCTGGTGACCTGAGCTAAGTGAATTTTGACAGTGTATATGATGAGATGTAGACATATGAAGAGATCTCCTAAAGGTCATCACTGACTGATGCTACAGTTCTAATGACTGACATCTAAAGCTAGAGTCTCGTCTTGCTACCATTACTTAGGACAGCTGCATTATCCCCCCAGGCTCCCAACAGACTACCTTTTTACTGCAAATACAATAGAACAGAAAGATTTTTATCGCAGACTACATCTGAATTTGCAGAGTATGGAAAATTGCTATTCCCCTATTGTGTTTTCTTTGTCTGCATGTCTCACTTTCTCTCTCTCTCTCTACATCAGAGCCTAATGTTTTCATCAGGCGCTCTCTTTTCTTTGTCTCGTCTGAGTCCTGCTCTCTCCTCAGTTCCCTCCCTCTTCTGAGTAACCTGCTCGTCTCTGTCTGTCTCAGTCTCTGCAACAGAGCTATGGTATGTCAAAGTATGCTAATGAGGTGGCAGCATATGGCTCATTCCTTATTTAAGCTCAGCCATCAGACAGACAGTAAGCCACTCCACTCACTGAGCATCCTGTCTCTCTACCTGCCCCTGTTGGATCACACTGTGCTGATCTCTTAATGAGGCTCAAGCGTTATCACAATCAGCTCAACACACCTGGCAGGATCAGTAACTGCAGCATTATCACTTCAATCTGAGCTGCTATGTAAATCCTTTTACAGGACAATATGCAAAGAGCGGTTACTTAACACCAGTGCATTGTATGAATAGGGGGTGGAAAGTCTGATTTGAGAGCATACTCACACTCACAAGCTGTTTCTGTGTAGGTGCGCACACTTTGGCACAAACATTAATTCATGCATACGCAGACATGCACACACATTTACCCACTGACAGGCTGGTATGTTGCTCTATTCCATCATGCTGCAGTAAGCACTCTGTCACTCTGACAGTCTCGCTTTATTTGATGATAGGGGGGTACGACCTTGCCTATCTCACACAGTTAGTCACGGATTTACAAGCGAACACATATACACACACAATTCACTGTCATGACAGTGTAACAGTGACTTGGGCTGAAGTTTGAGCTGGGCTGTGTGTGTTTGTAGTGTAATGCAAGGTCAGCAAAACTGGGTGGTCACTGGTCCATTCTACGATATATACTTAAAGTGTCTTCTTCTTATTATTATTATTATGCTTGAATATGCTTGCTTATTATGCTTAAAAAAATATAATGAATGGATAAACAGGGCAACAATGGCCCATCCATAGGATGCAAGGGGTCAGTAAATGGTTTGATCAGAATCATATGCTATAATTTGGAGTCATCAGATCTCAACCCAATTGGACACCTTTGGGAGATTTTGGACCGACACGTTAGACGGCGCTTTCCCCCATCATCATTTAATACCATACCAAATGAGAAAATATCTTTCAGAAAAATAGTGTTGCATTCCTGCAGCAGAGTTCCAGAGACTTGGAGAATCAATGCCAAGGTGCACTGAAGTTGTTTTGGCAGTATGTTGTGAGCCAAAACCTTAGTGAGACACTTTATGTTGGCTTTTTCTTTTATTTGTTACCCATGTGTAATTATTGCAAAAGTATTAACTGTAGCACTTGTGTTAACAGTTCAGTACAGTAAAAACTCACTGGGAAATACATTTGCATGTGTGCACCAGCCAAAGATTGCTAGAAAATCTGTTTACAGGT
Organism: Lates calcarifer; assembly: GCF_001640805.2. Taxonomy (NCBI): domain Eukaryota; kingdom Metazoa; phylum Chordata; class Actinopteri; family Centropomidae; genus Lates; species Lates calcarifer. The sequence goes on along the minus strand of NC_066841.1, from coordinate 16,160,662 downwards.
TTGGGAAATCATTCAAAATATGGTGAAAATTTCACACCTCTATAACGTTTTAACACATTTAAGTGAGGATGCCATATAATCTCCATCCAAGGAAGTTTTCAAATGTTCATCAAAATCTTTGCAACAACACAGCATCACAGACGTGACGTCAACAGACTTAGTTTTGGTTATTTGTCCCTCTAAAGCATCTGTTCCCTTAAAGCAACAGTTCACTGGACAAATTTTGTAAATTGTTCCCTGAATAGTTTTAGACAGATTCCAAAATCAGCCTCTGTACACTTTAGTAAGATGTGTCACAACCTGTAAAAAAAAAAGGAGCTGCGATGGATTTGTGTAGCTTAAATTTCAAACTCTTTAAGTGTTACATGGCCTTAGTTATCTATTAAGAAATGCTCTGCTATCCCCGAGGACTGCTACAGTACACTTCAGAACAAAGGGAAATAAATGGCTCTAACCAGTAAGATGGTGTTTGTGCACACAGCACACACAGTAAAATACATCTAAACCACACTTCCAAATATAACTTCAAACAGACTCCGTGTCAATGTTTACTCACCTTGCTGTCTCTCATTCCCAAAAGACACAACACTTCCAGTATACAGTCTCACTTTAACAGCTATGTTTACTTTAGCAAGGCCAGACAACTGACAGATGTTTGATCAAGGAGAAAAAACACACACTTTAAGAAACATGTTCCAGCTTTCTGTTGCTATCTTTTTAGAATACAAAAGAATATTATTATACAAAGACAAGAATGCAGAATTTACAAAACCAAAACATGAACTGGTCAGACATTCGTCAACTATTATGGAAACTGTTTCTTTTCTTGAGTTTGAAGCACAGTGACAACTTGCACAAAAAAATATGGAGGCTGTATATTTGTGTGCTGGGTATGCATTTTGTCTTGCCCGCACTGTACTGTATCTTTATATCCCATCTTTATAATAGGTAAGACATCTCAGCATCAGCAGATATACAGTATTAGATTTACATAATTTAGTTATGTTATGCGATCAGTTGACACAGTAACAGCTTTGGAATCTCTACCCCCTGCTATTATGGCTCCATTTACTTAGTCTTTCATACAAAAATTGTCACCATGATTCATCTGATATATTTCAGGTTTGTTGTGTCTCCCAGTGCTCTGTTTTATTGGCTTTCTTTGTCTCACTTCCTGCTTTATTCATTTTCCTTTCAGCACTCCTACCTGTTGACATTCTCGCTTCAAGTATGACTAATTAGCATTCTGTTTTTCTAAATGAAAAACAGAGCATAAAAAATAATGGGCTGTTTTAAAAACAGGTGCTCTTGTCTTGACTTGTTCTCAAGATCTCCTCTCTCTTCTGTGATAAAACTTTGATGAAACCTTTTTGAATTGACGCATGAGATTCCCACGGCACAAATGTAATCACCAGTGGTGCTTGGGAAAACAGCATAGAACTTCACTTACTGGATGACTCTGGCTTGAATGGTGCCGATGCTGCAGTCAGAAAGATTCATGCTCAGTGAATAATTCTTATTTTGTGGGTATTTGGTAAATAAAAGCAGGTTTGTAAAAGCAGACGTAGTGAAAAGGCTTTCTATTTTCCTACTGTCATTTTCATCTTGATTATAACCCTGGTGAAACTGTAGCGACGGAGTGAATGTTTCTATTTTAGTTAGATAAACATACGGCTTAAGAGCTTTGTGTGTGTGTGTGTGTGTGTGTGTTTTCCTCTGACTCACTGTCCAGCCTCCTCCATCTGTGGTCATGTCACAGTAGACCTGGAAGCCTGCGGGGTGGTGAACAGGAAACACGGAGTAGATGCCGTCCTCTCTCTGACCACTGGCGTACAGATCACCAGCAGTCACGGGGACGTGAGCCTAGGGAGAGGTGAAATTAGGAAGACATGAAATAAATGAGGTCCAATATGGCTTGCAAAGGCAAAGAGCGCTTGGAGCGGCAAAGTGAAATCTGCAATAGAGAGAGGATGAGGAAAACATGAGATAACACACGTCACACCCTGTCTTCTGTCTACACTGGAGAGGCACATGAGTACAGTGAACATGAAGGTGGTTCTATGTTGTGAAGTCGTCCTGTCAAAATGAAACCTCAAACTCTTTGCTTGCTCAATTTTCAGAGGCCCTTTTCCAGAAGGATGGCTCTTGAAGAGAATAGAAAGAGCAATGAGGAGGTAGAGAATGTCTGTGTTCAGGGGGAAGACGCAAAAAAGACAGACGATGAGACGGATGGGCAGGTGATAGATGACACAGTGGGACAACAGAGTCTAAGTGCGGCGAAGATAAAGCCATGAAAAAAGATGGAATGCAAGTAGGTCAAAATAAAGACAGAGAGGCACGAGGGTGTCTCGCAGACAAGTTGGCACAGAGAAGTTGCAGTTATATAGCGCAGGGACACGGATTTGAGATAACACAAGTTGTAGGAAGAGGGAGAAAACAAAGGACATATGGAAGTCAGAGAGGAGGAAGTATGGCTTAGTGAGGAGATATATACATTTGAGTGATAGAACACAGACAAAGAGACGGAAAGTGCGGAGAGAGTATATAACAGACAGACAGAAAGAGAATTCAGGAGGAGTTAGTGCATAGAGGAAGCGACAGAGACAGGGAGCTTGTAAGCTACAGCAGAGCAGAACAGTAGCACCCTTGTCTGTGACTGAGAAACCCATCTTACACAAGGGATACAAAATCTATTCCCCAGGAAGCAGGAGAGGAACTCTGTGATGAGGACCATGTCATAGATTATGCATGCCAGCCTTCACCGGGTCAAACTCCTGAATTTAAAACAGCCAGGAGAGTTCTTGAAAAGGCCATACAAGATTTTTTTTCATAGTCCCTACACGATATGGAATGTTTGGTCTCCCCGAAGCTTTTCCCTTTCTCCGTGTAAGCCTCGACTAATAAGCTCCGACTTTCATCATCATCACACATAAATGGTAGCATTTCCCCATTCTTCTTTTTATTACAGGAAACTGAAGCTGTCTAGGTTCCATGGGACATTAAAAAAAGACACTATCATCATTATTTAAGAATTTGCTCCTCTATAACAAAGGCTTTCAAAGTTTTGCAGTTTAATGATCCCTTGCAGGAAAGAAATTTTTTTTTCCATGGATCCCCACCCTCCCCCCCATGATTGCTTACTTTTCCAGGTCCACTTCAGTTTTGGCTTACTTCATAACTCACACAATTTAACACAGATTAAGAATTTTGGTCTTCCATTGTTTGGTAATTTCTTCACGTTGCACAGCATTCCATTTCACTGAGCAGTCATCAGAGCTGTAACCCACAGAAGCTATCTAACTGAAATGATGTGTCACAAAATGTTTCATGGCTGCAACCAGTTATAACCAGTCATATTACTTGCATAATTTTTGTTGTCAGTCACTAATTCTTCCATCCCTCCCTGTAGCAGGTATTGGTTCTCACAGTCATCTCTGTTTTCCGCCCTCAGCCATCACCTGTGCACCAGCTCCCAACCCTCAAATCAGCTCTCCAGTATATACTATACTGGCCACTTTCCCACAGCTCTCTGGCAGATTGTCTGCTGTGCATTTTGCCTTATTATCCAGTCTACCGGTGGCCACTCTCTGCCTGCATGGGCCATTGTGGACTTTTTGGCCCCGTTTCACACCTGAGATTAACATGTGATCTGCAACTGAATGCATTATCTGGGTAACAAAATCCAAGCCACGTGCTTTTGCATTTACAAAAGGCATCATTAAATTTTAAATCACTTTTTGCCAGGCAAGACTTGTTACTGTAGTTACTGCTGCTATTTGTACATTTTGCAGCACTTGCTGGCATTCAAATCTGGCAGAGATCTTATCACAACATAAGCCAAACTACTATGGTCTGGTTCTGATCAAAGTGCTTTCTGCATTTGCATCTGGCATTGACAAGTGTTTTCCTTATCCAAATAGGACAATGGGCAGGTTCCAAGTTAATTCCAGATATGTCTTTGGGTCGCTGCCTGCCTGCCTCTTGCTTTGTCTGCCTGTTTGGGCATATCGCCTGTTGATAAACCCTGTTCTGAATTACTGATACAGCAAACTTTGTTTTAACTGAAACTGCCTGCCTCTGAGTCTTTACATTCCCACCTGTTGATATGTGCTTATTTGTGACAGAGAACAGCTCAGTTATTGAATAGTTCCCTATGTCAGTATGTCCATAGATCTTTTAAAATAACTACTCTTTGATAATCTTGGCACTTTATACACTGTGAACAGTTAAAGACACGCAGTGAATTCTATATTTTTTTACTGTCAACACTGTGTCTGTCTCTCTATACTCTCTGTTCATTCTGAACTTTCTGGGTCCTGCTGAAATGTATTTTATTAAAAGGGTGAAAATTCTCCTAAAACAGGTGGGCACTGTAGTCTCTAGAAAATGTGACTCAAACTACTACACTACTATAATGGTGCATTTGTTGGGGACTCTTTTCAGCTGCAGATACTGGCGCACTATTGAGCATTTATAGCAGCAGGATGTTAGACTGACTCAAAAGGCAGCCAGTGCTCACACAGGAACATGTTACCCATTATGATGCTGTGGCTTATTGATCTGTTTTTAATACAGAGATGGAGAGTCAGACAGAGGTCGGAACTGCACACCTGTTTCCAGCAGAGGCCAGAAGACTAATCCTTTAAAGAAGATGTTTAGTTTCAAAATGACGTGTGTATACGTTGTGTATATGTGCAGCACATCCCGGTGTGTGTGGTCCACAGTGGGATGGGACCTTCAGGGAGAGTATCTGCTCTGAGTCACATTTGTATGGCGACAAAATCTTCAGCCACATAAACCCTCCAAAGTAAGTCACTCTGACATCGCAGGCACTGCACAGTAGGAACTGAACTCATTTAAATGCACCCTGTCACCCTGTCCTCCTGTCTTCAGCAAACACTGCTCATTTAGTGGCAAGCATTACAGCTGTTTCAAACCATGAATATGTCCTGAATCTAACTTTTATTTATGCTTTCTATTTCTTTCTTTTGCTTTAAAGTGCATTGCTCATAAAACAGAATAATTTTTATGGCAGCAAAATGATAATAATAATAATAAAATGTCAAACCAATACTTATACACTCATTGCTGATGAAAGATATAAACTTGTAAATCCTTTCACTGGTAGAGTGGTTTCAGTGCGACAGACTGGTAGTCAAATATATTGATAGTTGTGCCCCATAAACACATTTGCACATGGCTGTCAGACATCATAAAAACTGAAAAAAACTAGAGTTGTTATTTATTTGTATGTTAGTGAACAGCACTGACTGTATGTCAGAATTAACAAAATAACAAGAATTACAAAAAATTAATACATATGTGTTAGTGACATGTCAGTACATGTAACATTATCATAATATCTGATGGCTTCTCTAAAAAGATACACAAATAGCCAAAAGCAAGCTAACCCACACAAGATAAATAAACACGGCCCTTTAGAGACGATGTGTATGTTGTATATCATTTGACAACAGTGCTGATGTTCTTTATTGTTTTCCAGGCTGTTCTCTAGTTCAGTATAGATGTCTGATAAAATGTCAAGGCTGCGCTCAAACATTCTGACTGATTGCTGCTGGGTGTGTTGCTGTAGTTTGTCCTGGCTGTAGTGCTAAGAACTGAATAAAACTGCTTTCCAGGAAGGATTTAGTGGACTCAGTGATACTCAATGTGACTGTACATGTACATAAACCATTTAGCTAATCCCAAATATACTTGTATGGTGTTTTCTGAATATACTATCACAAAAGTATAGGAATCCTGTGTGGCAAACCTTGAGCAGAGAATATGTGTGGCTCTGTCTGTGGTGCTGAGTCCTTGGTGCTGGTTGGTCAATTGGTCTGAATGGTGTTCAGCTTTACCCCTGACATTAGCATAGCTTTAGGGCTATCCATGCTTTAAATAGGTCAATGTGAAGCACTCTGTAGATACTGTGAATATTTACATGAAGCATACCAGAATTTCAAGTGGCAATAATAAATTATAAATCAAATAACAGACATATTCCCTGAAGATAGTGCCTTTGTCATAGCGAAGTAGTTATTCTAGGCTAATTGGGGACATTTTTTTAAAAGATTTATTTTAATTAACTAACTTCTGGCTCTGTATAAAAGGCAAAAATTACAAATTGAGCTACAAAGGGGAGCCTTCCATTGCGAGTAATAAGTATTGTGTAAGACTAGGCTGTTATTGCCTCCTCTTTTGCCTCCTCTTTTGCCCAAGGCAATACAATGACATGTCAGGTGAGGAAGTCCAGCTGTAAGAACAGGAGAGGGTACAATTACTGCACCTTGAAGAACACTCCAAAATATAAAGAGTGAGTCAACACCATGGAAAGCTTTATCAATAAGAACAAATGGTAAATGCTTCTTCCTGGTGTCTTTCCTTGCAAGCAACATACAGTAATACATACAGTATGCAAGGAATTCTCTGAAGGGCGCATATATAGAAATAAAGTAAATAAGGATATATTTACTCTCTCTCATATCCATGTCCAAATAAAAGTAAATTCAACATGGCAGCAGGAGGTGTATCCCACAATCCCTCATATGATGGCTAATGAAAAAGTCTGCATTTTTCAATAACCCATTATCCCCAAAAAACAAAATAGTCAGTTCTTCCTTTCTTCCCCACATAAAACTACTACAAACGGAGGAGCTGCTCATGTATAGCAATGTTAATAATGAGCTGTAATCCTGACTGAACTGGACACCTGTTTCCAGCAGGTTCTGTATGAAATAATGAGAACAGAAACAGCCATACTCTAACGGCCACAACAGGCTGATGTAATCATCATTACAACCTTGTACTGGATGCTGACTTAACCATGTTATACAGAAATGGAGTTTGAAAATACACAGAGTGCATACATAATTATTCCTTATTATGGACACTTTACCAGACATTTTCTCTAACATGTGTAGCTGAATAAAAGGTAAGACATTAGCCACGCAATACATATTACCTTCTGAAACTCATAATGTTCATTCTCTGTTCAGAACAGTATTGTTACTTCACATCTCATTTCATCATATTGTGAGGTGTTCTTGTAATTAGGTTCTCCCCATATGCTGTGCATACAGGGCGGGGGGGGGTGCTATAATGCTATATATAAATTGACTAATGATTTCCTTAACAATAGGGAACAATAGCTTTTCTGTCTCTGTCACTATTATCATTACTATAGAGCCAGGAGACAACAAATTAAAGTAAAGCTTGAGGAAATCATTACACAATTGGGCTATGATTCCTACTGCGAGATAAAAATTCTGCTAAGATCTAAAGGATAATTTCTCTATTGATTGATTTATTATTTATTGCCATCCAGAATTCTGGTATCTTTCAAGTAACTGTGTTGAGGCAGGAACATTCTAGAAGGTAGAATGAGGCATAAAGCTGGGAAACAGATGACTAACCCACCGGTGCAAATTTTCAGCACCATGGACAGAGCCTCAATCAGCCTATGCGCATCAGTATCCTCACTCACAGATCTCCAAAATGTCAACTTTTCATGAGTGAAGACAACACCCGTTTTCAGTTGTTCAGACAATTCAGTGGGTTTTTAAATAATTTAATTCACTTGAAAGATAATCAACCTATAATAGAACATTCTATCTAAATTCAAAATGAACTGGAGATAGACGGTTCTCATTAGGAAGCAGTACTATATAAATTATTGGCTTGGTCTCATCTTACAGGTCTTGATCTGATTTGGGCAGAATTATGATAAAATTGTGATTGTGTATTACTATTATGTAATATATACACAGCAGTAGTGCATACATAATATAGAATAAGAGCATGAAATACATCTTTTTCAAAATATGTGTATTGTCATGCTCATGTTTACGACCAAAGAGGAACAGAAAAATTACAGATGCATATTCAAGCTTTCTGATTTACTTTCAAACCATTGTCAGGAACAAGGTAGACATTTTAGAAAACAACAGCTGATAGGTAGCAGGTGTGCCAGCTAAATGCTCAATTGCATCCATTAAGCTGATGATGCCACAGGCCTACACTGTTTGTAAGGCAGGATATTAATAAAACACCATATTTCATGCAAACGACTTCAGTTCCTCAGAGAAACAGTGAGTGTGAAAGCTTGAAAATATACTCTATGTCACTTTCCTAGTGTTTGCAGATGTGTGAAAAAGTTACGATATTCTCAAGCCGTGTCTCTCATGCGAAAAACGTGAACAGACTGTCTCTTACTCTTTCATTGTATGCTATACATGAATGGCCTTAGCTCTGTGCTCCTTGGCTACACTATGTAAGGCAACTCCAACAGGGGATTGCCATTGGGTATACTGTGCCTGGTTAAAAGCCTTCCAATGGGATGATGCCTCAGGCCCTTCTCTGCTTCTCACCAACACAGCCCAGTGGACATGCAAGTCATTTCTCATGTACAGTAAAAAATTCCACATCTCTACCAAGGCCACTGGATAATGTGGATGAGTTGTAGCCACGGGAAGCATACTGATATCACCAGGAAAGGTTGGGTTGGATGAATATGTGCTAAGATGGATGACAGACAGACCACACTGGAATATAATTTCACAGAATAGTGGAGTGAGGCTAACGGAGGGAGGGATCACAATATGGAACAGAATGCAGTGGCAGGAGGGCAAACATATAGGTGGCCAGCGATGTATGAATTATACTGTATATACAGAGACAGAGAGACAAATTGAGTTTCAGACAGACAAAACCACAAAGAAAAAAAACAATCTTTCCAGACAGGGACACAAAATCAAGTCATGCCTTATTTCTCTTACCATTGGAGCAGCCCTTGAGACGGGCCCCTCTGACTGGTGCCCTCTGCAAGTCAGCCTTGACACGCGCCTTCAGGCCCACGTTCTCCTTCTGCATGGCGTTAAGAGTATCACTTACGGAGTTCACTACCTTCACCATGTTGATCTCGCTGTCTGACAGCATCTGCAATGCATACACAGTGAGAGAAAAGAAAACATGTTTACAATTAAGTTATTAACAGTGTGATTATGCTTGTTGTTTGCTGTCTTCTACCTGAATAACTACAAACTGTGCAAACATTTCATTACCTCTGATTACTTCTTTTTAAAACCTTCTGGCAGGCAGTGCTTATAAAAATTACCAATTAAATTGTCAGTGGCAGACTCTGCTATTCCTGTGCTGGTTTCAAATGCTATTTGATTCAAAGGACACGCATTTGTTGAGTAATGACGTTATTCTGAAGAGCAGGATTTAAAAAAGAAAAAATATTTGTGTAAATATAGAGGACATCAAATTTTCATCATGGCTGAACAACTAGGGAACAACATGACTTGCTCATCTTCGTCTGTTGTATTTCTGACTGAGTAGCTGCTCAAAGTGTGTTTCCTGCCCACAGTGATCACTGAACATACCATTTGAATGGAAGCGATCCAAAACACTTATTTTCTTTTTGTCAAAGTTACATCATACTTCCACAGTAATGCGTGAAAGGACTTAGAGGATTCTGTGAAAATCATGAGAAGGATGCTCTACCATCTGACATTTTACAATACAGTGATTTAAAAAAAAGACCAAATTCACTTAATCTCTCACACAATTGCCATGTTTTCTTAGCATTTCCCCTCTGGTTTTGATTCTGTGTTAAAATCTTGTGGATCCAGTGCTTTTCAGCAGAAAACTCAGATGTCAGAGCATCCTTGAACACACCAGCAAGGACGGTTTACAAAGTAGTCTCAACTGCATGAGCATGTGATGATGTGACTTTGAAAAAAAAAGTTGGAAAAGTATATCGAAAGTGGAAACCAAAGGCTGCCTGGAAGACAGAACTCTATGGAAGAAGTTCTGGTTCTCTTTGGAAAACAATATTAATATACTGTAGCTATATTATATTCATTTTGTAGCTAATGGGCTACAACATCCACTATATAACCACTGGTACAGTATAGTCCTTTAGGGACCTTATGAAACACACAGGTGCAAAGACTGCAAAGACACCCCATCCCATAATGCACCCTGGCGATTGCTGTGAAACACAAAAAGCCCTGTGGGAAGGCTGGTGATGAATGTGTGTGCTAGGCCTTGCAGAGAGCAGGGTAACCTCTCTGATCTGCTGTGGTCACTTCGTCTCCTTCAGCCCTTTATGCACTGTTCATTGCAGAAAGGTTGTTTTCACATATTGCCCTAGTTTGCCAACACCTATGCACTGCCAGGTGTTGGGCCCCATATATATCATGTACACACACTATACTTTTGAAGGTATGAGAAATTCCCTTTCCTGCTCATACAGTCACACAAACTCTGTCACTCCCTTGGTTTGGTTTTGTGTTCCTCCACTCATGTGCGCTCACAAACACACAGAGACCTACAGTGTTCAGTGTCACATTTAAGGAATTCAGAGTCTTCTATCAAAGGTATGTCTATGCAGCTATATTCAGGTGTTAAAACTGCGTTAGACAGAAACCCTGGTGGCCTTTCTCTGGCCTCAATAACTATGCAACACACCTCTGAGGCACAGCAAGCTGCACTGCAATCAAATTACATGGACACTGGAGCTTCAACCCACACATACACAGAGACAAACAGCGAGACATATTTATGTACTTGCCCACATGCAAGTACAAAGAAAACCACACAAACCAACAGAAATTACCCATTGTGCAAAGCAGCTAAGCAGGACACAGCAAAGAAACTGGAGTGTCCGCTTTATGAATGCACCATTGTTCAGGAAGGCAGTTTTGTTGTGTATGTGTGAAGGGGTGAGGAAAATGTTTCTATAGACTAAGATTATTAAATAGATGGTTTCGCCTGTAAGTGTTTTAAATTTTAATTTAACATTATTTCTGGTGTTGTAATTTCTTTGGTAAGTATGTGTGTGTGTGTGTATGTGTGCTCAAAGGGAGAAAAGTGTCTGCAGTCTTAATGCTAAGCCTTGACTGACACATCAATTAGGATCATGATGTAATTAGCTCTCATTAGGCAGCTTTTACTGCACTGGCTCACAAAATCAGTTACACCATAGCACTTAACACGAGGGGTTTTTGTGAGTCAAGGTTTAAAGCCCAGGGAAATTTGGGTGTTTTTAACACTTCTGACGCACAATCATGGAAGGGGTTTTCAAAATCTTTTGAAAAGAGGTCCATATTAAACCTCAACATGATTTGCACACTAATGTGTGGTGCATCTGCACTCAAAATGATGTTTTTTGTTGTTACTGTAGTTTAAATGCAGTGTGTTTGGAAGTTTTGTGCCTTTAAGTGACTGCAATTATTTTTCCGAGGCACACAACAAGGTGTGCCTTTTGTTGGCTTGAATCAGATGTTCCATAAGGTAAAGACATGTTCCCTATGGGGTAAAGTCACAAAACAGAGACAAGTTGCAAGAGGAGTTGCAAAAAAGTCACTCAGTCACCATCTGCCTAATACAGCATCTTTACCACAGAGATGGAGGCTGTCAAGTCAGCTGGAGCCTGGAGGAGCAAGTGGGAGAGGAGCCATCAAGTCACAAAGTCACTCTCTCTTTCCTCTTGACTGGTGTAGCCCTTTCTAGTTGAAAATAATTTAAACCCTCAAGCAGAGTTGTGCTATTCCATGACCTTGCTTATAAATCCAACAAATAGGTTTGAAAAACTTCAATCTACTGTATTTTGCTGGATCTCTACCAATCACTGGATAAACATATACTACAATGATACTTTGTAAATGTTTATGCTGAATAATATGGGATGTAATTTCTTGTCTTTAACTCACATCAACATCAACATCAGATGTCCATAGGGTCCAGTCAAGCTAAATGTATTGACTGTGAACCCAAACCTTTGTGCTGCACTTTGCCAGCCATGTAGCTGCCAGCCATCTCTCTGCACAGATATCTTCACATCCTGCATTTTAGAGCACCCCCCTCCCATCTTTTTTTATCTCTCGGCAGCTGTGATGTAGATGCACATCTTCTTCTCCTCCACCTCCTCCTCCAGAGCCTCTGGGTGGCTAATTGTTTTCCCTGTGTGTTGCCTCTCTGATGCCAATAAGCTATGCCTGAATGGGGCTTTTGTCAACAAAGAATGCATTTTGAGTCCAGAGAGTAAACTAAAAATACCACTCTGAATTAACAGGACAAAAGGCTGTGTATTCTATATTAGTATTCATAGTTTCACTTATCATAGCAGATGTGCATGTTAGAAAATTATAGTTCAGCTGTACTTAAACTATCAATAAATACTTATGGTATGAAAGAGGCACACAAGTGTGCCAACTTCTGCTTCACTTACTGTATCCTTCTGATTAAACAGTCTCTGGGATCCTTGACATATGAGAGACCTCTGAAGCAAGGAAACAATGAATAAAAGATTATCCTGATGATGGACAGAACCTTCACGCATAAAGGGAATGTTTTCATAGCAAATCGTATTCATATCATACAGAGAGTCTCTGATCTTTGATCAGGCTTTTGATTTTGTCCATGTGTGGTTTAGTGTAGGGTTGGGGCAGAGCAAAGAATCTGTGAAATCCTGTGAGATTAAATCAGCATTAATGAAATAAAGTGGTGGATTAAACCTTTAATGTTTCGGCACACTTATTGATCTTCTGTTACTTGAGCAATGGTCCCTCACACATACATCTATATGTACTGTATTCCATATCTGACTGTCACTGTTTTGACATAATATCATTATATTAAACAAGAACATTAATTTCCTCTAAATTATATTGTAGTAGATCATAAAAAATATTGAATGAATATTGTCCATATTGTAGGCAAATAGCTTATTGTAATAAAAAATAACATTTTGGTTATTTTGTAGTACATATGTGTTACAGAATTGCTGAATTCACTACAAAGTATTTACATTTGTATTGGTCTGTATTGTTCTAATGGTTATGTTTTTGATCCCTAAATCACTCATATTCTTTGTTCCTTTGAACTGGTGAGCTAAATCTTTGAAGCTACCCATTTGCTTAATTGAATTAGGTTTCCATATTTTATGCAACTCTAATCGTTATCCACTCTCTTTTTGAGGTTTTGAAGTCACAGGTATCACATCACACACAACATGCTGCAACAAGCACTCTGTGAATTTTACTTTCTTAAGTCCTCAAAGGACTTTTCTATTTTGTGTTTTCCAGAATGAACATCTTGAGGCATTATGGTTTTCTATTCTACAGTAGAAGAGGTTTGCCCCTAGATCTTTAGCAGTGGTTGTGGGTGTTGCTTGTCCAAAACATTAATATTCCACAGGCACATAATTCAGTTTAAACTGTGACCCATGGTTCAAGGAAATCAGTAAGTCATGCTTCTCCTCGAAGCCTTTACCTTCTTGCAGTCTTTTTGCAGTCAGACATTGTACAAAACTGAATGTCAAGTCAGTTGAATATGTGAACTACATTTTATTTCGATTGGACTTCTACTATGGAAGACCTAGCCCTTCCATTTTTTAATGCTGAAGCGTCTATGCTCACCCCAGCTAAAGGGCATTATACATGATTGCCTAGGTTGCTTATGCACAGTGCTGTGAGTACTGGTTAGAATGAAAAATATATATTGACAATTTTAAATGTAATTCATAACTGAAGAGACCTTTGAGACAACATGGTTTGAAGGTTCACACTGCACTAATGTGAGGATGTTAGACTAGGAGTACTTTGAGACTTTTGAGGTAATTTGGATTTGGTGTTGAACATGTTGCTTGAATTTACATAAACTGTGATCCTGAGCTGATGCTCCATTTTGTAAATATAGCGACTCAGTTCTGTTCCTGTCAACAAGCAGAAAAGCAAACAGCACACACATTTTTCAGACTTTAACATACAACTACAGTATGTCACTGAGGAAAGGCAAATGTCAGTTAGTTATTGCTTTATAAAGTGGTGACAGGACTCAGTGTCAGAGTTTTTGCTTTACTATTTATCTACAGGTGGGGGCCACTGAAAGGTGATTTGGTGGAATGGCTGTGTGTGTGTGTATCTGTGTGTGGGGGTAATTAATTTATTATAGAGAAATTTTATTTAATCTAACTTAACTGTTTTTAAAGGTATTGCTTCTTTGACAATATTCAATCTGGCTAACACAGAGACTGTACTAATGAGGACAATGAATGACATACGTATGATACCCCTTTTCCACCAGATTAACTCTGGTTCTTGAACCAGTTCCATTCAGGAACCTTGGTGCTATTCAGAAAACCGGCCCACATTTCCACCAAGAGTGGAAACACTGTGATCAAGGATTAATGGAGGGCTTTGCACAATCCACAATGGTGGATCGCACTGATTACCTGTGAGCCTTTGTACTGTTATTTGTCAGCAGACCACTGCATGCTAAATTCTTTTCCTATTATTTCTCACAAGCCCTCTCCAGTGTTACCTTTTCCACCCTCTCTTTCCAACCTGTAGAAAATGGTATGTCAACAGATGTCACTGCGGTTCACTCTTGCTTCCAGCGAGAACAGACTTTTCAGAACCGAACCAATTTAGTTTTTGCTCGAAATGCTCCAAATGGTTCAAAGATAGGCTATCAGGCTGCACCTAGAAATCATGTGTTGCTGTGAAATGGCTGTGTTGCTTCCATTTGCATACATAAATCTGAGGAGACTGAGCCATGCAGAATCCCTCAGGGTTCAATTCTCGGGCCTCTAACGTTCAGGGGTATCTGAAGGAGGAGCAAAGACACTGACGCACTGGGACACATTACAATCAATTAAAATAATACACAATGCAGACTACAGTAACAAGAATATGAATTTACTCACTGGCAAAAAACTGAGAAATAATAAAAAATAGCAATTATTCCCTTTACATTATACTGACTTAATATGGTCCCATATTTAGAGAATAGTGAATATTTGAATTGGTGTGTACTGTGTACAGAATGACAACAAGATTAAGAATGGTCTCTCTAGTCTGCTGTACTTTGAGTTGTCAATAAAGCAAGGAAATGGAATAAAACTAACAATGCCAGTGTTATAAAAGAATCTTGATCTAGGGCAAGCACTAGCAACATGCCTTACGTCTGTCACTGTGAACCCTGAGCATCAGCTAAAAGTATTGTTATATTCAACTATTTTACTGGTCTTTCCTATCAGGGTGATTTATTTGAATGCAAATGGGTGTGCTGTGGTGCGCCTTTCAATTTGAGGCTGCAAGCTGTTAAAAAAAAAGAATATGTTGGTTTTTGAAAAATCCAAAATAAGACTGGTTCTAAACCCACCGCAATCAGATTCTCCTGCTCCCCACTCCAGGGCAGGGTGAAACTGTTCTTCAGGGGGCTGTGGCACACACAGAGCCATTACTAACACTGGCACAGTCAGCTCTGTGTCATCGTATAAATCAGAAGTCCTGGCCACAGGTGGCCCATAGATCACACAGTCACACCATGGTGTCAGGCAGAAACAGCGGATATGCACACCACATGCCTTGCTTCCAAAGAGAAAATCAATCACCTGGAGTTTCAGGGCTGCCAGCACAACCACCACTTAGCCTCAGAGCCCATTGCACCATGCCACCTACGCCATGTTAACAGCAGTGCAGGGACTGGCCCTCTTTCTGCTCCCATTGTGCTACTAATCAGCACCCATGGTTTCTTAGCCCACGGAGGAAGCGCAGACCAATCCAGTAAGTTTTGAGTGATTTCTAAACAATGTTGAACCCTGAGCTAAAGAGGTCTGGCGTTAAGAAAGGATTGGCAGGAGCAGAATGCATTCAGTTGTTTGAGCTGTATGGCTGGCAGCTATGAAATCTATTTACTGCAGAATAGAGAGACTGAGTCTGATGGGCCAAAATGAAGAGCATGTAGTGTAAAGATTTTTCACGCACATTTAGGAAATGCATCATCAATAAATCAATGTGGACAGTGTGAAACTGAAGGGGGTCTAATTATGTTTTCATCCAATGTGGAGTCTGTCTCACACATCTAGGGAAACATTATGTTATCTTAGTGAATTAATGTGCAAGTTGTTCTGTTTCTTGAATCATGATGGGCATTCCTTCCCCTGCGACCTCATCTCCAAACACTTGACTGAGTGAGTTATACTCAGTGGAACATGAACCTTATTTGCACTTTAATCTAGCCATTACTGAGCGTATACAGTGTAGCGAGAGAAATTAACATGGTCGAGTTGGCTTTGGATTAGTGAATGATGGTGCTTTGATTGTGCACTCAGGAAAAAGAGGGGACTAAATAACACCAACTGAGAGAAAACACTCACATCCAATGAGCTGTCACACATCTTAAGGCGGTTCCACAATCAATACATATTGATAGGGGTTTCACAATCCAGTACTCGAGCACCTCTGTACAGTACTTAAAGTCAGTGGTGAGCCTTGCAGACTGGATTCACTTCATCTATTTTCACTGCTCAACTAATCAGCCAACCAATTCAATTCAGCCATAAAAGAGAGGAACAAACAGAAACAACCTGTTCCATTAGTTTTCTAGACAAAATTAGAGGTGTTACAAGTCTGAAAGTGAGACCAAAACTGTGTTAAAAATGTCCACAATTTCGTATTGCGATACAGGAGGATGGAACCGTGATACCAACTCCCCCCCTCCCCACCCATACCACCAAAAATTGGAGTATGAACAAAACGATGGCTCACAAATTGAGGTCTGAACCGAACCATGGGTGAGTCATTACATTCCTGAAAATATCTTTTTCCACATAAAAGTATATATTCCAGTCATCACTAGAATCCTTAAAAATTACATTTTTTTACTTTGTTCCTGATCACTATTTGAGACCCTTGATTTTTTTCTCCATTTTTTCTTTTGCCATTGTGTCTACACTTAGACTATATAATGTACTAAAATACATGTACATTTTCATGTATATCTCAGTCTTCACAACTGTTACAAACTGTAAGAACAGATAATGCTTTCAACGTCTTTTTTGTGTTATATTGTGCCTCAGTAACCATTCTGACTTAGTGTGTGGTGTATTCTCTAGAACCTTACAATAATGCTGTGCGTCTGTCTCTCATTTGTATTTATGTTGTTTGTGTGGGTGTGTGTGCATGTGTCGCACCTGTAGGAGGCGTCCCTGCTCAGTCTGCAGTGTCTTAAGGTCTTGCCCCAGACTGCCTTGCCCCCTGCGTAGAGATTCATAGTCCATTTTCAGTTGCCCTGCATGAGCTGACAGCTTGGCCACTTCCTCAGCCAGACTGACGAGCAGAGCCCGATCCTGGCCCTTCACTGACTTCAGGTCAGAGTCGTGGTCGGTTAGCGAGTGGAGCAGTGAGGTCTGCACACCCTCAAGGCGCAAAAAGTTACTGTTATAGTCGGGACAGTTGGGGTCGATGAAGATGTTGATGCGGGAGCCATCGCCTCTCTCAACGGTGACCAGGGCATTAGCTTCATCCTGATTGGTAGAGATGTGGGGTAGGCCATCAGACATAGGTGGGGCCTGGTAGTGATTCATAAAAAGGATGGTGCCAGTTACAGTGACAGCCAGCAATACAGCAACGAACAACAGGATGGTGCAGAGCAGGTAGCTGCAGCTCATCCTCTGTAAGGAGGGAAGACAGAGGGAAAGAGGAGGAGAGGCAGGAAATATGGGAGGAAGGAAGGAAAAGGAGAAAAAGTAGATGTTAGGATCACAATTGCTAGAACATAAAAAAATACAGCATAACATCTGTGTTATTCAAAAAGAAATGACTTTCATCCATCACTGGGGATATTTTGAATGCCAGGTGCTCAGTGCTCAGTGATATAGCCATATTCCCATCTGTCAAAATGTAGTGTTGAATGATTTATGTAGCAACAGAATGTAGATTTCTTCAACTGCCAACCCTCTTGAAACTCAAAATTCTCTAAAAGTAAGGAAAAACCAGACCATTTTCATCCAAACACCCTGCATATTATTAATGCAGTGGCGGTGAGGTGGATGGAGGATGCTACCTTGAGACACGTCTGGGAAAACACACAGTCAGGGGGCACCAGTGTTCTGTTTTTCCATTTCTCAGACAGGAAGGAAAATAATTTTTTAAAAAACATGAAAAAAAAAATAGCCAGGAAGCGAAAGTAAACCAAAAGCAACTCAGACCAATAATAGGATGTAAATGAATGAACAGAGAGTAGAAGCCTCTTAGAGGAAAAAGGCAGACCTCTACCAGTAACATAGTCTCCATTAACTGGACTATAAAAGGCCTGTATGATGGCCCTTTATGATCTGGTGCCATTTTTCCACTCAGGTCAAGAGAACTAGCGATGGATAGGAGAGAGCTATATGGCCCACCTATGAATGATTAACAATGCCTAGCTCCCCCTTATCTTCCTCCAAATGAATCAGCAACTAAACTCTTTCTGATTTTTTTTTTCTACACTGGAGGATGTTCTCTAGATGAGAATGTGTGGGTGTGTGTGTGTTTGTTATCTGTTTGTATGTGGAACTGTGAGTGAGAGCAAGCTCATTAATATGTAAATTGGCTGTACAAGCACAGCGAGGCACACTAATAGACAGCTAATGGTCTGCTTTACGAGAAAGGTTTATGGTTTCTTTAATGTGAAGAAAATCAATTGTGTTGTGCAGGAAATACTCCTATCCACTGTGCTTACCCACACTCTTAAGGTAGAAAAAAAGTTCTAAGTGCCTAAGCAACTTGTCTGTGTGAGGACTGAAATGTGGACAACAAGTGCAAATAGGATACACCATGTGGAACTCACACTGGCTCCCACTTTTTAGCCCACATATTGTCGGTCTGTTGACAGAAAAAAGGCATCCTGAGATATGAAGATGATTTTTTGGATTGACATGAGACCTGACCATGGGTTTCACACATCAGCCCCACTTGTACCCTCCTGGCTTCATTCACAACCCACATGGGCAGACATATATGGGGCCTAGAGACCGAGAGCAAATTTAGCTAAGTCTGGTGAGTATCTACTGGATGCCTATCCTATTTATGTACAAAGATTTTTAAAAATCTTACCCATGATTTAAACAGCACACCAACATGGCCTTGGTGTATATATGAACTTGATAGACTACTACATTTTTTTTTTTTTTTTTTAAAGCATAAAATTTATTGGAGACTGAAAAGGAACACATTTTTTGACAAGGTGATTACTACTTTCATCACACATATTTTGTTGATGTGTTATTTTTAATTCTGAAACATAAAAGGCTGTTTGGGAAGATGTACTGAGCACACTACATTGATTAAATTCATGCATTATTGTTTTTTCTGCGACATCTAACATCACTGCGGCTGTTATTTTTCTGGACACCGCTGGCATGTATGGAAGCACTGTCACTGAAAACTGCCCCTAGCCTCTATTTGCCCAAATGGGTTGGAAACTGTGTACACGTGCGCATTCACACACACACAAACATATAAAGCACACTAAATACACTACAAGCAAGCACTCTCATGCCACTTAAATTTCCGATGCATATGCACATGCACTCTCACATCATTTCAGCATGGCCCCTTCTGCCAACTGCTTGCAACAGACAGACAAGCACATTCACATATTGCACATGAAAAAACTGGAGCAATGCTTTGTCAGAACATTCCCACTTCCCCCTGTTTTCTCACCCAAATACATCATCAGAGAAAAGAGCTCCAGGGGAGTATTGCCGCACATAACATTTTTTTTTTCGTCTCCTTGCTCTAACTCAACATGTAGACCCTGACTGCACTGTGAAATCTCTCCTTGCATGTCAAACAGTGTTTTTAGTTTGTGTTTTTTTTTTTTGTGAGTGCAGGTGCAGCTGAGTGATTGTGTGACTGGGCTTGGCGTTGTCTGTGTGTGTGTGTGTGTGTGTGTGTGCACGCGCATGGAGATGCGTGTGTGTGTGTGTGTGACAGAGTGTCTGTGCTGTACATAATGTGTATAATGGCCTCACTCTGCAGAATGGCAGCAATGTAACATTAGAACAGTCTCAGTGAGCTCTATCGCCCGCAGGCCAAGACATCAGTGGAAGCCATCATCGGCACTGCACTAAATATTCATTGCTAGCGTACTGATTGTTAACTTAACATGGAGAAGATATACGATGGCCCCCGTTGTGCTGACAGCGAGACACACACGGAGCTGACAGACATCTGCACACTCTAATATACACATAGAAGAGAAGCACATTTAAGTCATGAAGCCTTTCACATATGCACTGGAACAGGCACAAGAATACCTCTGGGATGTTTGAATCCGGGCCTTATTTTCCCATATTTTTGGGCGTAAATGACTAATAGGGACAAAAATCTTTGCAGCTGGTGCAGCACTGAACAAGAGTAAGATCCTTCTTGTTTGACCAGGAACAGCCATTTTATCCCTAGCTGAGCCTGTTGGTGCCAAATACAAGCAGCTTTAGTGGACATACTTTGAAGCAGATGAGTTGCACCATTTTATTACATTGCAGTACCTGGGTTTATCATTCTTAATAGTGGGCCGATACTAATAATCATTTACACCCAAAAACTAAA
Source organism: Lates calcarifer (assembly GCF_001640805.2). Classification (NCBI taxonomy): domain Eukaryota; kingdom Metazoa; phylum Chordata; class Actinopteri; family Centropomidae; genus Lates; species Lates calcarifer. The sequence continues at coordinate 16,140,275 of NC_066841.1, read as the reverse complement.
TCAGCCAGAAATGAAGATAACTAAAGTCAATTAAGGTACCATATTGACTGTAGCACCTAGCTGTTATTTGTGGATTCTTTTTGTCACTTGGGTTACAAAATTATACTTGTGATGGTACAAATGGTAGGAGTCCAAAAATTGACTTGCAAGAAAAGATCCCATACTGTACTGACCCAGTGACAATCTTTTGTGCTCCAAAAGCTAAAATTCGACTCTTCTCGTTTTTCCTCAGGTCAGACTGACATAAAGTCTGAGAGAAGGAACTGAAGGAAGAAAAAGTCAGCGTGACGATGAAGAGTGGAGTTCTTCCTGCTGACTTATTTGTTTTTTCCATTGGTCAGTGAAAAATAAAGATGCAAAAGCAACCTGCTTCATATCCCAGTGGTACACACAATCTCTCAACTCAACTCAAGAGTTGTAGTCAGGTAATGACACTGAGAACAGGATGCACACAGCCTCTTAACACAGGTTTTTGGTTTTTTGGTTTTTTTATAAATGAGTCTCTCAATCTCACAGCAGGAGCACACTCTGTAATTAGTGGCTGACTTTCAGATCCTCTCCTGTCTCTACTCATGCCACACTGCGGGAATTGAGGGGATGACAGGGGAATTCTGACAAAGAGACAGAAAAGGAGAGGCAGAGAATGAGAGAGAATTCCTCTCTATGGAAATGATGTTGTCCTCCCACGCAAGAGCATTGGCAGACAGTTCTTGGACGAAAGGCCTTGTCTGCTCATTAGATAAGGAAACCAGCAGGAGTCTTGCAAGCTGTCTCTCAATCCCTCTCTCTCTCTCTCAAACATAAATATGCACACACATATACAGACACAAGGAAGACATTCAAGTTGATGCCACCCAACTAAGGCACATGGAAGGGCAAACATCTTTGCTGAACTGGCATATATATAAAGAAGCCTGATACACAAACACACAAATTTAAAAGGCAGATTTTTTACCAATTTTCACTTCGGTTTAGTTTTCCTGGAGCTTGAATACCACTTTCACATCAGTATTCAATACATGCAGCAGCTTTTTCCAAAGTTCTGCCGCGTAATCAAGCTCTTTTCCCTGATGCAGCCACGATCACTCCACACAGTTCAAAGAATCTCCGGCGCCTAATCCCGTATAATTCTTGTGTGTTTGGGTACTTGAGCTGAGGTTGTGCCATCGCCGCTGCTCAGTGGCAAAATGTAATGTGTAATATGCAATAATCCTTCGCACTGCCATCACCAAAGCAGTGAGAAAGCGGATTGTGATGGAAATCGTCGTCATTGATACCTAATCCCCTTCCGCAGGTGAGCAAGTCACTATGCATAGTGAGCCCCTGTTTTCACTAAAAAGGAATATGTTCAAAATGTAAACCTTTATTCTTTTTTTGTTTGTTTGTTTGTTTTAACAGTATGACACATCCATTGCAATAAAGCCCCAAATGTAAATAAAAATAAAAACCCATGAAACACAAGCGCGTGTTGATATGTGCGTTCATGCATACGTGCCGGTGTGTGCATGTACGTGTTGTACGTGTTGGTGGTGACAGGTCCTTACCTTCGCCGGGGTCTCCCTGGCGGTTTCTGAGTCTGACCAGCGATGTTTGAGCTGGGAGGAGCTGGGTACACACTCACAGAATGTCTGCATGGGACAAACAGACAGGGCCACCAGTGTTGGCGTTTGTTCAAGTCACATGTGCAATCAAGCATGCAAGCACATGCGCACAAACACGCACGCATGCACAAATCCACACACACAGAGACACAGGTTTTGGATCAGTATTTAAATATCTGGAGAAAAAAAAAAGATCAAAGCACTGAGCACAGCACCTTTTCTAAGCCAAACCCTCAACTGTATAAAAAGTGTATAAAATCATTGTTAAGAGATAAATGCTGCTGGTGCTGATAAACTACAATTGCCTACACACATAACTGCACAATGACACAGACAGATCTGAACAGGCATCTGTACATCTCAAAGGTATCACTGAATTCAATAGTTTATGACAGCCTCAATGCATCTTCCCAGAGATAGCTTTGCAAATCCTCAGTACACACAGTTTTCTCTGGCTCTAAATAAAAAGAAAAGGCATGATAAAGAACATTTCAATGATTGCAAGTGGGTTCCATCATGTGTGTAGAAGGGAACATTCTCATATTAAGGCAGGTGGGTGTTTGTATGTAAAATGTGAATTATATGTGCTTCAATATACAATATGTGCCTCTTTTGTGCTTGTATGTGCTTTTGTCTGGGAGTAGTTATAGCAGCTGCAGAGATAAAAGCAGAGTAATTATGAAAGTGGGGGCTTTCTAACCGCTCCAGGAGAGCATGTCATTCCGTGACCTTAAACACCGCTGCTCCCACTGTGGAATTGCTCAATTAGCCCAGGACAATAACACCAACACAAAAGCACATACATACATATACACGCCTACTTAAGAATGGATGCTGCAAACATTAGCAATTAATGTATCATATTCGAACGTGCAGTCATAGGCCTGTGCATATGTGAATGTAGGCGACAGAGAGACCAAATATGCTCTTTGCACATATTATATGATGTGTGTTTTTTACCACTAGGGGCAGACAATAATATTAAAACAAGCTCTATGTGGCAGAGGCCAACATTGGTTTGACTAAAGTTCCATTAGAGCTGTACAGTTAGGTGATAGTTCTCTGTGATTTCAGCAGGTATGGGTGACCCCTTTCACATTTGGGTCATTTGATTTAATGTTAATATCACAAATAGTTGTCCAATGTGTCTAAATTTTCGTATAGATGTATGTGCACACACGTGCGGTTGCACAGCAGCGGTTATCTTTGTGTGCCTTTTTCTCAGTTGTCAGTGAGTGTGAATTGCTGTGCATGTGGCTCACACAGTCATTGTTATGATGGCTGACCAATGGTTCACCCCTTTGCTTTAAGCATTCATTCTCTTCCAATGTGTAAGACAGCAGGGGGGGGGCAGCAATGGAGAAAGAAAGTAAAGGGAGAGGTTGGGGGGGTGGAGCGATGGGGTGGGGGATGTTGGGAGAGGTGTGCTGAATTCTAATGAGCAGCCTTAGGGTCAGCAATAGAAATCTATGCCTGTTCTGCCTAAAACATTGCAGCTGTCTGTGCTTGCAGTACACAGAGGAGCTACAGAGCTACAATTACTATATAAATACAGACTCCACAGTGATGCGGCTAAACAAACTAACAAGTCCGCTACACAGGAAAGTAAATTGGAATGAATGTTTATGTGTTAGAAATCCACTAATAGAAATGGGTGCTAGCATTTTAGTTCACAGGTGTGCATGTGCACCAATACAGATACAGAGCCAAAGGTATAGTATGCCTGCTTAGTGACAGGGGGGCAAAGAGATAGAAAAAACATACACACACTCACACACACATGCACACAGAACAAAGGTTGTGTGTTGCAGCTGCAACCCACTCAGATCACTGACACACTGCCTTCCCATTACACTGAACAGCACGTATCAGAGCTTTAGTTTGTTCATCCTCCTGCCTGCTAATGCTCACATTGGGGTTCTTTGCTGCCTGTGTGCACAAAAACACGCACACATGCACTTGCAGTGACACGCCAGTATCTGTGGGGCTTCTTTTTGGCAGTTGTCCCGGTGTGGGCATGACTGCTTGGCAGTGTTTGTCTAGTCCTAATCTGACTCCACAAGCTCCACCAGCGGAGAGGATTTACACTTAATAGAATATTTGGGCTTTTTATTGGTTGGACCTTACACGCAGAATCCTATCTGATGAGGCACGTCTTAGAAGACAGGAAAGGCTCAGACTTATCCTGGGTGTGACTGAATGTCTACGTGCGCTCTTTTTGAATGAGCGTACCGATGAGTTTGCATGCGCAGTGTGTGTGGACATGAATCTGCAGGGCAGGAATCCCAGCACTACCTAAGAATATTTGGATTGTTTGAATGTGTTGTTCTTTGAATATATCGGCTCACTTTGCTCAATACCTTTGCGTGTGTGTGTGTGTGTGACAGGGACTTTAGCAAGGTGTGTTTAAGCCTGCTGCTCACTAAGCCGATGGAGTGGAAGAGGCTTTGCACATATTCACTTGTGGGCTTACTAATCATTTAACGGAACTTGCAGACTGCTAAATGAAGGGACTGAGACTGACAGCATGATGAAAAAGGGGAGTAAAAATTGGGAAACAGGAAGCTGAATAAAAAGCACAAGGACATCCTGTCATAAGCATGAAGGCCCTTACACACCTCCATCAGTATTTAATACAGAAGATTATCGTCTGTGTATCATCTGTAGACTTCAAAAAGATTATAGGAAACAGGGGTTAACAGTGAATAAATCAATAAATGGATGAATCAGTGGAGCTGTTATATCCCCCTAGAATAAATGCTGAGGACTTTCAGCCTATCTACATCACCTAACTTCCTCCTTTGCTTCAGCCATAATTACTACAGCCGCTAGAGTTGATGTAACAATAAAATGTAACTATGAGTCATAATAAACTGCTTGTATGTGAGTAACAATGCCCTGCTTGTACAGTATCAGCATATTTGCCATTTGCCAAGTATGTAAAGAAACGTTTCCTGATTACGTTAAGAGAAAACATAATCCTGTCACAGTTATGTCTCCTACAGTTCATATTTGTGGTTGCAGTTTAGTTGTATATAAATGTAATTTCTGGGAGACAGAGTTGGTTTTTGGGGTTACTAACATTTGTATGCCTACATTCAGAAATGAATTCAGAAATTCTGTTCACTGTTGCAGGGCGTGTAAACTTCACAGTGAGCTTCGCTATGAGGATGGAACTTCTGGAGTGCTGTGTGCAGTCACTGGTGCCAACATTAAGCTTGCTGCTGATGGTCAGTAATTACCTCTGAAATGCATTTTCCAAGTAACTTGCCCATTGGTTTTTGGTTATGTGTTATTCAGCAGACCATCTACATTTAATTGGGAAGAATTCAAGGAAATGGTCAATATGTAGATTCACACTCATCTATAAACTAGATTTAGAAATTCATTAGATGCTGGTTCATTAACATTGAATGCTGTTCTCATGTTACTTGTCATTGTTTTTAGTATATAGTCTATGATTCAGATTTATTAAAGAGCTATCTAGTTTCTCTTAATTAGCTCTTTATGTGTTTCTTATATGATAATCAAGCTTTTTTGTTACTTTATTGTTAAAAGTTTTCTTTCTTCATTCAGAGAAGATTTGGTATAATAAGCTAAGAGCAAGTGACAGTATAGTTAGGTCACCATTACCATTTCTGTCATTTATATATGATCACAATATTTCCCCAACCAAAAAGAGCTAAAAACTATGTAGAAATTTAATTTGCAGTAGATATGGTTTGACAAATTACTGCATTAAACTGATGAAATAGACCACAGCAGGACCACAGAGTTTCAACAAAAATAATATTATAACCTTCACCACATCCTTCATAAAACAAAATGGAATTCAAACAGAAAATTGTTGCATGGACTGTTGAATGAGAGATGTTTACTTTGCCAGCATCTATATTCTGTTCTTCAGACCACAGAGGTTTGGGTTTGGATATTTTAGAGGAAACTGTCATTGCCGGTGGGATGGGCGGCATAGCAGCTTTTCCTGACTTCAAAGGGACTGTACCCCATGCAGCTGATGGCTGATGACAGTGCTGGACACTTTTTTGGACTACTTGGCCACTTGCACACAAATGATGCCAATACAGTGTAGAAGGAGGGACACTGCTGTGTTTTGGTAACAATACTAAGCTAATGGGGATAATATGAGACATCCAATAAAGGCAGATCCATCGCTGGTCTATTTTTCATGCCTACTGTCCATATTATATTTATACCGACTTTTCATTTGCCTTTCGGCTAAACAGAGCGAATAACTAGGGAATAGCTGTCCGTGACGGTTTTTATGAGGCTGTTTTTTTTTTTTCAATTTCTACATCCAGAGGATTTCTTCTCCTCTACTGATTGGCTGCTTATGCTCAGAGATTAGCAATTTCAGAGGTGTAAACAAAATATCTTTCAGCACACCTTATTGAGGCTGCCCTCTGGCCAAAAGAAAACAAACACATCTAAACATACCACAGTTAGAACAGGCAGCGAGTTAAGAGCCCTAAATCTGAGAGAAATGCATGAAGTGACTTGGTACTTGTTAAACTAAAGAGTGCTGCTGTCTTGAATACAGGATTTTAGATTTACGTTTAAACAATTTAAAGAGGAAACGGAACTACAGGAGGAGCTGTATTCATATTATGTCCTTAGCTCCACTGGCCAAAACAGACCAAGGAAAAACCTCAAAGACTGTGTTTCCTCACTTTATTTAGCAGATCAATATGTGATCTGTCTGAATGTCTTCTCTGTGTAGATGTGTCCTCGAGTAAGCACACTTCATAAACTGTGTAAATTCACAATGAACTGCATCAGCTAAAATGTGCGCATGCAAACAGTGAGAGAAATGCTCCTCACCTTCAAAATAAGACAGCATGCAGAGAGAGAGAGGGGAGGGATGAGAGGCCTGCGGGGGACCAGGGAGATGAGTTCAATCCTAAGAGACAAATCACCCGCTCTACCCTCCACTGCTTGTCCTTGGAGCTCACACAGGCAATCGGCCACACACAGGGAGTGAGTCTGTCACCCACTGTCCCTGAGACGCACGCATGCACTGGAATGCAAAAACACATCACCGCAGACGCTATTATAAAGCACACAATCACTGTGAGGTCAGAATGGCTGCTTTGTGAGCGTGAAGTGAGACGGCAAGATTGAAAGAGGACTTTCAATTTCATATGAGTGTTATGGCTTATAGTGTTAGCTCTCTTCTCTCAGGACTCGGATGATTTTGTGTGTGTTTCTTGCTTATGCTTCCTTATCTAATAATGTTAATTTATTAAATCCTAAATATGACAGGCTTCCAAACATGCAGATATTTAAGAAGCTCAACCACCCTTCGTTCTACATATCTCCACTAATTACTACAACTTTATTTTCATTTTCTTTAATTGCCCTTTCCCCAGGTCCCAGTCCTGCTACTCCCAACCATCTAAGGACAAAGGATCTCTATTTAAATTTTTTGTCCTGAGGATTTTTATCCATATTTTTTTATTCCTCTCATCTTCTTGTGGAGTTTTTTTTCGCTTGCCTTCTTATAAAGCCTTGGCTAAATCAGGAACTGTTGCTGCTGTGGGCCCATTGAGACATTGAATGTGATATTGGGCTATACAAATAAACTTGACTTGTCTTGACTTGAAATTAAACTTTCATGTGCAAGACGCAGGCCAAGTAAGGATCATTTGAGTACAACTGCATAAAATGCCAAAAACAACGAACTCAGGCACATCAGCACACACACATACAGTACACATCCAGCCAGGATGTATTCTAATGGGGGCTTACAAATGCAAAAGCAGCACTTCTGTGACAGTAAAAACATTCTTATTGCACTGTGAGGGTCCTCAAGAACAGAGTGGCCACCTCGTTGAAGCAGCTTAAACACACACTAACAGAGATATCTTTGGTAAAGGAACACAGTCATTCTTACATGAAATGGCAAGGAGGTAATTATGATGCTTTTCGCGTTACCTTTGTCAGGAATAATCAGAATGATTCTCATCAAGAATGCCTCACATCTTAACTCCGCAGGCTTACATTTCCTTCCACATCCTTTGCAGTCCCCACTTCAATTTCTCTTTTTGAAACTGCAGGCCACTTACAGTCCTGATTGCAGAAAGCACAGTGAAGTGCACCAGCACAATCATGCAAGATCCATACAAACCTAGACACACAAACACATGCACACACCTTTGTGCACCACACACACACACACACACACACACAGACACGCCATTAAAAGACAAGATGGATCTCCGCCCTACAGCCTTGCTATTTTAACAGCAGTGTGATAAGAAGGCAGACACTTCCTCTAACTGGCAGAAATGAAGAGCTGCCTCTCCTTAATGTATACATTTGCATACATCGCCATGTAGAAACTACATATACAGGGACTCATAAATAATACATGCATGTTATGGATACTAGTGTCTACACTTCATGGTACAGCTATCTTGCAAAATGACTTATGGCTGTGGTTTCAGTTGCCTATCATGGCGGCCTTCTGTGTGTATGCCAAGTGTGCATCTCTATCTGTATGTTTCTTTGTGTCCATCTATCTCTTTGTGCATGTCTATGTCTGTGACTGAATGCAGTGGATACCCTACATCTTGACAGTTTGACCTTGGAAAAGAGATCAGATTTGGAGGCTGACAGTGCGAGACAAATGTGGTCTTTGCTCCTTTACTCACACTGTTAGTGGATATGTGCGCGTACGTAGGGGTGTGAGTTTGAATGTGTGCTCAGTACTTCATTTATGTGGACAAACTGCCTGTGTGTGTGTGTGTGTGTGTGTGTGTGTGTGCACGTGTGTGGCACTGTGTGACCAAGGGATATGTTTGGTTGAATGCTATCGGGTGGTAAGTGCTGCATGTTCATTCTCTCCCTGCGGGGAGGTCGTGCTGTAGTGGATATTAGTCCTCTAAGGTCATGGGTTTCTGTGTAAACTCAACTTTCCTATCAGAGACTTAAGTTGAGCTATCACAAACAAACCAACAAAACAGTTCCCTTAGCCTATCAAGTGCAGTATCTCACCTCTTTGCACTTTTTCTGTCTGCTCCGTCCTTAAAAGCGACTGTGACAGGTTTGTTTCTGGCTGGAGTCTAGTTAGCAGTTACAAAGGTACCCAGCATGCCAGCAGTGTAGTGCTACTGCTGTAGTGGCACTACTCGTAAATACAAAAGCAATTTTCTCAAAAGGGCCTTCAGTATAATGGAAGCATTCTAAATTTCTGTGCAAAATAACCCTTCCTAAGTGATGGTCAATGAGCACAGTGCATATTGTAAAAAGGGGATACATGCACATCACGAAGGGGCCTCTTGTTGCAGAGTGTGGGGGTTTGATCACTGCTTTTTCAAGAGACCGAATCAGCAACAGGGAAATGTTTATGAAATTGTGTAACTTGTTGAGAATGAGTGTCAGTCTCAGTATGTGTATGAGTAGATATTTGGAAATGATGGAATGATAGGCCAGATAATAGCTTTACATAGTGAAGTCTTGACCAAGCAAACAAATAAAAATAAAGTAAAATAAAAAATAAAAAAAAGAAACAGGGCATCATGCACAAGACACTGGAACCACCACTGTAATAAATAAGTAAACGAAAGACAAGCATCTACGCACAGATTTCCATTTCATGAGGAAAGTAATGGAAAGCCACTTTAGTGGAAACTATTAATGTCAAAAAGAGTGTGAAATGAAGTACCAGGCAGATACACATACTAGATGCATGTTTGATGTAGAGTGTATTTTACAGCTTTTCTTTTCTTTTCTTTTCTTTTTTTTCTTTTTTCTTTTCTTTTCACAAAATGTGTTAATAACCCTGGCCTTCATATTTGACAAAACTCATCTAAGCTTTTCAAAAACTACATAAAGGCACATCCAATTAATGTACCTGCCAAATTTGGAGTCATCCTGACCTGTGGATCCTGACCTCAGGTTCCCCCCTTTTTCAGAAACTCATTGTAACTTTAATGAGTAAAAAATGTTTCACATACATGCAAGCTTCATATTTCCTCTCTGTCAGTTAATGCTGCATTTTAATCTAATGAGTAACATTATACAGAAATTATGCAGCAAGTTAATATTTAATATACCAAAAATTCTTAAATGTAAAATGACTGGAGGAGTTATTGTAGCACCTTTTTAAAAGTTGTTCCATTAACAGTTGCTGAAGGCAGAGTTAACGCAAATTATAACCTAGCATAAAGTGCCAGATTGTCCAAATACAAAAAGAACCATGACAAGGTTTAGCTGTTGCGATACAAGAGAAGTGGAGAGGAGAGAGATGTAAAATGGAGGTAGACTTTATTCTGAAAAGCTAAGATCTAAAGTCAACAGTCTGAATCCTTGGGATTCAGGCACTGGGAAATATGAGAGCAGAAGCAGTGTCTTGCTCTCTGGCTGTTTGTAAAAGAAACTGCCTCTAGTGTCATTTTTTTTTCTTCCATGAATGAAGTAAGGCAATGTCAAAAAATATATAATCCAAATGAATACTCTGAAGAAGGCAAGGACTGAATCGAAGAAGAGTTACTGCATAAATAGACCAGTTGAGTGTGGTTAGTTGGTGCTAAACATTAGTCACACTCTGGAAGTGACATATAAGCAATTCACTTTACTTACTCAAACTCAGTTCACGTCTGACAGGTTTTTCATATTAACACAATTAACACAATGTGTAAGTCCAAGAGTAGAAATATGAATTCATTCTTCATTTTTTCAGCATCAATAACAGATTCAAGATGGTAACAGATCCGATTTGTGTGGATTCATAGAGTTGAGTAAGTGGGAAATCAGTGTGCTATCAAACTTTTAAGAGCACAAAACTGCATTAGTTTCATTTGGACTAATTAATCAACACATTTCCCCCAAAACACATGCAAATCCTTGAAGTCTACCAAATTCTACATTTGCCATAAAGCCACTATAAGTGATAATGACATCTTTATATGGTAGGGCCCATTCCGGATATGTGGAAACTTTAAAACGAAAGACACACAAGCACTTAATTAATGCAGTCCTCTGCTGACAACTCCTCTGGAGTTATGCGATTAAACCACTTCATTAGTGTCTAGAGAGACAACAGACAAGAGATGAGAAAGGCAAAGCTTGGGGAGAGAGGAATGGGGAGACAGAAAAAGAGTAAAAGCCTGCTTTGTTAGTGCTCAAAAGAGACACTTTCAAGGCAGTAATTATGATGCAGAAAGAATGTAATTATTTTTCCAGAATGCCAGAGGGCTCAGTGTGTCTCCTAATAGTGATGGGTGACAATCTAATAGACCACAGATATAAGTGCATGGGGCTTAATTGGTGTTTAAACTTAAGTGGCTTGTCTGAGCACATCCAGGCTCTTCCCTGAACGTGTCGGAAGTGCCTACACCCTGTGATCCTGCCTGGCAGGATGTGACAAACTTGATCAGAGAAAAGCAGGGTCACTGTGCATTTCACACAATCTGACAGCTTGCAGTAATATGCCAGAGGTATCAGGAGTGTTTTAAAAACTGCTTAAGCCACTGTCACGTTTCACACTTCCCCAGGGGGTCCTCAAACTGTTTCATGCCAAATCCACAATTAGATGGGAGAGACTTGATCTGAATAAAGATTGCTATGGGTGACTTGAGGATGTTTTGTTGCAGGCTGCTCCATGTGCCTACACTGTGAAAATTAATAAAAAGTAAGAAGCTCAAGAAACAAGAATCACAGCAGTTTCACTTGATGTTACTCGCATGAATAACTTTTCTAGATTAATTAACTGTGATTTTGAAGGTTGACATTGCCATTTCTGCTTTACAGGACAGTAAACAGAGTAGAGGGGTATCTCACTCCAAATGACTTTTCTCACATGAGCCTCAGTGACAGAATAAATGATCCACTATAATGGATAAACCACTTTGCACCTTGTTGCTGCTTTTCCCAGGGTACTAGTGTGAACACAGCTTTATGGGAAATGAAGCATTCTTTGTATAACTCCGGCGGGAGAACTGCAGTGATGAGTTAAAACGTCTGGACTCACTAATGGAGGGTTTGGTCGTGAGAGCAAACCACAAAAGTTTTTCTTTTTTTTTTTTTCTCCCCGAGCCTCTGTCAGCTCACATTTGCGCACTCTGCTCACACAGTCATTTCCTTTCCTCGCTACTCAGCCAAAAAAAAAAAGTCGATTCAAGAAGCTTAGTATTCTGATTGAAATCATAAATCCATTTCATTCATTTCCAGATTTTCATTTTGTAAGATCTATTATTGAAAAAAGGGCTGTTGAAAGCTCAGTATGCACAGCATGCGGAGACATTTAGAGTAAGCCACTGCGACGAAGTGATGTAGCTGGTAGCATCAGACCTCTAAGAATATCTCTGCTAGGAAGCAAAGAGTGAAGGTTGTGTGACTGTGGCTTATGTGATGGAAGTGATAAGCAGGCTGAACTTTACTCTAATAAGCAGTGTGTGTGTGTGTGTGTGTGTGTGTGTGTGTGGTGGTGGGGTGGTTACGTTCGCCACCGCCCCAATACTCTGATCAGCATTTGACCCATGACCCAGCTCACAGCCAACCTCTAATTGTGACAAGGCACATATGGCAGATAATTATTCTGAATAATCTGTTGCCATGGCAATGGCTGACCCTGATGGCCATTGATGCACCCTCCTCGTGTCCAACTCTGTGGTTAGAGGCAGTTTCGCCTCTTTGCCCTCTTAAAGTGCTGGGGATTAGAGATGTACATTATCACTTTAATCTCCTCTTTAACCCCTTCAATCAGCCTGCCAGCCCCCGCAGCGAGTGGGCCTCAGCCACTCTACAAAGCTGCATATGGCCACTGAGCAGACGTATGTTTTCCCGCTTATGTATTTTATGAAGGCCTAATATAAAAATAAGATTTCATTCTCTCCGAAGTGCTGTGCTATCTCAGTAATCCACTTCAATCCTCATCTCCGGCAGCCCCCTTTGGTGTCTCTAAGTGTATGTTCATGATATAAGTACACCAAGCTACTATTGAGCTTTTACTTACTTCCAACATTCATCTTTTCCAAAACAGATAAACAAGCCTTTCACTCTTGAGATGTATAAAAAAGGAAACAAAATTTACTGGTGAGGCATCCCAGATTCCAGATACCCCCCCCCCCCCCAAGCTGTGTGAGCATGAAATATGAAATTGCTCTGAATCATAATTGAGTGGCAACGGCAAGATAATTTGTTTTGAGTTTTTTAAAAAAGTGTTGAGAGTGACAGTAACAACAGTCAAAAAGCCATTACAAAATGCATTAGGTACAAATTACCACTTTAATATGGTAATAATTTTGTTTAGAAAACAGTTTGTTTTTTTTTAAAGATGCCTGGTTTTAACAGTGATACTCATGAATCAGGCACATTCGAAAAATGCCAAGAGTTGAGTCAAGTCAAAGTTTTAAGTAGATTATGACACGGGTGACTCACACATTTTATAAAGCAGCAGATGTGTCAATATACTGTACAAGATGGGAAAGTCAAATTCCAAAAATACCATATTGCAGTTGTCTATAAGTTTGCCAGGTTAGTTTTAAAAAAGGCATCAGGTGGGGAAACTAAGCCACCACCATCTCTGCGACCCCTGACCAGCCTCCGCTACAGGCTGACAGCAGCTGTCATGCCCTACATACTGGAAAACCGCAGCACACAGCAAACACATCACAGCCTTCTAAAGTATAAAATACATTATCATCATTTTCTCTGCCTGGCTGGCTGGTGACAGACAGTGAGTTGACCCCGAGGTGAACATCAGCCTATCAAAAACAAATATCAACAGGCCGAGATCCCTCCTCTTTGCTCGCTCCTCCCCTGTCTCACCCCTTCATCCCAAACCTGTCACCATCCCCTCATTCTTCTCTCCTTCCATCTACTCCCCTTGACCACCCTGGCCCACAGTGCTAAAGAGTTTCTCTCTTCATCTTCAACACATTTGCAATAAATCAATGTGAGCTGAGGGGCAGTAGAAATACTGTGAGTCTGATTGATTTCTTATGTTAGCACATTATAGAAGCCTGTGAGGAGCCTGCCAGATTCCATTCCCCAAAGTGAGAAAGGCTGGGAGAGAGAGAGAGCATAAGTTTAATGTGCCGGGAGGATTAAAGAAAGACACTGTATGAGCCAAAACAAGCTAAAGAACAGTTTGTCAGTGATTATGTGACAATTATTGTTCCCGTCTCATCACAAATTCAATCTGATTAAAAAAAGACAACCCCAGATTTATGTTTTACTTTTCTCTACATGTTTCTATAAGCCCTACTTCTCTTCAAAAGCTCCAGGACTTTGGACTTGTTTTTTTTTTTTTTTTTCAAATAAGTTCTCTCACACTCTCTGTAGTCCATCCCCATCTCTAGCAAACTTCATCCATTAGTCATTGCATCTGTAAGGAAGATTTGAATAAAGGTGACAGACAAATGGCTGAGGCACTGTGCAGTGCTGACAGACTCTATAAGGGCTTTTACAATACCAGACTATCTTAGACTGGAAGTACAAGTTCCCAATTATCTGACAACTTAGCCAGAACATGAGTTACAATGCAAAGTAAAGGTGAAAGAGAGGTATCATCTTCCACAAGATTTTACATCATATCTGACCAAAAACATTCCAAAAGCACAGGACAGACGATAGATAATGACTCTGGATATAAAAGCATGAATTAATACTAGCAATAAATGGGAATTCCCTCTGGCATGATGTGCTATGATTTATTAATCTTCCCATGATTGAGGTTAAACTGTATTTATGATTACACCCATAAATTGTAACACCAGGATTATCACTACTGCTACTGTCAACCTTTACTTCACCTGTGTGAAACCAGACTGGATAACATCAAACTGGGAGCTGGTAATTCTGTCCATCATCCTCCAGACCTGCTTATAATGGCCATGTACTTAATTCTGTATGCTTATTTACACTCATATATTCATAATCCACCTCCAACACCTCATTTCATAAAGCTTTTATAGTTTTATATATAGCTAGTTTGAAAAGCAAGAATTCATGGAGATAGTATACCTCTAGACTGCTCCAAATCTAATCTGATACATCGAACTAGTTTGTGCAAAACAAATGTGTATCAGTGAATTGTAAATCCTGGAACTAGACAGACTGTACCTCAGTTTTGTAAAATGATAGAGACACTACACTTGACCTTCTTGCTTCTCCTTTCAACATCATATAATACTGCCACGTCAGCTTGAAAAACTCAAAAGCTGGACAGAATGTTTGGGATTGAAATATTTACAAAAGAAAGCAAAAAGCCTCAAAGTCACCATGTCCTCAATTATTGGCCAATTTTCCCAAAGGTCATTGAGATTTGAGCCTCTGTAATTTGTAATTTATTGTGACGCAATGTACAGATCCAATTACAGCACGAATGACTGAACACAGCAGTGTTTGGGTGATATGCCGGCCAAGTCACTGGATAAAACAACAGGACACCTGAAAATCACACACTGCAGAAGAACAACAAAGGCCAAACTTTAACATTCAAGGCCTGACAACTATTCACACTGTTTGCTGTATAGATATGGTATTAGAATGAGTATTATTGTCAGTGTGTCTACAACATGCATCAAGTTCGAGCTAAGTCAGACAAAATGTCAGTAAGGAAAACTGTGCTGGGATTCCACTAGAAAAAAACTGTTGGCATTCTAGCACACTTAACTCAGTCAGTGAATACTGTAAACGTCATACCCACAAAATATTAGCATTAGCATTGGCATGGTACACACTATTAGGACGATTAGAGAAAAGTACTTCATAATAGATTCATTTAGCCTTACAGATGTAAAATACTGTTGCCAGTACATTTTCTTCCATTTACATCCTCCTCCAATACTTTTGCACAGTTGACATTTTCAACAATCTCTCCTACCCTTTAAACGTGTATGTTTTTCTGTGGTTGCTTTTTCTCCAACGTACTGCATTAACTGAAGAGTATGTGCTGGTGCATGTGTGTCTGGTTTTATGTGTCTGCTTGCACAGAAGTGTCTGTATGCGCGACTGTTTGTTTCTCTGAGGAATATGTCCTGTTCTCCGAGCTGCCAAGTTCCACAACATCAGCAGAAACTACTGGTCCGCAGTACTCTACATTTCCATATCCAATCTCATTCAGACTTAGGTATTGCCGAGAGGTGCAGAATTTCACCAGAGGAAAACGAGACAAACCAAATATAGTAAATATGAGCTGGTCCGCTGCTGCAGCCATAGCAGGGGCTCACGTGCTGCAATGAATTGAGATGGAAGTTAAAACGTGCGGAAGACATAATGTTTTCTTTTTCTGCTAATGAAAAACTTCCAACAGTTTCGATAAGTTGTCTTTTTTTTTTAATGGGTCGAGAACAATAAAATGTTTTTTTTCCAGAAAATATAATAGATTCCCGCTATGTGAGCTAGGAAGGGATTTTTTTCAACATCAATCCCTCTCCTTCATTTTTTGATTGATTTAACATTTGAATCATTTAAAGGGAGGGTTTTGGAATAACAACAAGCCATGGGAGTGAGCCCTACAATTCCTCATTTATTCAAATGTGCCACTTTCCCCCAGCACATCTGAATAATGGCACGCAGTCTGCCAGATTGAATTTTTGATGATGAATAAATAATGGATGTTGGTGGATAACTCTGTTAATATATTAGCCATGAGTTTGTCATAACTGTTTAATAGGGTAGCAATAAATACATCTCTGCATCTCTTTGTGCCTCCCTCTCTGTCTTGTTTTGAGTATTCTTCATGCATCATTTCATTTATTTGTCTCTCTCCTGAAACTATTCTCCCTCCTGATGCTTTTCTCCTATCAGTCACCTATCCTCTTTCATGGAGTTTTTCTCTCATTCTGCTGATGACAAAAAATTCTATTTCTGTTCCAGCTATATTTAAAATTGAGAGAATTGTTATAAGCAGAGTACCTGTCCCCGAGCCTAAAAATATATTTGTGAAAATGACCCAGTCGTTGAGTTTTTTCTGACACATTTCACTGAATGTGGGATCGGGTAACGAGGAAATCATTCAGTTTTTGCATCCAATTTACAGATCCAGAATACTTCTTAATAGGGACGCAAGGATTCCTCAGCCTTCCGTCCTTCTAGTCAATTAATGTTGCTATTAACCTTGAGACGCCTGATGCTGCCTAGCCCATAATGATGCTATAATGTTTCCTCTGTTAGCTTAAGCAAGTCATTAGCAGGTAAATATATGAAGCCAGTTTTCAGCTGAAATGAAGCAATTTGGGTCAGAGGAGAACCAATAACGTGATTTTGGAGACGCTACCAAGTATGAGAGAGTTCAAGAGCAGCCCAGCTCAATCACAGACTCTTTAACACCTAGATAAAAAGGTCCTCTGTATGCCAGCAGTGGAGCAGATGCCACACACTGGCATCACTATTTTAACAGTCAGCTGTTGCTGGCTGTAAGGCATTCTCAGCACTCCAGCAGTTTTCAGTTTGATCGTTTTAACTGCTTTATGTTGAGTTAAAACTGCGTCCTCCTCCCTTCTCCTCTCTCTGTGTCCTGCAATATTTTTCTGCTCCAGATCCAGCAGCCAAAGAGATTGATTGCTTGATTAAACTTCCCCATTTATCATAAATTATTCACTGGATTTTCAGGGTCTAATTAATTCCCTTATTATTTACTGTTCAGTCTGCATTCTTAGTCAGATACGTAACCCATCACAAAAGAGAGCCACACTTGTGTGTGTGTGTGTGTGTGTGTGTATATACGTGATTTCATTGCGCATGCATGAGTGTCTGTGAGCGTTGATTAATGATGAGACCAGGGAACAACAACAAAAAAAAAACTATTATGTTGTGGAGTATGTTCCTTTAAAAGCAGGGCCCCCTAATCTCACATCTCTGTTTGATCAAGACTCCAGCGTCCCATGAACGGAGCTCTTTAACTCTTAGATTGAAGTCGCCAGGAGGAAATTGGACACTTCTCAGTGGAGATATGGAGATAGTGCCCAATCAGTCAGTGGAATGGGTCTGGCTAGTTGTCCATCAAGATGACTGAACTCCATAACACATGTCTCTCTCATCCCTCACTCCCTCACTCCACTGCTCTGCCTCATTTCCACCCTGCTCCTTCCCCTAGCACACCTGCACACCTCTCATCTTCCTCTCACAGGTGATTTCCAATGCATTTTTAATGATGATTTAGCAGGGAAGTGAATGATAAATTGAAGGACTGCTGATATTACAGTCTTCCAGAATAAAATAGTGATGGGGAATATAAACATTTATCTTTCCTCTTTTCCTGAGCATATATGGCACACATACACACACAAACTATGCACGAGGGGCTAAATCCTGCAGATGGAAATCTAATGCCTTAGCTTACCCAGTCTCCCTCTCTCCCCTCACTCCCTCTCACACTTTTAGCGCTTCTACTGTGAAACCCTGCCCATCAGGTCAGCTTGCTGACACATCTGTCAATACATGCTCTGGGAGGTAGAATATAACCTTGCCCTGCGGTGCCTTGCTAATGTTCCCTACACAGCTTTACTTTCTTTGCATCCATTCAAAGACGCAGAGGGAAACCAACTGTGTGACCATTTACATCATGTTTGCCCACACACATACGTGGACATGAAAGCACATGTGTGCATTCATACTGTACATTCTCACACACAAAGGCGCGCCAAATCTAAAGCACGTGTCACACACAAAATCAACACAATTACCAAGAATCACGAATCAATTAGTTACAATTACTTTCTATTGCAGCTGTTGTTTTGGATGCGAGTGAGCCCTTGGTGATGCTTTGGGGCTTCCGTGATGAGGCTTGTAACTGATCCAAGAGTCGACTGTGGAAAAAGACTGCCTTTTTTTTTTTTGCCTTTTTACTCCAACAGCAATGTGTGGTATATCTGATAATAGTCCTTTGTTGATGGTATGTGGGATTTTGAGCAGCTGAAGTATATCTGCGTCATGTTGCAAAGGTACATGTGCCCCCAGCTAGCCTGCTGTCTGCTCACCACTGATCTGGGACCTACTGTGATTCATACTTCCCAGCCCCCCTGTGCCCTTTTTTTTCTACTCTACTCTAGGTTACTCTTTTGTTTCCCTACTCTGGCTCTTATTTTTACTTTTTCCACATTTTTTTGCGATTCCCAATTTCATTCTTGCTCCTGTCCTTTCTTGCCTCTGCCTTTTTTTTCTCTCAAGGCCTCCTAGCCACCTTGCAGCACCAGAAATCTGATATTGAAATATCCTGTCCCTTCGTTGCAGCAAGAGATATAGAATGGGAGAAAATGAGAAAAAGACATGGAAGAGAGTGAGGGTCGGATAACAAAAGCCAGATAGAGGATGAGCAAGGCCAAAAGCACATGAGACAGCTGCCGTCATTTATAACCTTCAGACTAGTAGAGCCTCAGCTTCACCAGGCTACTGTACATGTGCGTTAAACAAAATGGCTGTGGCAGGAAACCTAAACAAAATAACATGCTGCTCCATTAAGGCACTAAATCACTTTCTATGTAAAAGCACTCTTCACTTACGTAACGACTTGACAGTAATGGCTCGTTACCGCTCTGATCCACCAACACACACACTCCTCTCACACATTCATACCTTCATTCTAACAATAGGCCTACACTTCTGTGAACCACTTAGGTTTTGATCCCACAATTCAACAATACGAAAGCGATGGGTTTCAACTAGACAGAGCTTATATAGTATATAGATGTGTCCAAAGCTAAAAAGATGATATCGATAAGAAGGAGAGGCGATTTCAAAAGCATCTGTGTATGAGATGAACATCCCCACTGAAGATGAAAAACACAGTGAAGCATTAAGGCTTTGAAATTCATTATAGTGCATGCCAATATAAAGGCGGTGTTGTTATGAAGAGCAGCAAGTGAAATCAATGACACTGAGGGATTGTTTTTTCTTGATAAACTGAATAACTCTCCCTCTGCTCCCACCCCCATACTCTTGTTTAAAAGGAACACAGGATCAGTAGAAACACATGATCACACAAGGCATGCACAGACCCACACAAAAATATCACTCTCTCCTTTTTTATACTCTGCAGCTGTTAAACACATACTGTAGCTAACACCAAGACTGGCATTGCTTTAATTTGGCCATTCTCTCCTCTGAGACAGTTGACTATGTATAGCTGGATGAGCAAAAAAACAAATAAAACATTGACAATATGTACACACACTGAGAGACAAACACAGAAAGCCTTGCACCCCTGTCAAACACTCACATTACAAGTGTTAAAAAACATTTCACACTGTGAGCCCTCTTGTGAGAGTTTACATCTGTACAGATGCAAGCGCCCACACATAAACTGAGAAAGATATAGAGCATGGAGAAAAATAAAGATTAAAATGGTTCCATTTTGACATGCTGAACTTGTCTAAGTCCAGAATTTGTACGTCAATGCGTCTGCCAGTTGCACGTCTCAGGTATGTGATCTGGCAAATGGATGAAGCCCTTCTGGGGCTTGAAAACTTTTGCTGGTGGGTGTTTTTCCTTGATGCCACCCAGAGCGGGGCAGGAGAGACAGAATCTGAAGTTAGAGTTGCTCTGCTGCCATAGCAGGACCCCCTACAGGGAAATCACAGGCCCAGCGAACCAGAGAACTCTCTCTCTGCTCTGCTTTGCCTCAGTCCACACTGCCTCCTATACCTCCAGCCAGCTCAGCAGGTTCATTAGTTCGACAAGGCTATCCACAAAACCAGACAGCCCACATCTCACACGAACAGTAAACAGTCAGGGTCTTCACCTCTCAACACACCATGACACTGTCATTGAAAAGCCATTTCACATGTTAGCAGGAACTAGCAATAAGAAAGATGTCTTAAATACTTGTAAAGTCTAAAGTCTAAGGAGCATATACCTTACATGTATCAGCTCTTGTTTAAAAATGCAGTATCATTAGTTAGGCTGAACAATTAATCAAAATTGTGATTTGAAATCCCAAGATAGGCCACATTAATCATAACTTACATAACAATGTATTAACAAGTTGCAGCAAGTTAAACTGGCGGTTTTTGATGCCATTGACTATAATGACTATAATAACTGCAAATTTACTTAGTTAATTCACATTATTTATTTGCAAAGGCAAAACACTGCATGCCAGTGTCTGGTGTCTGTAAACCTACACACAGCCAAATATGGTTCTAAAGAAGAAGAAATGACAGTCTGTATAATTTTGATGTTTGAAAATATAAAGAATGGCCTGTGAATTTTACTGCTCAGCCAAAACCCCACCTATAAATCTGTACCTCCAGGATTTAGAGCTGTGAAGCAGAGCTGGAACATCTTGCCTGTCTCCAGTCTGATATGAAAACACGGTGCAAATTCCCTGCGGTTTGTCATCACTATCATTAGTGGCTGACTATACAGCTGGTACCAATAAATATAAACCCACTGTGAATGTCATGATTACATTTGAATACTATTGAGCAACATCAAGTACACCACTAATGTAATATCTTACTTAATATAGGTTATATTTGTCTCATTTTCTGTAGAAAAATTGACCAATTTACTTTCCTACTTGCTTTAAAGAAAAAAACCTCCTCAGAAACAGTTTGTAATTACACTTGTTATAATTTTGTATATTATAAATAAAAACTGCAGTTAGATATTTTTCACACATTGTTCAGCTGTAATTATAAGATATGTAGACAGATATGTATGTGAGGATCAAGCCCTCTGGGTTCTGCCTGAACCACAGTTGCCACATGTGGGAGTGAGATGTATTAAAGTGAGTTAGTGCAGATTGATAAATCCTGACAGAGGTAGGTGTGTGCGTGTGTGTGTGTGTGTGTGTGTGTGTGTGTGTGTGTGTGTCCATGTGTGTGCTGTGGCTGTCATGCAAGTCTGATATAATTTCTGACTTGGTTCGCTGCCGAGCGTGTTGTTGATAGATGTGGACCCTACAGTGTGTGTGCTGTCAAGGAGAACCTTCCTCCTTTTTACAGCTCTGTGTCTGATGCGTTGGAAATACATAAACATCCTAACCATTGTTAGGTGATTTGCTAACTTATTGATTTGATTGTATGGGTTTGATGTGTTTGTGTTGGTCCATGGTTCTGAAGTGGAGCTTTGGGTATAAAAATCCCAACAAATTGTCTATAAAATATATACCTCTTTAGTTCAGTCTATGTGTGTGTGTGTATGTGTGTGTGTGAGTGTGTGTGTATGCGTAGTTCAGTGTGTGAGCTGGCAGCTCTATTCTATGGTATTCTACTCATACACAAACAGCCCTTTCAGTGCTTTGGAAAGTTTGGAGTTCTCAGAGTGTTATTGATTACCTCCAACCCAAGTGGGCAAACCCACTGGGCCTCACTGACTTCTCAACTATACTGTGTGTGTGTGTGTGTGTGCATGGGCCACATGTGGTGAAGAAGAGAACAATACAGATATACACATTGTTCAGATGTGATGTGTATGTGTGTGTGTGTGTGTGTGCATGTGCGTGTTTGTGTGCACACATCACATTTATAACATTAAATTGAGACAAAAAAAACAAATTGCTCAAACTCAGCTCATGGCTGACTTAAAAATGATACCATGGAAACAGATATAGCAAACAGCCCTATAAGAAATCTAGCTAGCACCCTTCCAAAAAAATCAATATTGGTGCTTTTACAGCACAATATCACATCCTTTGTTCTTTGTTTCTTATGTGAAATCACATATTGTTTTCATTCTTGAGCAAAACTGGCATTTTTCTTAAGAAATGTAACTATTTTTTTTATATCCTTCAGTTTAATTTTCCTCCCCATTGCCATGGCAATAACGGCAAACAGCAACCTTGACTTATCTCTGTTCTTTTTCATTACAAATGCTTGATATGAAAGCTTCACTGGACTATATTATAACTCACGGAGGCCATTTTGTTCCTTTCAAGTGCTGCATTTCTATACACAGAAATTAAGTACATCTGACCATGTAGCCTCAGTCTCTGTTGCCTGTAATCTAGTGAATTAGATTTCAAGGCTGATTTGTAAATAGCATTAGCATCTCCATTTTACTCTAACTGGCCTCCATCTGTTATAAAAGGGCACGGATGACAGCACACCTACAGCTACAAATCAAATATGTAGAGTTACCAGACAAATAGAGGGGGATGTTTTGTAATATCAAAACAAACAGAGACCACAAGAGATCTCTATTACCCAATCCCTCCCCACTGGGTCTGAAAATGACTGTGTCAATAGCACAAAGCTAGAGATAAAGGTTCAGTGTTACTGCTCAAGATTACAGAGAAAGACAGGCTGACACACACAGGCAGAAAGAGTATTTATGTGTGTCTGCCCATGATAGCAAAATAACAAGTGCAGAAGAGGGAGACAGATAGGTGTAGGAAGGAGAGAGGGACGGATTGCAGCATTAGCCATCCCCATTTCCCACAACCTCTCATCTCATTCCCCTGATGCTGTCTGACCTGGACTGGAGTGTTGGGGGATATGGAACATATTTTGTTTTTTTGATCCTCTAGGCTTATACCACTCAGCATATTAGAGCTTCATTCAGTTTTTTTTCTTGAAAAAAAAATCTAAATGAATCTCATTTTCCTTGCACAGATTATTTTTTTCTTCTGGAGAGTTTATTGATCGGAGACATAGATTTGGGTAAAACAGAACACGCCGCCATCAAATTAAAAACCAGGGCAGATGTATTTGCTATTCACATGACCTTTAAGTGCTTATAAAAGAGGCAAAGCAGCTTGTGGGCAACAGGCAAAATGTAAGTCACCGATCAGCTCCATCTCAGAAGTATAAATGTTACATGAAAATCAGCCGACTGTGATGTATGAAAAATTAACTGCAGCCTTGTATTGATCAATACTAATGGCATTATGCCTCACAGAGGACTAAAACTCAGGCCCCAGTTCAAAGTGTCACTATACAAATGACTCAGATGTGAGCCATGAAATCAGCAGAGGCACAAGACAGGAAGTCACATATCTTCTGACACCTGTCAAGCTTTGTAAATAACAAGAAATATGCCACAAGCTTGTTTCCTTCTAACAAATGCCTGCTGAGTGACACTTGCATTTAGCTTTGAGTCAAAGAAAAGCAGAGAGCAAATGCATTTTTTTTAAGAGTTGGGAGTGAACCACTTTGCTTTAAAACATTTAGAGGTGACAGAGATAGTTACCTGGGAAAGAAAACTAATCCTTTTAAAAAAATCATAACCTATTAGGTAACTTATATCCCCTGCTGTTATCTTTTTCATAACTGCTCATTTATTTGCACTGTAAAGCAAACTACGGCTGCGTCAGTTCTTAAAAAAAGTGCCCAAAATGTAAGAGTTTGTGACATCCTTTACTTCTCTGCGATGTCAAAACATTTTGCAGTGGCTCTGGGGAGGATTTCACGTCAGCACCTTAACATTGTTTGCCAGTGATGTCGCATAATAACTAAATCCATCATCAATCTCATTAGAGAGGTAAATCATTGCTGCGTCTTTCCAAAGGCGCCGAGATTTAACTGTGCCCCCGAAATCCGATTCCGTCTTCCCGAACAGCCCTTTCTCCCTCATGGGCTGTCAATAACCCTCTACTGACCTTGTGAAAACACATTGACTATTCCCCAAAGTGAGCTTTGCCTGGCTGCAACACAACGCACGTCCGCTCCTGTCTCAATTCATCCGAGCGAGAGACAGCCTAAAGAGCTGTGGAGTGGTTATTTGAGGGTCTCTGTGTGGCATGTTTCAGCACTCTGAACAACGCAAATGCGATCTCCATTCAATCACATTCAATTAAAGCACGGTCCAGGTTTACATGAGTGGTTTTTTTTACGGGGGGGAAGATGCAGCCAAGATGCGCAAACATCTATCGGCCTGTTCACACTCATGTTAATCCTCTGCCGTGATTTCAGCTTCTACTCTCCCCAGTTCATCTATTTGTATCCCAAGTAATTCTAACTAACACATTCAAGCGTTGTGTGAAGTAACCACGGGGACTGTGTGATCTGCGGGTGGGTTTAGCCATGATGACAGGAACAGAAGTGCCAGAGCCCGGGGAGTCGGGGAAAAGCTCATTTGCAGCTCCTGTCTCTACAGTGCAGAGATTTCGCTCGAGAGCCACATCACCAAGCAAACTCAGCGTGGTAACACTGCACCAACAGATGCACCACTCCTCACAAACCCATAGCGCAACTGTAGTAACGTTGTGTGAACATACCTGGTTTTTATGCCGAGTCCCATCTTCGAGTTCAGAAGAGCTGTTCATGATTCCCCATCGGTCATTTACCATCCTACGGAGAATCTGCGCATCAGATCCGCCTGTTTGTTCCAGGCGAGAGAGAATAAACCCGCGCTTTTTAAGTCTTAATCAGTGACTTAGCCTACTCCATGGGAAAATGGGGTATTCAACGTAAAAAAAAAATAGATAAAAAAAGAAGAAGGGAGGCACAACTACTTCTGCGGCTCAGCAACCGCACACACACACACCGCACAAATTACGCACCAAGATGGAACTTAAATTCCTCCCAAGAGTCTCCTGATTAATCTGAACGTTATTCCGATTAAAAGGATAAAAAGGAGAGTTTTGCAGGTTCCACGGTGTGTAACTTGACTCACAAACGCATCACAATTACACCGGTTTTGACAAAAATGAAGCCCAAAAATGATCCCGAAAGCACCGGGCGCAGTCCTTTTACTCCACAAAAAGAAATCGACAAAATCTTCTTTGGCTCAGATTGCAAAGTGCAACCCGAGCTTTTTTGTCCACCCACTCCCGTTTCCAGGATAGGGGCGCCAGGTCAGCCCAGATTGTGACCACTACACTGACTGAACAGGTAAAGACACGGATGGGATAGGGTCTCAGAGCTGCCGCGTTCCTTTTTCCGCGTTTACGAGGCGAGAAGACTCCGACACTGAGCCCAGGGACAGATAGAGCCTCCCTTATTTGCGCCAGGCTGATCTGGCTGGTATTTCACAGAGATGCCTTCGACGAGACGGGTACGAGGAGATTAGCGTGCTCCGCCTGTGTGCAGCACGGGGCGCTCAGTGCCTCCGACTGTCAATCAACGCGTCCCCTCTGTGCGCGCGGCGCGCTCCGAACGAGCGTTCCTTCCCTGTTCCCGCCTGCCCTCGACTGCTGTGCCGCTGCCACCCCGCCTGCGACTTCACCGCACCGTGGACCCTCCTATTACACTGCAACCCAAAAAGCAGCAGATTGTGGTAAATGTATGTCTAATGTGCAGACTACAGACTGTGTAATGAGTTAATGTAACACAGATCCGGGGTCGGATTGCGGATAAAATCCTCCTGGAGAAATCCCTCAAATCTATTTAAGGTTGCAGCACATTATACAGATCGTCACACCACAGTATAATAATATATATATATATTATTATACCTGGAAACCTGACAGGGTTCAGTAATTCTCTCAGTGTTAATGACTGGGTGTGACATCACACTGCACCTCTAATATGAATGACAGCCAGTAGAAGTAGGGCTGCTTGTTTGGGAGTTTAAAGCAGAGGAACCTCAATATAGTAGAAAAAAGATGAAACAGAATATTAAACTGAAGCAACTGCCTCATTTATTTCACAGAAATCCAATTCAAAACCCCCACAGTCCTTCCCTTGATTTGTTCAAGTTTACCTGAGGTGAGCGCTGAGATCACTGAGCATTGGGATGGTATGTAAAACAGGTCAAGACTTAGACTTAATGTAAACTGACAGTGAAGGATATACAATGTTTGTTTACTCAGCGAAAAGCTGCATCTGAGCAGCTGAGATGGAAAATAATAGTGAATTAATGGTGGTTGTTTTTTAAAGGATTTATATCTCAGAAGCAGGATTTTGTTTGGCTCTTCTTTATCAAACAGAAAATGCTCCCACTGTGTATTAAAACTTTAATTATTATAAGGGTTTATCACAGAAAACCTGAATAACTCAGCTGTTTGAACTCCAGGTATGAATTAACCAACAGGTTCCCTACAGAGATCAATTTCCACTTCGACAGTTTTCAGTGTGCTCAGTTCCAAGTGATAGGCAGCACAGCAACACAGAGACCTCCTCTCTCTTTAACATGGAGTCATCACTGTCAATAATGTGGCCCACAAGAGTGGTCATGTTTTTGCTCAGTTAAGGTAGTTTGATGGACAGATGATTAGAGAGCCAATCATTGGTGCAGGGACCAAAGCATGCTATTACTCATCCCTGTGATGAACCTGCACTCACAAGGAGGGAGGGGTAAGGGTGGGGTGGGGGGATAATGCAAACTAGGGTCACAGCTACACACATTGTGCGTCGTCAGCAGGTCTGACATCCAGCAGAGGATTGAGGGTACGTTGTTAAGGTGGAGTAGTTTGTCAGGGATGACAGTGCATCTAGGGACCAAAGTAGTAAATTAAATGTTATGACACTGGGCTTTACACTGGAATAATATGTAGTTTTGAATGTTTCTATTCAAATTACAGCTCATTAAAAATGGGGTGGGGCATAACATTATACATTCATGACAAAATAAACCAGTGGCAGTGGCAAAATTATGAAAACCTCTCATGTGAAATCACCTAAAACAACTGCAACTTTGACAGAAGATCTTGTTTTCATGCAGGACTCCATTGCTCATAATTAGAAGGTGATTGACCAAATAGGTTTTCAGGGCAGATTTAATTCTTTAAAAGTGTCCACTGATCTGTTGTGAGTTTCCCATTTAGCAATTGAGCTTGAAAAACCCACAACAGCAAAACAGTTTCCTGGAAGTTTTCAAAGTTTTCACATGCAGTTTCCAGAGGACATCACAGCAGCATTCTTTTGAGAACAATTATTGAAAGATCAGTGGCATGAATTCCTTCAGTCTAAGGCGTCATGGGTCGATTAGAGGAATCAATTTCCTGAACTCAAAGCAAAAGAAGTCAATTGAAGAATAACAATAAGGGTTTAAAAGAAAAGTAGTGCCTCTAGTTGTTGATTTAATACTGCTTGTATAAGGATTATACCTATAGTTATACCTCTTCTTTATCAATCTGTGCTTACCTCAGTTGCTCAGTTTCTTGTTACATACATACATATTGTTACATGTATGTATGCATGTTCATTTGTAATGTGTATTTTGACTGTAGGTCTGTTGGTCTCGTGCACTCGTATAGTGTGTGTGTGTGTGTGTGTGTGTGTGCAGTAGGTAGTATAGGCATGACTATAAATGCAGCATGTACAATAGTATTTCTTTTTTTTCCCATTTCACACAGATCTCTTTTTCTTTCACGTCTTTTTGTTGTGTTGCTCTCTGTGTGAATTTCAAGATCTCATTCAGGAAAATGTTCTCATGACACAGTAAATTGTAGAGTAACTTGACATGTTGTAATACCATTAGCATACTCACCATTCCAGTAATTTTTATTGACATAAATTATATTTGTTTTGAGACAGGTCAGGGTGGGGGAGCATAGCATCCTTTGTGGGAACTCATAAACACTGAGTGGGCCATACATCATATGTAAAAACAGACATATTGACTTGTGCTTACTGGAACAAAAGGCAGTTTATACTAAATGTCTTTTTTACAGTATGCCCTGAGGTCGTGGTTCCTATTTGATGAAAAAAGCAAAAAGTGCCAACATCGCACATTTGCTGACAAACTGCAGAGGTATTCAATTTGGCCTAAATCCTTCCGGCCTTTTGTCAAAATATTGTAATAACACAATGAATGAGCCATGACTTTAATATCAAGGGAGAAGGTGTGAGGGAGGACTGCCAAATATACAATGGAGCAAACCATTGTAGGTAGAACCTTGGTCACACCAGCTGGTGGTCATGTATTCGTCTGATAATGTCTGTTCTTGCAAGTGTGTGTGTGTGTGTGTGTGGTGTGTGTGTGTGTGTGTGTGTGTGTTCATGTGTTTACTCAGTTCTGGCCCCATCTTTGAATGTCACTGAAACCTGATCAGCCAGAGACATTCAGAGAAAGAGGAGAGGTCTCCCAGGAAGAGCTGTTTATCTCTACAATTAGCCCAAACAATGCAGCCTCATATTGGCTGTGCTGTTTTATGTGTCCTGATATCCAAACAAGCATTTGTGTTTGTGTAATGTTTCGGTCAAGCTCTGCACTTGGTTCAGTGTTGCCGTCTGAGATTTTTTCCCCCCCCTTGGCTGTGTTTTTTTTTTTTTTTTTTTTTTTTTCTGGAATTTTTACGCATGGAGCGGCAGCAGGACAAATTCACAGAACTGTGAAGAACCAACAGAGTGAACTGCCCTTCCCAAAATGCCAAGCCTATAATTTGCAAAACGATGGAGTAACAGAAAAAAAAGAAGGAAAGAAAAAAAGGAAGAGAAAGGTGAAAGGCAGAAAGATGGTAAAGGATATGAGTTACATTATGGGCGAATGTAGAACTATGGATGGATGTGAGTTGGACATGGGATAAAACACTGTCAGAGGTTTACTGAACAAGTATAGGAAGAGAATAGCTGTTCAACCTAGTGAGAAACATAAATGCACATATAGATACACACACAGTGCACAAGTAAATTCATTCTATATTGTACATACACTCATGCACAAACAGAAGTGCACACCAACACACACCCAGTAACGGTAAACATAATCAAAGTGTCAATCCCTATACTCTCATCAAAAGAATTCAGTGAAAAATCAATAGGGGACACAAACAGAGGCTGAGGGAGAAGTCTCTGGTGTTATTAATGTATAATGATGGTCTTTCTCAAGATTCTCCAGAGGAGGGGCAAAGCGCTCACACCTCTGAAGTGCAAAGTCAAAGGCAGTGTTGCATCTCTCCCCGGCTGCTCTGTTAATTCCCTAACTTAGCCCGAGGTTAGCCATAGGTGTGGGACATGATTGAGGTTACTGATACATCAGATTCTTTGCAGAGCTCTTCGCTCTGCCCTCTCCCTTTTTCAGTTAGAATATCAGCCCTGTGGGGCAAAGCTATTTCATCAAATGCTCCACACATACACACATTTGCAATACACACATTCTTGAGCACTGAGGGCCCAGTGAGTACACCGAGTCTGGTTGCAGATAGAGGTGACATTTACTAATAGAGGTAATTAGACTTAAATCTGGGAGATGGAATTACATAAGTGGTGGTGGTGCTGATGATGATCACAAAAGTGATTGTAATGATTACGAGCTTGAAAATATGGTGGGTGTTTCAACACTTTATGACCGGCATACCCTCTTCTTTACTGTCTTCATTACTGTCTCCAAGCTATTAAGTATGACTATACTCCTTATCTGTGATAGTTTACAGTATTTATAGAATGGGTAATATACTAAGCTCTGCTGTGGTCATATGCTCAACTTCCATCCTCTCTAGCGAGTCAGGAGTTCTTTTGTTGCCTTTGCAACTTCGATGTCTGTTTCCAATCCTGCAGCTGATGTTGTATGACTCATGTACTCCATGTTTTGCCATCTCTATCTTGTTAGAGCTCTGTTTGCCTATTGGCTCACCGTCAGGATCGAGCCGCCGAGCTGTGTTTGTTGAATGGTTTGTAATTATCCACAGGCCTCCCTTGGGCAATGCTCCCAGGCACCTCTGAAAGCATATACTGCTCCACCCACCAATGATCCCTTTTCTTTTGGAGCTGGGAAAGCAGACGGAAAGGTGGGGAACACACACATCATAAAAGTACAAATAAAAATGAGAGGTGTATTAGCACATGCACAGTAGAAATCAACCTGTGCAGTTTACCCGCAAACTCCTCTTCCACTGTAATCAACACCCACTTCATCTCTTACCCCGTTTCACTTATTTCCTTCTGCTCCCTCAGCTGCTCCTCTTAATCAGCTCATTGTACCTCATGGCATCAAACAAGCTTACCTACCAATAACGCATAAGTACTGAATGTGATCCTATTGCCCTCTCAAGGAACATAAGGTCTTTAATTCTGTATTTCATGTAGGGCTGTGCTCCCACACTGGTTTAAGTCCATTCTGTACCTCTTTGGGAGATTGGGAATTAAGTAGGCAGGAGGTAATCCAAAAATACTTATTCTCGTAATGTCTTATAATTCCATGAAGACTCTTTGCCCCCTACTGGCACATCCTTGTACCTGTGGTGCAACCCAACCCTTTATGTGACTCATGTGATTTCCATTAAATTTCTCTTAAGCTCCAAACCACATGTTCTGCTGTTTTCCTGTTTGGATGTGACTATGAACTTTCATAGACTTTCTTAATATGGAAAGTCTTCCCTCTTAACTTTGGCTTTTGGCTACTGTTCATTATATCTGAAGATATTTGTATAAATGTTATCACCACCACCTCAGTGATGTTTACCACTAGCTTGCACCAGCAGCAGCCAATGACAGTCCTGTCATCACATTCTTTTCCCCTGTGGATCTGTCTGTATTCTATGTAGACTGATATCTGGCCTTCTGCTCTCTCAGCCTTCGAATCATGGAGGATGAATATAATGTGTACACAATTTGCGACTACAGCATGTAATCTGCATTGAAAGTTTGTGATAATTTCTCAGAATTTTATAAGACTGCACCATGTGACCTCAGAGCTCTGGAAAAGGATCAGTTGGAGCGTGTGAGAGAAAGAGAGCCTCTCCTGTGGCGCTGTGCAGTAATGTCTGTGAGAATACTGAAAAGACAGGAGATGAAATTCTACTACTTCACTCAGCCCGTGTCAGTGCACTCTTAGGTTAAACCAAAGAGATGGAACCAAAGAGAAGAATGAAAATGATATATAATAATCATAATATCACAGTCTTGCTGCTTGAAATATTTCAGCTATTTGAGTTGATGGCAGATAGGCCAGAACAGATGTCAACCCACTGAATCCATTCCTGGCTAGAGAGTAAAGTAACAAGGTACTGTGATAGAAGAGGGATGTGTAGGTTGAGTGGCCATGGATGAAAGCAATTCTAACTCTTTCATCTTTGACTATAGAAAAAAGACAAAAAAAAGAGAAATCAATCAGTGTAACAAATACTGTAAATTACTGAGTTGGGGAGCAGGCCAAAGGTGAAAGGATCTGCTCCAAAATGCATTAGCTCTCCTTTGGCCTTCCATCTCGAATCTTAGATCGTAATATAAAATGCCGACAAAGAATAGATGTTAACTGTTTGAAGAACAGGCAGGGTATTTCTTTATAGTCGATCACGACTCTCTAAATTTGGATGTTTCTGTTTTTTGTCTGAAGAATTGCGTTCAAATGTTACATCAACTTTGAAAATTAAAAAAAAAAAAAATGTGGGTGTGGAGACAGGAAGAAGTGAGCTTACCAGACATCTGTTGTCTGCACCTCATCTATGCTTGAGGCAAGCGGCTCAAGTAACTTGCATAACACACCCAAGTTTCTGACTTAACTGTCAAGTTGCATTGTGGGTAATGTAGGCACTGGGTCTTTTTAAGAATGTGTAGGTTAAAAAATTATGCATCATGTGCTGCATCTTTTTTTGAGTCCATCGTGAAGTCTAACAATGCTACATTGGTGTACCTTTAAGGTGAGGAGCATGAGCAGGACAATAACCACCAAAGGCCTCTGCCTAGCCAAGCAAGACAGGATGGATACAAACAAGGAACAATTCAAGGCCATATCTGAAAAAAGGGCATGAGAAATAAACTTAAATTACACTCTGTAATACATATAACTTAATTAAAATATCTTAGCCATAGGCTAATAATCAAAGGAACATTTACATCTATCTCTGTTTTGAATATATGCAGCTTAACTGAATGACTATTATACCAGTGCAAAATCTTTCAGTATCTATAATTAAATATGAAGAGTTAGATGAAATTATATGTTTAATAATAATACACCAAAGTAGCAAAGAAATATTTTGAGTAAAAAAGGAAAGTATTCTCCACATCCAGTTTTGTCTCCCAAGGAACAGACATGCAAAAGCACAACAAAGATACCGGAATTCAACTGGCTATGTGCCAGCTCTTGGCAGTCCTCCAATTAACGCCTTAGTTTGGGTTAATGTCTTGTCATGCCCCTTTGATACCCTGCAATTGAGGATTCTTGTTGCAGTGACTAAACCAATAAACACAACATTACTTTGTACAACATAAAAAGCGTCCCTCTCTCCCTCAAGCTGATATCCTTTTATACTGTGTGGACGTAATGACATTAATTTTGTGCACCTGTTTTAAATGATATTCATCTGCACTTCATCATGTTTTGAAGTGTAGAAAGACAGATCAAACAGCGGGGATGTGATGGTTTGGTAGACTGACATCATGCCCACTACCTGCTGCTGGACTACACCTCTGGCCCATTGCATATTTTTAAGTCCCACAATGTCCACAGCTTCTCTGAAGGCTGGGTCATGCTGGAAATTAAACTCTAAATTTCATGGCAAAAATCAATTCATTACTGTGGTTAGTGGATTTGCTCTCTGAGGCAATGTAAATCCATGCAAATTGTTCATGTGGACTTTGGTGAACCTTGACCTGCAAATTTGCAGCATCGACAAATAGCAAGCCATCTTGACAGTACTGACCTTTGAGGGAACAGAGAGCCAGAGTCCAAAATGGATGAACAGCTTATTAGAAGTGTGGCACCATTTTATTGAACTTCCTCTTTGGAGTAAATTGCTCCTCAAAAGAGACTTGGTTTGACGACAGTTATGAGACTTCTTTTGAATAAACTATGTAATTTTACCCTTAGCAAAAACACAAGCTTGCTAACTGACAATTAAACAATTGAACTTGCTAGCTTGGAGAACTTGTTTTCCTTCTTTAACAGGACTGACTAATGCTAGCATGTCCTGGCTAAGTTGTCAGCTATATTACTCCATCTACTAGCCCTGCAAGTAGCCCACACTTCACCAAGAATTCAATCCCAAATTTTTCACAAGGACACATGGAATTGATGCAGGCATTAAGAATGAAGTCTAAAGGGTCACACGTGTCCTTATCCACTGCCTTCTTTATCTTTCTTGCAATGAAGTGTATATGGCTCACACTACATCACTCAGCCAAGTTGTCCACAACATCTCTGTTCTCAGTCCCTGCTCAGCTCTGACATTAATGCAGAGTCATCTGAGGCATTCCGCAGATGATGACTCCTGGTTGCATTTGAACTCTGCAGTGCACAGTATGAACATGAAAGAAGACAACATTGTTCCCTGTGGGGCTGCAGAGCTACTTACCAGCTGTTCACCACCACAGCTGCAGAAACCAGGACTTGTGAGGTAGTCAGGTGTTATTATTGTGTTACTGGGCTTGTTGGGTCATAACTACGGTAATGCAAACTGAATAAGAACAATAAACTTGAGGAGGAAGTAAGAAAAAAATGTCCATGACGTAAGATTGAGTGCAAAAACGACAGAAGCAGTTAAGTTGAGAAAAAAGGGTTTAAAGTTTTCAGGGAGGAAAGTGAACGGTAGAAAGGTTGTAATGCTTTCATTTCATGTCTTTTTAGGCTGAAAAGATGTAATAAGATAATGAGATGGCACATACTGAGGTCTGCTGAGCTAGCTACCTTAATGTCTTAATTATCTGGAGTGACAAACTGAATAACCAAAATTCACTATCACTGACTAAAAGAAGGTGAATGAAACATGGATATGATTGCTGTGAATTATATTACAGTTACTACATGTTAAATATGTCGATGTAATATGTATTTATTCATTATACACAATTTTATGTAAGTCCTTTTTATGTTGGTTGGAGACGAGTGAAAACATGTAGTCAACTGATTAGACTAAGCAATGGAACAGCGACAAATTACAGGAGAATGAACAAAAAAACTCCATTCTAAATATAGAGGCGATTACGATACTCAGGGAAGATAAAAGATGCATTTTAAGAATCAAGAGCAGATGTGGGGGTGACTGAGTGTGTGTGTTGGGGGGGGGGCTCTCATAAACTGTCACTTGCAGCACTCATTTTATCACAGGTGAAGTTACAAACAGCTCTGTCCTCTTGGTAAATGCTTCCTCAGAGGGACAGAATGAGCACACGATACCTTGTCTTATCTACATTTTGCTTTCATTTTTGCAAATTCTGTGATTTTTTTTCCTCATGAGAGCAAATGAAAGCAGAATGAGAACTCTCCAGTCACCGACATAAGCCCAAGAAGCTCGGATGACAATTGTACTAAAAATATATATATATATATCCATAGCAATTACTTTTGCTTGATCCATCAGCCCTTCCTTATTGTGTACCAGAGTGCGCTGTCATTGCTAGCTGGAAAGCTGTCTCATATCTGTAAGACAGCAGAGAGTTATTAATATAAAGATTTGTATTTATAACCAGTAATAACATCCATTATGCCAACCAGATTTGAATATACCTGAGCCATAAGGGAGTAATATGAGTGTATGGTGTATGTCTTCAAACACTATTTACATTATATCCACATACTACATTCTACATACAAGCAAAAACATTAATATTCCTTAAACATGCAATATGATGTTTATTTAAAACTTTTATTTTTTTAACGTGTAGGCATCAGAAACAAGCTGAGCACAACACCGACATGCTATCATGTGCTATCACAAGTTTATATCCACCCGGTATTCACTCTTGTTTTGAGCTGTTTTGCTCTCCACTAACTCGTGTGAAATTTTTCACTGCCTGTCGCTGTCACATCCCCTGTCTGCTGCAGTCACGTTTTCAGCTTTTGTGTCATGTCCTGTTGTATTGCAAAACCCTAACCCTGTCACTCGTTCCACACCGTTTACTTCCTGTCCTGCCCTTCTGCCTGATTACCTGCCCCGCCCCATGCATTGCACCTGTGTCTCATTATTTAAGCTCTCCCTTCCCTCTCTTCTGTGCTAGTTCATCTTGAGTCTTCGTACCAGCGTTCCAGCATATTCTTCCTAGTGAATGTGCTATTACTGGATTCTGACCTCGCCATGTTTTTTTGACCTGCCCTTTTGTCTGCCGTCTTTTATACCTTTGCTTGGATTTTGTGATCACCTTTTGTGCCATTAAACACCTGGCTTGTACCCTGTATACTGAGTCTGTGAGTTGTGCATTTGGGTCCAACCTGTTGAACTCTGACAGTCACATCTAAATGCAATAAGAAGAACTGATAGACCCTGTAAAGCCTCATCAAGCTGAGAGGAACTGAAAATTGAGTGATTTCTGCAGTGGGTTTGTCACCAAGATGATGGATACATATCACATCACACAGTCATGTGATCCATTATTATCTTTCTTTCTCTCAATTAAAGCGACTTTAATATTTAGGATGGGAGGTGAAACAGTATGTTCAGTCAAGTTTTCATTCGTCTGTATTACAGGCCATTTACATGCTGTATCCATCACCAGCATATAATACCATAGCACCCTTTTTGCCTGTGACACTTTGTATGGATAACACTGCCTTGCAAAAAAAATCAGTGGTATAGACAGAAAACTTTAATCCCTGTGTATGCAAATTTACTTTTAGTAAACAACAGAATGCCAAACTGTATCCTCCCTTTCCTCTCACTTTGTATGCACTTCATTCCACGGTGAGAAAGAAGGGTAAAGGAGTGCAGGAGCTGATGGTCTACCGCTGACAGGGCTGTTGCACAGCCAAATTGCTATAATGGACTGTCAATCTGACAAACCGGGAAGTGAAATTAAAGGACATAAAAAATGACTTCCAGGAAACAAATCTTCCTGGGCAGCCAAGTAGTTGAACTCACAGAGAAGACTTTGACTATGAAATAATGAAACAATAATTATCCAACTCCTACACTCTCCCGCTTTAAGTTAAATCAACTAAATGGACCACTGAAGACACATTTAGAAAATGCATTTGACCACAGAATTCCTGTAACACTAGAGAGCTTTATTGCCTCCAGGTGCTGCTTAGGCTTCTATACCGAGGGAGAGACTGTCCCCAGGCCAGCAGCAGGGGTTTGCAGTGACAAGCACCACAGTATAGGGGAACTAGCCGTTACAAATTAGAAGAAAAATGTGGAAAATCACAAAAAAGTTGGTCAGATCTAGACCTTTCCTGAGTTTGGCTTTGAATGAGGACATTTCCTTTTTATAGACACAGATGGCAAACTCTGTTACTATACTGCTTTATTGTTTTTCATAAAATAATCCTCCTGTAGTGCACCATTTACATGACAGCTGAAAAACAACACAAGACATTAAAAAAAGAGATAATAATAATGGTATTACCAGTGTGTCAGAATTTGACTTTCTTGTTCCTCCACTGCAGTGCAAAGGCATGGTTGTCTCTAATTGCAGTCAGTGGCAGAGCTGCCTCATTATTCCAAACTAATTTGTATCAATGATGAATTGTACCGATAGTCTGTCCCTTGTCACTCTGTTGAGAGGTTTTTCATGAGTACAGCAGAAGCAAGGGGCGATCAGTGAAAGTGAATCCGTAAGTACACAGTTAGAAACCTATTACACAACCAGATATCATTTTCATTATTTTAAAATGATAGACCTATTACCCGGCCACCTCCTCCATCTGAAAATATGCAATATTCTATGAAAAAGACAAGAAAATGGCAAAACATGATGAGATTAATGCTAGCCCCAGGGACGAGCAAAAAGTGGAACTGGTAATTAGGAAAAGAATTGGGAGGACAAATCTGACGAGCTTTGTTCTGCCGGATCTAATGACTTGCGATCAGTGTGGCTGTTGCATCTAAATTAAATGTTTGACAAAGTAGTTTACAGTCGAAGCACGCTTAAAATAAGCTTTTCTAATGCGATCCTTGTAGTAGTCAATGCGTGAATCTTTAGAGCACACTGAGAGTTCTTTAAGATAACCCTCTTTTCTAAAAGGCTTAAATACATTGACACAGATCTATCATTGCCTGTAAATATGATCTATGTCTTAGTGATTAAAATTACTCTGATGTATCATAGTGTCCCATGAATGAATCATCAAGAAGTCTTGTAAAATATACATTAAAAATTTAAATTTATTTAAAATCCACTTGCATTATTGCAAATTGGATCATACGGTGAAGACTGTAGGAATTCTCCTACAGGGACAAAACAAACAACACCTACCTGAACAAAGACTTCATTATGGTTTCATTGCACACCAATTTGACGTAGGAGGGTTACTTTGTAAGCAAACAAGCCACCAATTTAATTGCACTAAAACATGTTTGAAGAAAACTTACAGTGAATATAACAAAAACTGTCCACGTCTAGGCTATTTTTGCCCAGCCACTATCAAGGCCTGGATCACATCATCAAATCAAATGGGCAGAAAACAATCTAGCACCCAAACAAGCAGTCCAGTAAATAAAATAGTCTGACGCACGGAATGAGCTGCCTTGGGATGGTGAAAATCAATTAAGTCGGGGGTCCGTTGGCTGTTTGGGGGGGATGTCTGCTGTTCCTTCCTGATAAGAACATTTCTATGCTTGATTTGGTTATGCCAAGAGAAGATTATCGCCTGGCAGGAGCAGCAGTAGGCCTTACTCATTAAGTGGTGGGTTATTGCCAGTCCTCAACACCAGAGCCAAGGTTTTAGTACATTGTAATGGGGGCTGGGTAAACACTCAAACACACTGGGAATCTTGGCCTGCTTTAGTTTTTGCAGAACTAAATTGCCTGTTTTATCAGGGATTAGTTATTAACTTTGATCCTATTTTAATGGGCACAGGGTACTTCATCAGATGTGCAATGCTGGGGACATGTGGTGATGCTGCAGTGAAGGTATGGATTTTACAAAAGAATGAAAAGAGGCATCTGTTTATCCTTTAAAAGAATGAGACACAGGTCATTACATCGGCTTCCCTGCTGCTGTTAGCTATTGTTTCCTTTTAAATGATTTGTGGGATTTGGGGATTTTTTTTCCACAGCAGGGTTTGTTTGAAGCAGCAGAGAATCCAATGGATGAATTGCACTGCCAAACAAGCTGTCCGTTTGTGGTTCAAGATGATAATTGGTCTCACATGAGGTAACAGTAGCTTAGCTGATACTTTTCTGTCAATTATATCATTTCGTGTTAACACATTTTGGCTTTGGTGTGCTGTAAAATATACTCTAAGGGACATTATGAAGAAAGACTGTGAAACAGACTATACAAACTTTCATCAAAGCCAAAAAACAAAGGCTTAAAACAACATTATGTAACTGTTTTACCGTAAAATAACAGCTTTGAAATCATTATGATGTTACACTTACTTGGAATAGGGAAAATGGTGCTTCTGTCATTCCCACTCTGGACCCAGAATGCCTATACTTGCACTATGTATAACTTTGGTGAGCGGTTATGATCTCCTGCGAGAGGTATGTAACTGAGTGAAATTCAATAGCCCAAACTGCTGGAATCAGTCCCAGCAACTTCAAGAGTAATGCCGAACTGTAGATCAGATAAAAAGACTTAGAAGTCATTGAAAACCAGTGTTCATCTTTGAAATTCAGTGAGGAAACAGAGTTTTGTGTGTTTGTTACAGCGACAAAAATACCTTGTTCTGAAAGCCAGGGATCAGGAGGAATATTCACAGTTCGGCTGAGTTTCAGTTCAGTAAGTCGGGCTTCGCAGTCAGAGCTCCAGTCAAGGGATTGATAGGCTGTGTTTGCCGTTCTTGCTCCTAGGGGTACGTAGCTCCTGGTACCTTTTACTTGGACTCGAAGCTCAACAGAGTTTAATATGTCAGCATGCTGTACATAGTTAACACCTGAAGCTGCAGAGGCCACTGTTGCTGAGTAAAAGTATGTAGCATATATAGTGTTGATTTAATTATAAACTCTGAAGCAATCAAGTTATTGTAAAAACAACAACTTGTAGACTTAAGGAGCAGGATATCTACCCTCAACTCTAGAAGTATGTTCCTGGTCTGCCTTTGAACATGTTTGGTAGAGGGGCTTCAGTAATGACACAACTGCACCACCCGAGGTCCCAGAAATGAAAAAGCCTGTCATGTGTAATTGGTGTGTGCGGCATTGTGCTGAGCCACTGGGGCCCAGAATAAATATAACCTGACAGTGTGAAAAAAGGGAGAGAAAAGGCTCTTTTGATCCCTTATTCATCTCTCCCCTGTCACTGATAAGGCTGGCGGGGTTGGACGATGGAAGGATGATTTTCCCTGAGGAGAGCGAGAGGCTACACTACAGTGTCACAATACAGACTTGGAGAGGCAGAGACAGACGCACAGGGGGTGGGGGGGTGAAATCGAGGAATAATGCTAAATACGAGCGATTATAAAAGCATTTTCTTGTGGAAACGGAGGGCAAAGGAGGAGAGGAACTATCTTCCCTACTGAATGGGGTGTTGCACACAGTGGATATATGTGAGGAGCCTCTGCAGTGTTTGTACTCTTCCATCCTCTGACTAAAGCGTATAAAGTAAATACTCTAAATCTGAAAATTTGACAGTAATGCTGCTTTCCTCTTTTTCCCCCATATGCCCCAATAGTGGAATGCATTGGAGTATTTAATGTCCAAATGGCTTTCTGTAAATGAAACTGGGAAGAAGTGAGATTGTGCATATTAAGAGAGGGGGGGGGGGGGACAGAAGCAGAGAAAAAGGGAGAAGTGCAGAGACACGGCTGTTCATTCAAGCATAATTCCATTACAGTTGGTGGCTGCTGTGAAGAGGAACCATTAGAGGTGTAATCAGGATGGATGGATGAGGATGAGGACAGAGACGATGAACGAGGGGAGATATACAGCTGATGCTGTGTGATTGAGCCACAGTCTATGACCCATAACCCCCCACTGGGGGAAGGAGTATGAGGGAATGAAATGACACCTGTCACTGTAGGTGCTATGATTGGTCTATATGGCGCACAGAAAGGAACACCCGAATCCAGACAATGGATCAGTGATTTTAACGTAAGAAATGGTGAAGGCAGGCGGGCAGGCAGGGAACAGGCAACATGTGACAAGTAAGAGAATGACAATGACAGAAGTCCACAGTATGAAGGTAGGTTTCAGGTTAAGGTTTGATGTTTGTTGGACACTGGCTGGATGATTGGGAAACTGGGAACAGGTGTGTTAGCGGGTGGGGAAGGTCAGGTGACTGGGACAGGCAGGAAAATCTGAGAGCATCTGGTGGACAGTTGAGGAATGACAGTTTAGAAGTGTTGCCAAATTCAGGTGCCTGAGGGAGAGAGATTGTTTCTGACAGAGACACAGGGCTAGACTGGGAAACATTAACAAGACCTCTGATATTTAGGGAAGTATAAGTTTAAATTTGCATAAAATGGAACTTCTACTGGACTACTACTAATTTAAACTAATCTATGTACTGGTTTGTTTGATAAATATAGATCTCTAAAGCAACTAGCAGCTACAGCTGTCAAATAAATGTGGTGGAGTAAAATGTAGAGTAGATTGTCTCAAACATTATACTCAAAATCAAGGGCTATCCTGACTTTTAGGACCCTACTGGATCCTTAATTTCCCATGATGCAACTCAAAAACATCTTAGCAGAAGATATTACACAACTGTTTTGACTGTATAAGTTGTACTTCTCATGAAGAGTAAACTGATTTCCATGTGTAAACTTGGAGTGCCCCTTTAAGTACAGTTACAAGGGGGTTTGTCCTATTGTACAAGCCATTCAGCATTCATCAAGACATAAAAGCTAAAGTAATAGCAGTAATATTTTCAATGAAATAGATGTATTTCATAGATCAAAGAGGCATCTATTTATACTTTAAAAGAATGTGACACAGGTCACGGGTATTAAATTGAAAAGCACAGCAATCAAAATATGTCCCTCTCTATAAATGAACTGTATCAGTGAGAAAGCCATGGAACTACAAACCTACATGTCATCATAATTTTCCAAACTCATCTGCTTCAGGGAGGAGCTGGTTCTGTGAGGAGCTTTACATCATCCAGAGAAAGTGTAAAACATCTAAAACAAAACTCTGCCTGTAAATTTCAGCTGTATAGCCCGTCTACTGGGCACGTGGTAAGCTCTTGACTTTCCCAACCACAGCGGAGAGAGTAAAGTGAGACGAGGTATGTTAAAAGCAATCAATCCACGCTCTGTAGACCCCCTTGGGTTCCATGCCTGGGCTCTATTTTCTTCCGAGGACATGGTGCTGAATCTAAACTAAAGCCAGGGTTATTTGAAGCAAGAAGTGGAGTTGCTTGGTAGCCCACAGTGCATCTAGAAAGCCAGCCCTTTACATAAAGGCCCCCACTGGGACAGGCGCTATACTTATGATTAAGATTATATGTTACTCTCACCTTGCTTAGGGAACCAGATGATTTCTTTCATCAGGTGTACAGTTTCTGGCAGGCAAGTGCTAATATTGCTCTTTTGTGTGTCTTGCTACATGGCAGGTTGGGAGGTAAGAAACCATATACAAGGTTTGGTGGAAGTGGTGGAGAGTTACTGAATTTTTTGTTCAAATCTTGCTTTGTACAATATCTGTGAATGGCAACTACTTTGAGGTTAGGGAAAGACTGTGGTTATGGCAAATGAATTTATGGTCATTATAGCGTTACCCTGTGGGGTACCTTTAACCATTGCTGCACTTCTTGGCATATTACTGCCACCTGTCAGTGGTGGTGGTGGTGGTGGTGGTGGTGTGTGTGTGTGTGTGTGTGTGTGTGTGTGTGTGTGTGTTGGGGGGTGGGGGGTGGCGGTCCTTGTGCTTGTGTACGAGAATAAACAAAACAGAGAACAACTTGCAAAACATTTCTTTATAGCACTACTATGGCCAAAAAGAAGTTGCTTTTCAGATCAGGGTATGGTTGAGGTTAGACAACTAAAACACATGGTTAAAGTTATGGGGAAATCATAGCCCAGTCTCCAGCATGACATGATTCTAACTTGCTGCCCTTGTATCGACACAAAGAGTTGTCATTGAGGTGTGAAATGGTTTAATATGGACATAAATCCTTGGAGTACTGGGCTGGTTTACAGACTGACAAATATGGATGAGGCGAAGGTGTTTCAAATATTGCTGCTCATGCTGTGACTAATTCATGTGAGGATCTCAGTCCAGCATCTGTCCACAAAGCTTCAGCTAGGGGCAC
Source organism: Lates calcarifer (assembly GCF_001640805.2). Taxonomy (NCBI): domain Eukaryota; kingdom Metazoa; phylum Chordata; class Actinopteri; family Centropomidae; genus Lates; species Lates calcarifer. The sequence goes on along the minus strand of NC_066841.1, from coordinate 16,097,868 downwards.
ACCAGCACCAATACCAGATGACTCATTCTCAGCTGGCAATGGAGCCCTAAAAAAAAAGTGGGTAGCTGGTTCCGTTTTCCACCACAGACTGACTCGTTTGGCTTTAATCCACTGCTCCAGGGCAGCTGTCTTATCTTCACGGATTGATGAGTTCTACTCACATCTAATCACATTTGCAAAGAATTGCTGTCTGAGAGTAAATAAAGAGTTTGAAATAAACATAGATACACACACACACAATCGTAATGGAGATACCTACTTGCATGTATACAATGAACAGATCAGGACCAGCAGGACACAGCCTGCACACTTTGTGTTGAGTAACCTCATGCATAATAAGGATAAATAGAATGCCAGATAAAAGCCTTTGGCTTCTCATTTGATAGTAGGAAGAAAGGAACACTAGACTCTGTTGTCTACTGTCATGACATATTAATGATACACTAATGCACATTCTTAGTAAGCTACAGTAATTATACAGCATAGAGTGTAGTGGAAAAATCTATTATTTGATTTGTTGCCAAAGAAAGTAAATATTCATGAACTCTTACAAATAGCTAATGGTCTGATTCATCTGTAACCACATAGTCCTCATGAAAGAAAAGAGTGATGAAAGATACTGATTAATGAAGCATGACTCAGTGTGAGGATATATTGCCCTAATGCATACTATTGTTGGACCCTGATACAATATAGTTCAGTTATTAAGCACATTTATACACTGTCCACAGATAAAATATGCTAGGTTATCCTTTATAATGAGTTTAAGTAAGATTGTGATAGAAACAGACTTTCATGTCCTTGAGCGTAATGTTAAACAAGATATATTTGAGAATGAACAAGGACAAAAAGAGACAAATACACACATATGAGTTATAAAAAAAACTGTTGGAGAAATATCCATGTAATTCATTAGGTTGGTTCCACTACCAGAGAGACTAAAGACAGTCATACTACAGCGTTTCATGTCAGCACTGGGCTTACTCTAACAATGTAAAAAAAAACTCAAACACTCCAACAAACAAAAACAAAACAAACAAACAAAAAACCATGACCTACACAGACTTATTTTAGATGTTATCGTTTATCTTCAAAGGCACCACATTTTGAAAATATTCTTTGTATCAGCCGTTTGTTAGCATTACCTCTGTTTCCCTTAAACAATGACCCATGCTGCTCTCATACCTGCAGACTTTTTAAATTGGTATTTCTGTGTTGGTCCAATCTTGTAAATGAAGTGAGGGAATGCTGACTTTCTTTTTTTTCTTTTTTAGTGTCAGTGTGATTTGCTCTGATTCCAAATGTGCACCTCAGACTTGAAATGAAACACTCCTGCTTAGAAAAAAAGCTATTTTTAATATCCACTATAGTCAGTGTGACTCCAGGGCTGTTCTTTCAATGGCTAATTCATTTCAGTGAACAATGTTACTTGTGGAAAAAGATTATCCCTCCCTTTGGTATTGGAGGTACTTACTGGTGTTTGCAACTCAGGCAAGTGGGCAAAAAATCAGTGAGTGCTGCCACAGCAGTGGTTGCAGAGAGGAAACAAATCTCCAGACAAGATAAATTTACAGACTTTCTCACGCTTTTTCTTCTTCTTCTGGCAAAGATTCCAAGGTTTCTCTTTTTCCATTTGATGAAAAAGTAAAGTGTAGTGTGATGATTGAAAATGTCATGTTATATAAGTCCTTTATTTAGCTCTTGCTTCAGAGCTAATATAAGGTGATTGGTCAAACAATAGCACCAGCGACCACCATTTTTAAAACCCTGTATGAAACCATGACTGTGTGAACAACAGATTGTAACAGCCTGTAATTTGAAAAACTGGAACAAGATATGTACAACTGGACCAACAATGAAGTTCAGGCTATATTGAGTGTACATGCAACAGGGAAATATAATGTGATTGTGACGTCGCTATACCAACCACTGGCTGCCCTTTGGCACTTCAGCGTTCCTATTGTTGGTGCGAAAGCAAAGAGAAAACAGAACTTGAATGTATATAGCTCTCAGGGGAGCTCTCCAGTGAGCAGCTCCTCTCAGGGAGTCCCTACTGTTTGGTTTCCCACTCTGATTTAACATAGAACAAAGGGACATTTATTCTTGGGCAATGTTTTGATGGAATTCAGATGGTACTAAACTTATTGTTGATCAAGTAGTACTCCAGATGAAGTATTTCCCATTGCATCCACTTGTTGCTGATGAGCTGATGATCTTAGATAGAGCTGAGCCTCATACTGTGTGGCTAGAGGTTATTTCACTTGAGAGAGATGGGTGTAACCTTAAAAAAAGGCCAAAGTTATTAACACAGTGGGACTCAATGGATCACAGTGGTCCTTGAGACAATTATGAAGGTTGACCTGTCTAAGCCACCTGTCCAACACTCTCCTGTGGCCTGTGATGATAGCACCTATCAGAGTGTTCAGCTGTGATGTAGTGAATCACTGAAAGTCTAGTTCCTACATTTCTTACAGATATGATTTTTTTTTCACCTATCTTCATCTGTCCCTGTCAAACTTAAGTTTGAAGAAGAGTCTGTATGCTTGAAACACAACACTTTTTGAGCTACAAAGTACTGCAGAATCCCAGGATGGACTTTATTTGTTGTTTAAAGTTCTTTACTTTGATTTACATAGTTAAATCTGTATCAGTAGCCAGTGCAGTGTAACACTGTACTATACAAGCTTCATTAAAAAGGTATCAGCTGGCTTGTGATGAGCTGAAATCTGTTTAGTAACAGGACGCCACAGCTAATCTGATGGGACTGTAAAAGAATAAAATGGAGCAATGAAAGTCAAGGACAATTTTTATGTGTATGAATATTAATGAAACAACACACCTACTTAAAAGGTTCATTGTTGGATGGCTGCAGCCTGCCTGCAATGAATTAAAACTACTCAAGCATTTGAAACACATTTAAACATCTAAAAATGGTTGGACTGATCTTTAGCCACATAGCCTTCAATGAATGTAAGTCTGTGGGGTGTTTGGAAATCCGTCAAGGTACTACACACGTGGATGACAACAGCTGTGCAAAATGTTAGCACATTAGCAAGTGAGTGACAGCTAAAGCTTCAAAGATCATTGCCAACTGGCTGATCATGTCAGTTTTGCTTCTTCATCTGTATCCATTCAACTCACTTCACACAGGATGGTCACCATAATATGAATTTAATACAGAATAGAATTAGAAAAGTTCAGACAGCAGTAAATAGTGCACTTCCTGGGGATTTTTTTCATCTACAGATTAATACACATTTAGTTTATGTATTCACAGCAGAAGGAGGATATTGAGTCAAACTGAACTCCAGTCATGTCTGTTGTAAGGAGGGAACATGTCACCCTGTGCAATGCAGTGGGTTGATGTGCTTCTAATACTTTCTGGACTACAATGGAGGTCTGTGGTACAGAGGAGATATTTCCAGCTCTAGCTACACATGCAATACCAGAGTGGGCTCAATTAATCATTTCTTTTGTTTGGTTTTTGTTTTTTCATTGGATTTGTTGACAACAATGAAAACTGTATGCATTATCCATTAGGTCATATGAACATAGCTAATTTTTTCTAAGTGCATCAATAGAAGGTGGGAGGTCGCTGTTTACTAATACAGCACCTTTCCTATCTCTGAAAAGAGGAAGCCTAATCACTGGAAGGAAACAAAGATGTTTCAGGCTGGAATAACTGCCTGAATCCTTTGAATGTGCTTTCATACAAGTCATGTTTGTTATCGGCCCTCTGCTATTCTTCTTCTTATTCTCACAACATACACTGTAATGTGATACAGCACTTCAGCTGAAGAAATCTGCTCAAGTCCCCCTGACGGTAAGCATTTCACTCTGCTGAAATGTGCTTGAACAAGCAATTGGACCTCATATCCTGTGATCAATATCACAAGCTGTGAAGCATTGCTATGGTTGAATTAATAATATGGTTTCTAAAATAATGCATGAACCTCTGCAGAGAAAAAATAATGGTCACATATAGGTGAAAAACAGGCTACACTGGAGAACCACTGAATCACCCCACCTCATTACAAATCATGCATAATGTATCTTAGGTGGGGATAGAAAATGTGTGTGTGTGGTCATGTGTATGCAATTGTTTTATATGTTGTTTTTCTCTGACCTGAAACATGCTCTTGAGAGGTGCAGCTATGGCATATTCAGTGATGCCCTGCGGCCTTGAACCTAATTGGTCTCAGAGCCTGTGTCACTTCACAAATTTTAGTGTAATTTACAGAGGCTAACTGCTCCCTCAGAAGTGCTTTGGGGGTAGCGGCTTGAGAGACGCACTCCCCACATTTTGTCACTGCTAGTATTTGCCTTTGATTTACTTTGCCACCTTCTGACCTCTCATTTCCCAGTGGCACATTTTGATCAATATGTAAGACAAATGTTGATAACCTTGGCTTGACCTCCTCTGATCCTTCCAGGTGGACGTAACTGTGTATGTACTGCAAAGCATGTGTGTTAGGTGGATGGTGGAGTGGGTTGATACATTTAGAACTACATTTTATTAGATTCTAGCTTGGATACATTATGGTACACAATCTGAGTTGACATACATGAGCACAGCAAATGGATAATTCTCCCAGTGACCGTTCAAAATAACACTGAGGTCAAAAATGTTTGTCATGTTTGCCTCTCATTTGCCATGTTCTAAGATAAATGTCACATTCATTCATGTGTCACCTATCATTTTTCAGTGCTTGATCATTTGAATGCAGGATGTCAACCATCCCTTACTGTATTTTGCTTTGAAAAAAAAATAAATAAATCTCCTCCACATTTGGAGGTGGTTTCTGCTGAGAGTTTGGTTCGATTTAGCTGTTAGAGGTTTTATAGCACAGAATTATATTCTATTTTAATGTATAGTAAACAGTAATTCTAATCAAATCATTAGAACTGGGGTCAAGTTAAATGTATTTTTCTGACCCCCATGGTGACATTTGCTCTCTGCAGTTGACCTTCCTAATGTTTAAGGAGCTGTGGGCGGCTCTAAGGGACCTGCTCCAGTTCTAAGGCAAGTGCCTTTGTAAATTGCAATGGCAGAAGTATTTGTTGTTTTCTGGTATCAGAGTTAACTGTGTCAACCAGAGGAAGCCCATGCAAGCTGCACTATGAGACGACCAGGACTGAGACTCAAACCTTTGTCATTTTAGTCCTGATAAGGTGGAAAACCAACATTTTTTTTTTTATTACCACAAAGAATGTTATTTATAAACCTAATGTCACATACAGTGTTGCAGTCAGTAGCCTGACTTCACACTTCTAGATCACCACCCAAATGCACATCTCTGATTTGTTTAGCAACTCAAATAGATGAATCATGAATAAATAAAAATAAATGAATGAGGTGAAACAAAATAACAATTTAGTCTATACAGAAAACCCCCCTAAGCAAAATGATACACCTGCAGAATTGTAAGATGTAAATGAAGAAACCTTTTGAGAATCCAATACATGTCCAGTTAAGGTCAAAAATCTGATCAAATCAAGTCAAAGAACATATTTAGTATGTAATGCTAAAATCAAATGTTAACATGTAAACCAGTTTGTGGAATTGCAGTGTAACATGAGTACATTTATTTATGACATTATGTTTAATATTACCATTAAAGCAAAGTTCTTAACATCCTGGTGTATGACACATACAATGCAGGTACTTGAATGACCGGTGTGTGTTGGGCAGTAACGCATTACTTAATTAAGCTTAACAAACAAAAGTTTTGTTTTTTCAGTTTAGTAGTATAGAGGATTACAATTTGAAATTCAGCCATTATATTACAGTTAGCAATGCTGTTAATGCTCTGTCACCTTGACAATTTGGGAGTTACATTGTTTACAGTTGTCCTGGATGGAGTTTGATGGATGGTTGATATAGCAGGGGCTGGAGGGGTGTGGAGGCAGCTAACTTCCATGTGCTGCTGCATGCAGTCATCAGCACTAACATGGCTGTCAATGGTCAGTGAATACGTCCAAACCTTATGCTGACTGTGTGTTGAATCACAATGTCTCATTTTCTGTTTTCTTGTGTGTTACATACAGAACATGTGACACTGCAGATGTGTGAGTGTGGATGCTTTGACGTTGTTTAAAGGGCACCTTTGATGAAGCTGGGCTGAGTAATGACAATAATGTAATGAGTAACGTAACTGTAGGCTAATTACTTTTGCTGTTGAGCTGCTGAGTAATTACCTAGATTTTTCTGGTGAACGCCTCTGGCCTAATGAATGAAAGCCAGCAAGACTTTCTGTGTGTGAACCAGAATACCCAGATGTGGAAGTAGCACCAGACGTAAATGCTGTATGTGGGATTGGGCTCGGGCCATGGAACCGGGCATACATTGAGCCAGACAAAACACAAATGTGGCCCAGGTACCAGAATAATTTTGGTGATGTAATTACTCAGTGAGTAACGTGTAATGAGTAATTGACTGCATTTTTCAAGTAACAAGGCTAACAGTATTATACATAGTGCTTAAAATGACTGACTTCTTTTAGTACTTTTGTACTTTAACAGCAAAAAGCACTTCATCATCTAAAAAATGAATGTTTGTATTCATAACGTAGCCTTCTATTTTTCTGTGTTTCAAATGATTTTATTTATTCCTAAGCCTAGTTTAATTTCACCTTTGTTAATGAAACACAAAGGAGAGAAAAAAATAATCTTCTCCCTTAATGCAGGATTCAGTGGCCTGTAAAACAGCAGCACACAATACACCCAACACTGACAGTGACAGCACGTAGCCGAAGATGTCAAGACTTGTCAGGCAGGGCATCTGTTTTAGTGCAGATTTCAGAGGTAATGATTATACTCTGATGATGCACAGTTGTGGACCATTATCATCAATGCAGAGGAATCCTAAACCCAAGAGAGAGATATTCAAAGGTAGTCAGAGAGAGCATCCACAGAGTGAAGACATTTAGGAGCCATTTCATCATAAGATCACAAGACATCATATAAATGCAGTTCTATAGCAAAGAACATGGGGGGTGACATCTGAGCAAGTTGCAGCCTGGCAGAGTGCGAGAGAGGAAGGACCTCGGAGAACAGAGAAGAAAGGGACAAAATAAGGAGTGTTAGAAGGAGAAAGGCTGTGACCACCTGCTGGTTAGACAGTGGGGAAGTGGTTAGTGTAATCAGTTATTGACCTTTTCATCAGATCACTCCTGAGTGTCTGTACTGTTGGTTTTGAAAGCCTAAATGCTCCAACAACATCAACGCTGCTGAGCAAATAGGAGAGAGGGAGAGATCTTACCGTGATTAGTGCCATAAGTGTTATGGTTAAAGTTAGAGCTTTAAGTTTTTACAGGTAAACCTAAAGGTCAAAAATAATGGATTAAAGCAGTACCATGTAACCTTTGCTGAACAACAGCGGCCACTGCAGCTGCAAGTGATAATTAGGTACAGGACGCAAGCTTATTGAATTCCGTAGGGAGTCTGAGTGGTTAAGGGTACAGCATATTTCTCATGGCCTCCGGCTTCTGGAACAGAAAATGCTATCTCTGTAACAATCACCAAACTCCATTGAGAATTCTTGATATTTTAGGAGAAGAATGCTAGTTTGCCTCTTTTGCCGTTGGTCTCTTTAACTGAGCTACAGTTCGGCATTACTCTTGAGCTTAATGGGTCTGAGTCTGACAGTTTGATCTGCTGACTATCGCTTAGTTGCATACTTATTGCAGGAGATCGTACCTGCTCAACCCAAGTTACATAGTGCAAGAACAGGCAACCAGGGCATGGAGAGGGAATGACAGAGGCACTATTCTCCCTATTACATTTTTCAAATTAAGTTCCACACTATGCATCATATAGTTGTATTTGACTTGTAGAGTTATAAGGAAAAGTTGAGGGCAGAGTTTTTTGTTTTTTTTTTTGGATAGTGAGTAATATTTGGATAATGACTAGCTCATTGATTAAAAACTATAAAATCTAATAGCAGGAGTGTAATTCCTTTCCCTGAGTAACCTCCCAACACTGCTTAGGTCTTCTATCACAGATACGGTGACAGAAAACGCTGATTTTACAGAAGGGTTACAAAGCTGTCAGCAAGTGCCATCACACTAGTCTTTTTACTCTGAGTCAGCAGTTGTATCTTTAGGAAGACTTTTTTTCCCCTCCTCTCAACCCTGAACACAATGAGAGATTTAGAAAACAGACAGATGGATGCTTCTTCCTATGCATACTGCTTCAAATTTTAATGCTTTAATCATAGTATTAGATCAACCACCCCTCTTCATCATCCACACTTCAGAAACACGGACAGTTGTCAGTCATGCTGCTGACTCTTTCAAAGCCTCTATGACTGGTGGAAAGATAAATTCTCTCATTCAGCCCATTGTACTGTTCTCAGAATGAGACGACTCCTCTATTTTCTCTTTGAAAGCTCCTTAGCACAGCATTTTCTCTTTAATTGGTGCATAAATCATCTTCATCTCACATAAAATGTTTCTATATCCCGTCTTCTTCACTTTCACTCCCTCACAGGAGAAATCAAACACTCACTGCATTATAAATCATGTAGGAGTTGCATTCATATTGATATATGATCACAGTCAGACCTGGCCTTGGTTTTCACCCTTCCCTCACAACACTGTTCTGTAATAGAAAGTTACGATCAGCTCAATATACAAATATTTCACCTATCTTACACATGTATCTTACAAAAATCTGATCATATAACATATAAAACATAAAATATCTCCTTATTTTGTGTACTGATAATCCATCATGGTTTTGACTATGTATTGTGGTCTTCATCAGATGTGGAATCCCTGTTTGTAGCGAGGGGAAGGGATACCACTACAGTACTTTTTAAAGACAATATTGGGTTTTAATGAGGTCAGAGTAAGAGTAAAATATTTAAGGGAACAATGTTTTGATTTTGCAGATATCATTATAATCGTTAGTAGTGAACGTGTTCTTATTTTTATACATAGGACTGTGGAAGGGCAACATTGTGGTGCAGTGGTTAGCACTGTCACAGCAAGAAGGTTCTGGATTCAAGTCCTGGTTCCCCTGGGGTTTTTCTGTGTGGAGTTTGCATGTTGTCCATGTGCCTACGTGGGCTCTCTCTGGGTACTCCGGCTTCCTCCCACAGTCCAGAGACATGCAAGTTAGGTGAACTGGTGACTCTTAATTGCCCCGTGAGTGTGAATGGTTGTTTGTCTATATATGTTCGTCCTGAGATGGTTCTAGCCCTCCCATGACCCTTAAAGACAAGTGGTAAAGATAATTGATGGATGAAAAACACGGAGGAACTAAAGCCAATTCCAACAAAACACAAAAATTTTAGTAAGCAAAACAACACAAGTGATATACACCCAAAGTGTGTGACGGAGAGGTATCGCAGGTCCTTCCTTCCTGCTGCTGTCAGACTCTACAACCAGCACTACTCCTAATACACCACATACTCACATGGACCATTTTTCACTAGGTTTCTGCACTCTAATTAATCCAAAACAGCTGCTATCAGTCATTCACTGTGTGCAATTCCATTTTCAAATGTCCAATATCTGTATTAAGTTCATTTTCTGTCTCTATGTATAAAATCCTGTGTATATTGCTCTTCTGTTAATATTTTTTATTACATTGTTGTGTATATTTTTTACAGCCTTATCTTGTTTTTATCTTGCCTTTACTCATATTTATGTCTTTTTCTATCTTTTCAATCACTTATGCTGTTGCAACAATGACTAATAAAGGATTATCTTATTTTATCTTATCTTATCTTATATGCAGCCCAACTGCTCACTCGCTTGAGCAGAAGTTGTCTTGACGCCAAAGACTGAGAAAGGCTGACATCATTTTCAAACCGTGGTTGTTAGCTGAGTCTACATAACTGCTCACAACCATGGTCTTACACCGGTGTGACTCAGCTCAGCTTTAAAGGAAGAACTCAGGCTTTTCTCCTCCATTGAAATTGGCAGCCAGTTTTAGCCCACTGAGACAAATTCTATCTGTCTAGATCACAAATGAACAAGATGAGACTGTTGCATTAACTTTTCATAAAGGTAACCAACTGAAGAGAAGACTGTTGTAAAGTCAGGGATTGCTTGACCAAACACCAGATTGTTTTCACCATGCTAAATCTTAAAGCTGCAATATAATCAATATTTTTATGTTAACAATGGATGAAATGACTACACTACATGTATGTCAAAAGGCTCCCTCATGGTAGCAAACCCACATAATTATCACTATCATTATCTCATTGTTATGGTTTTATTTTCCCTCAACTTTTCTGCTTTGGTTCATTCTCACTCCTCTCGTCAGCATTGTTTGCAGACACAGCAGGTAGCTATTTTTCACGGAAAAAGCATTAAAACCCACTGTACACTATCTGCCCAGCATGAAGACAGACAAAATTAGCAACTATCTGGTAAACATAATGAAGCATTTAGCAGTTAAAGAGCAAGATAGTTTTGAAGTTGTTGGAGAAGAAAAGCAAGAGCTAAAAGAAAAGAACACCAGACTTACATTTAACAAGTAGCCAGAAAATCCATCCATCCACTGGCTTCATCAGACCAAGTTTAAATGTTAATGCAGGTTTAAGTTTCAGCATAAAGCAACCTAGCAGAGATTAATTTAAATGCTGGAGAAATGTGGCACCCCATTCAGTAGTGAACCACATGAACTAGAACAAGAATGAACCAAAGTCCTTTGTGAACACCAATGATGTGGTGGTATTGTGTCAGAAATTTGAATAAATGTGCACTTAGAGATTAATAGTTAAAAGCTCATTTAGGCTACCTCTGTGTTAGATGAGGAGGATCTGGAGATACAATCAAAACTTCCTCCTCACCTTTTTAAAACACCTCCTTGGACATGGCAGGGAGACATAAATGCAACTCTACACATTTCAGCTGTATCTCCACTGACCTGCAGAGACATGGAAAGACAATTACAGGAGAAGAAGATGACAAGCTTGTCAGCATGACGGCTCACTGTGAATTCCATTTGTCCTCCAAGCCTTTATTCACCATGAGTCACACCTGATTGAACCTCCACAGGAGATTGAAGAGCAAGCATTGTAGCAGGCTTTGCCTATTTGGCTCAAGTCCACACTGTGTGATACATATTGCATGTGCATGCATTTGGAACACAATAAATATAGGATTTTAGATGTAAACATACATACTTGAACAGATAGACACACACAAAGCTTGAGATAAAACACAAATTGCTCACAATGAAATACAAAGACTAAACTGAACAGATATACAGAGATAACCAGAGACAGAAAAAAAACAATGGAGAGGGAACAAAGGCCATGTTGGAGGAAGAAGAAAGAGAAACAAGAGAAAACACCCAAGGGCAGTTTGGACTGAATGGATATGATAGATAAGGATTATGGAGCCATTTGTAATTGGTGAGTCACAGATGGTGAGTCAGGGTGAGACACAGCATTTGGGGGAGAGTTTGCGTGGAAGAAGGGGAGGTTGGGAAAGAAAGGAGCGTCTGCAAAGCCAGTAGCCATCATACAAAAGATCAGTCTTTGACTAAAATGATCACTTAACATATGAACCAGAGAGTCTGACATAAACCACTATCTTCATATTCACTTCAGTAAACTACAACTGTATTGTGTGAATCACGGTGTATAAACAGCAGGTGATTTGCCAAGAGGGGTGGGCTGTCATCCACACTTATTCTCAAAGGTCAGAATGAAACATGTGAAGGGATCACGAACATGGAAATTAAGAACATTTGTCTACAGAGTATTCCGGATGATAGACCTCTCAATATGGTAAGCAGGTGGTGGGCATTGCGTCTTGATTTTATACAGGTACAGGGTTAAAACATCAAAGATCCAATTAACCTGTGAAGCTGTGGGCCCAAGTTAGAAAGACAGACAGTTTCATTACTAAACGCTGTCAAATTGTGCAACTTGTTTTCACGCTAACCTTAAGACAGTACAATAGTACATTACAGTACTATGAGTTCAAGCAGTAGAATGGCTTAGAGCCAGTAATTTATAAAATACTTCCACTGAAATAATTCTTTGAGTGAATTAGCAGAAGCATTAAATTTTAATTGTCCCTCACCATAACTGTCAGTGTTCAGTGACTCATATTTCAGACAGAGTGGGCATAAAACTGCATCTGTAATAAAAGAGCGCTAATGCAATCAGTATTTCCGAAAACCAGCTGCACAACAGCCACACTTTGATTTAAATCAATCATCAAAATGAGAGAAATGTGGCCAAATAAAGATCAATGACTGGTTCTCAAGGGCGTGTGCTGTAACTGAAAACCTCAGATTTATCCCATACCAATGTTTTACTGGCTGTAATCTGTGCTTTGAGACACACCTTCAGTGCATATATTATAGATGTTTACAACAGCACTGCACTGAGCCCCAAAAGCCTGCGGGCTTCCACTATCCCAGAGGTTTCCATTGGGACAGCTGTTCATATCAACTTAACAGGTGTTAGCAGTCTCTGCTGAGAGTCTCTCTCTTTTCACACTGTCTATTTCCCCCTTGTTTTCCTCTCTGCCTGTATTCAAGATGTATCATTCAAAACCTTTGATTTATCCCATCCAATACATCTGCTCTGTCTCCTCCAACTCCAGAAGACCCTAAACATACATGGACAAGCAGACAGCTATTGTGTTATTGAGCCTCATGCAGTCCAGATCCATATGAGAAAAAAGTAATAGATAAATGCACTGAATATTTTATTCTATATGAAAACCATCAGACTGGCAGGGCACAGCATCTAGTAGACCATAAGGAAGAAAGTGCAATACATTATAGGATTTGCTATAAAACACAACAGTGTCTCAAGATTCTGAATTTATTCCAATATGCATAATACATTTTAGAATATGAAATGTACAGGCAAGCACAATATGACAGTTCATCATATGAACCCTCAGGCGCTTCAGCTACATGCTGCACCTACAGTGGATTGCACAATATATAGCCTCCATAATCCCAAAATTGTTCATGGCAGTGGAGAGAGTGTATTTTTCTTTTGAAGCTGTATGCCAGCTGCTCTTCTACTATTCTATCCTTAAATATGTAACTAGATAATCTTAAATGTGTATTTCTTATTAATACTGAGAGCAAGTACAACTCTATTAATATTTTTATTGACTTTTGCTACATTTTGTTTGGATCTTTGTGAAGATCCATATGGTATTGAAAGGTTGATGATCTCTTGTTAACACAGTACGAGAGAAGATTTAATTTACTGTTCGATTTTATGTCCTTTATATCCTGCAGCTAAGTGTGGATGTCTGTACTCGACATTTTGTAATGTCCTTTTAATTAATTGTATTCTACAGCATATTTAGTGGATGTGTTGTCATCCTTGAATCTGCCCACAATGTCAGGCTTTTACAGAAAGTGTCATGCAAAACCGTAGATTGTATGTGTGATACCAACAGAGTTTCATGAAAAGCCATGAGTTGATTATTCACATGGAAGGCAGAGACTAGATCGTGTGACTATTTGACTACTTTTGTTGATCACAAAGCCACTTTTTGGCCTTATCTGGCCCTATTTAGACAACGAACAACATACAAGTTCCATCTAGGAAATGAACTTGACTTGTCAGACTTGAAAGCAAATGTATATAACCATCCTCATTTCCCCATATCACAAAAATCACCTTAGTTTTAAACTGTTATTTCAGTGTCAGACAGTTATTCTCGGTTATTATTTATGTCATCTTGATTTAATATTACTGACATCGAGAAACGTGTGTAATACAACTTTATGTTCAAAGCACATACTTGCAGTGTTCATTTCCCAAAATGCCTATAACCCGACTGAGGCACATTTAAAATGTTTCCGGCTCCCAGCAAATACTGTATCTCAGCATAAAGCAATATTCCCTTTCTTTGTATGTGTTTCTTGAATTGTATTTTGCCACCCTCGTCGCTTCCATCTAAAATTACATCCAGCCATCTGTTGCAATTTATTTTCTCAAAACAATATTTTATTGTAGAGGAATCAGATTGAAAAAAAAAAAACACATTCTTAGATAGTGGCTTATAGTTTGCATGTATATGTGTGTGTGTGTGTGTGTGTGTGTGTGTATGTGTGTATATATATATATATATATGATATATATGTGTGTGTGTGTGTGTGTGTGTGTGTGTGTATGCTATAAACCTTGGTTAATTGTGACTGAGAATACATGCATTATGAGGGTTATCTCTCATCTCATTGTGAAATAAGTTTACTTACATACAGTATATTGAACACAATAATTCACAATATAGAGAAAATACCCAAACCATTGCTCTTAGAATAAAGCACAGTATATTTCCAGCGTGCAAAGGCAATCGATGTCTTTGTCATCATGCTTTCTTTATATTATTATTGTATTTCTTACATAGAATAACTCACACAATCTCAGCCACAGCTGCACGTGGCCTTGAGAGAGGACAAAAACTGTTAACTGTTGTTTTAGTCAGTCTGTCAGTGAGTAGTAACATAAACATGGCATAATAAGGTTTTGATGTGATATGCACATTTTTTCTACATTCTCAAATCTGTAAATTAGGTATGAATATGGATGAGCTACTCTATGTTTCTGATTAGTGTGTGAGTGTCACAATGAATGTATGTATTCTCCCTTAGTATGCTGAAGAGTTTAGCAGTGCCTCAGGAAAAGCCTAACCAGAAGGTTTGGTGGGCAGTAATACCAGCCCATCTGACACATAATTCACTGGTCAGCAGTTCTATTTTTTTCAGACAAAGACAAAAGAGAAGACATGAGAGGGTGGAAAAGGGCAGAGAGTTGCAGAGGATTCTCACAAATTGTTTGGTTGGACTGGGTTGTCAGTGAGCTGGATGAAGGGGGCTCTGGATGAAAGTATTAAGATCAGAACAGAGTTTTGCAATTGTATTTTCACCACATCCACTGCTGCTTCCACTGCAGGAGGCATTAAACTGTGCTGAAAAAAGGAGGAGGGAATGTTTCTTCAAAAAGATGTTGAGTCAACGGAGAATTCTAATGACTATACTCGATAGTCTGTTCTGAATTTTATCTTTGGGAGGTTTCCGCAAGCATTCGTGTAATACAAATTGTATCTATAAAATCATATTTTTTCATAAATGTAAGCCTTATTACATTCTCGATACAGCACTGCAGTCTTCACTATATGCAGCCTTCGAAGTGACTGTTCCTTTGTCATATAAATACAGTGGATGCACACATGCAGATCTGCTTGACTTGGAGTAGTCACCATGGAACCAGTAGCAGCATCTGTTAGATCCTGTAATCCATCCAGATTTTAGCCCTGTGAGCATCTGCTGCAGTACACTCCAAGAGAGGATCTGTACTGGAGAGAGAGGAGAATCTGTAGGAAAGCATGGGAAATGAGAAGAAAGGAACTGAATAATTTAAATGTATAGAGAGCAAAAACAAAAGATGAGAGTGCAGCAGTGATGAATAGCATGCCTGTAATTTACTATACTTTTTGTCTTTTTGATTAATTACACAAATCAAATGTATGTATACAACGCAGGACCATCCAACCCACTTGTGTCTTCAAACGCTATGATGTGAGCCTGTGTCATACCAGCTGTTGTGGTCATTACAAGGTGGCGACTGTGCCAACCTCTTGGTCAGCCAGCAGCTGCCTTACCAATGTGGATCTCTCAGATTAAGGCCGGCACCAATCTGCTCTGATCTGTTCGAGGAAACAGATGATGATGATGAAGGGACAAACAGCTAGTATCAGAGATAGCACAACTAATCCAGACAAGCAACAGATCATGCTCCAGAAGTCATCACAGGAAATTACTATGCTTGCTGTTAGTGTGGAGATGAAGCAGTGAGCAATGAGTTCTTGGATAATTTCACACATCTTTGAGAATAATTTTGGGGATAGATAGCTGTAGCTGTGGGACGTAGTCATTTATCCCCCAGAGATGCCTGTTACTACTTCAGTTCAAGTCCATACCTGATCAGTAAACATCTTTAATAAATGTCTCCAAAATTTAACAACTTTATAGGTAAAGCTTTGGAGCAAAAAGTAGTGTATATGTTAGAGAGTTCTTGTTTACCCTCCATAGTAGGATAGTGACCAAAACATTGTCATTTTCACAAAATTCCTCCTCACTGAGACACAGAAAATAAACAAGCAGCTGCGCAGCATCAGTTACATCTGTGTTTTCAATATTAAATATCAACTGACTCTCACCTCTTTCAAAAGTTGAAAATAAAACGTCCTGGGCCATCTCGTTGTCCCTGGCTACTGTTTTGTCAGAGCACAGCACTATATCAACTTTCCCAGCAGCCTCATCACACAGTATTCCCTGAATAATGGCTTTGGCAGCAGGTAGAATTAGATCTTCACAGACAGCGTGTGGTTTTTGTGTGCGGGCAATCTGATATAGCTATAGAGGACACCTTCACTCACTCAGGAAAGATTGTTTTTTTCTTTTTTTTTTTTTTAAACTTAAATGCAGCTGGCTCATCAGCTGACCCTGCCTTTGTCTTTGCCGCAGTGGAGCCATATTTGGTTATTTGTATATTGAAAACCTTAGTCTGGTGCCGGCCTTGGTTTTTCTCTACTTCAGTTGAAAGACAGCCCTTTATGTCTTCACTGGGTGTTCATTTAGAAACTTGAATACAGTCCGACACCATCTGATCTGATTGGTGGTGGAAAATAGAAGAAAAAAGAGCAGACTTTGTAATTAACAGTATTTTGACTGTGGTGGACTGCATCATAGGTTGCTGTCTGGCTGTCAGTGTGCCTGTCATGTCAGTGATAGGTGAATAATGGATACAGCTTTATGAAAATGCAGATTAAAATAACATTTTTTATTGGCAATCTGCAAATAAAGTCTCCATCGAGATAGATATTCAATGACACACCACAAAAGTGGATGCACAGGCTGGGGTCACCTTCATCAAAAATGATATAATATTAATTTCTCGCTTTTGGCTACTAAGAAGCTTTCATGTTTGCTTGCACAGAAGGGCATTAGAGGGGGGCACTGAGGGGAATATTAATGAGAATCACTTGGTTGATACTGCATATAGGAAATGAGTAAGTAGTGCAAAAATCAATCAAAACTCAGCAAGACTTGTACAGACAGTTGGCTCATTAATTTTAATAGTGGTGGATATACTGTACAGTTGTCTGCTTTTACACCCTTAATGCAGCGGATTCCAAAGGCGAAGGTTTTAATCCTGCTCAGTAGTCCCAACACAGTCCATCGTCCCTGCCCACACCGCTGACACCAGCCACGGGACGCAGATGGCTCACGGTCCAGTGTCGTAGGACACAGTGGAATCGGCTGTAACTTGTGCAAGGGTAAAGTTCATTCTTGTGTGACACCAGGTCCTGCTGGGATCAAACAGGCCAACATGGAAAATAGGTGGGGCGCTACAACTGGGCACAGTGAGAGACAGGCAACCAGACTTTTCCCACTCTTTACTTAATAAAGCAAAGCCAGTGTGGCAAGATCCTGCCAGTGTGTGAGCAGATATGGTCTGGAATGAAGTGACACCTTTAACAGACTCATACTATTAGTAGATAGTTCTTGCTAAATAAATATAATAACACTCACTTTACAAGTAATGGTACCTAGTTAGGCCCATCATATCTTTGTTGACTGTTGTGATGTCATATATTGTTCTATGTAAACTAAAGTTTTCACCCACACTCAAAGTTTCAGACTAATGCCAGCCTATTCACTAACTTACAAATGAGAGAGAGACAAAACCACTGCACAATATAAAAACTAAGATGAACTGCTCTTCTAAGTGCAATCTTTTAATTAAATCCAGCTGAATATTCTCAAAGTAAACAGGTTCTGATTGATCTTCATATTTGAGAATAAAAAATGTATGACTGAGATATACATACTGTGTGTGTTGGAGACTGACTATTTAACTGAGAGGAGACTGGAGCTGAGGAGGCTAATCTGACTAATATTGATCTTGAAGTGATCTGGAGCAAATCAAATTACAAAATTTCAAAAGTGTTAAGTGACAATTTTGACTAACTCAACTGCTCACTTTGTTGACGATACATTCAGGTTATTAAACTAATTCAATATAATTGTGATTTCTCCAAGGTGATGAAAAAATCATGCTTGTAGACTTTGTGAGATAAAATGCAACGTACAGTATAAGCCTCAGGTCGGTTGTGACCATTTCTGATATTAATTGGGCCTAACTATTTTTCTAATTGGATCTCTGCAGTAATAACCTAGCCACGATAGGTCACATGAGGACTGTGTTATGTTTAACTCCTCATTGATGAGATGGCCCATTGAGTACACCTGTGGATCAAGAGCAATTAATTTTCTTTTCAGTGATGCCTTTTTTTTTGTTAGGTTTGTGCAGCACTGATGTCACCAATTATAAGTAAGTAAGATGATCAGTTAAAAAAAAGTCTAGTTTAATCTCTTTTGTTCAGTAATGTGTGTGGTTAACTGGTGTAATGTTACTGATGTAACCTTTAATCTTATGATGTTAAAAAAAAGTGTGCCCAGGCGATACATCGACAAACACTCGACTCACACACATTTGGCAGCGATCATGTCCTCATCCCTGCACTCACTGCTCCCACTGGTTGGGTTGAGATGTCTGGAGGGAGGAGGGGTGTCAGTGGGTGGGGTGGGGTGGTGGGCTCCACAAACAGTTGCTGGGAAGTGACTCATCTTGTTGTCACAGAGCCATCTCCCCAATGTAGAAATACTGTAATACAGCTATACCACAAACATGCCAAAGTCTACAAGTAAATGCAGATGATATGATCATGATAATGCAATGACAACTGAGAGAACATGCAAATTATGGATTTAAATGTAGTATGCTGCCAGGTTATCATGAATTCCTGTATCCGTTCTTCCCCCCTGGGATAAGTACATCAGCCGCTGCATCTAACTTGCTGCTTTCCCCAGCATCACAGCATAGACTCTGTATGACCTGTAGTGACTGATGCTCACTCTGACTGTCTAACAATGCTGGCTAGCTTGTGCAAAAATATAACTACAGTATAAAGGAGTGTGGTGGAATGTATTTTTACACATGATTAAATCCCTCATGAACTAAATGTGAATTAATAAAACTGACTCATCTGCTCCATATCCTTTCAAATGCACCTGGGGAATCTCCATCTGCCGAGTCTCCTGATCAAGGCGCATCCATCCCACTCAGGAGACAGGTGAACTGCTGGAAACTGAACCTGCTGATAGACCTTCTGCCTGGGCTGACAAGATCAGGAAAGACCACATTTGTGGATTTGTTATAATGAGTGCCTTTGTCTAATCACTTGTATAGACAGACATTTAAAATACTGTCATGCCTGTAACAGAAATAAAATACCAACCGTCTTGTCGGGTAGTTTACACTAAAAAATGTGTGTTTTAACCTCACAAACCTAGAAAGTGACACAAACAAGTACATTGATAAACTTATATGTGAATACACATGAGCTTGTAGCCTGTAAATTTTAATCAACTGATCCCTATAGTAAGATGGTATTGTCATGATGTTGTAGAATATTCATCCTTTTCTCTGTTTCAGCAGATGCAATGTTGGCTCACACAGTCCAAACAACCATCGTGCTGAAATGCCAATAAAACTGACAAGCCATTAGTTTTTATTCATATACATGTACATATGTGCATGTTTCATTCCATCTGACAATTGTTTATATCCATGCGATTAGCTATGGCAGATGTGTCAGAGATAGAAAATTTAATTCCAGTTACCATTTGCCAAGTAATATAATCCATTTAGAAATGCACAATACCTCACAGTCATAGTACCTTATTTAAGCCAGCAGGTGCTACAATTTAGTGGTGTGAATTAAAAACATTCGGCTCTCAGTGAGACTATTTAGCAAATCATTTCATATAATTGGCTACTAAATAAGGGACATAGCTCTAATGAAGTTTTGTTTCTGCACTTGATATTGATTCTAACTTCATTCAAGTTTAAGTTCTGTCTTTTTGTGTGCTTAGTAGAAAACTTAATAAATAGCCTGAGAGCTCGCATGCGATTAGAAACAGGTGTCTGTCTGGATGGATAAACTGATGGATGGAGAAGTGAATAAGTGGATAGAACAAATAGTGATGAATGATAGTAACATGATAAGTGATGTTGCCAGACATGTTTCTAAAGTTTTTCTCCAAGTAGTGAACCATGAGAGGTTATGTTGTGTTGCTACTTAAATTCATTTCAGCCCCAGTTTTAGGGAAGAGATTAAGGGAAATAAAAGAAAAGTAGAAGATGCTATCTATGTGCAATGAACCTATTTGTGGGAAAATGGTTCAACATGTCACTTAGAAACTTGGCATAATATTGGATGGATTGGATAAACCAACACATAGATGGGAAATACGCACAAGATTAAAAACTACCCCTGGATCAACATTAGCTGGCAGAGTCAGCGCCTGCTCCTCCTCTGTCAAACCAGATTAATACCCTGCATCCAAATGTGCTCCAGTGCTCCTCGGTCACACCTCCATCCATCACACGGCGGGGGATTCTCCAGACAGGGTTCACTATTTTACCCATCTGTCAATCAACACCCACAGGCAGACAGCCCAGGCTCCTCCTGCCAGACCACACAACACCTGCCACCTCATTGCTTCGCCACAAATGCCCGGCCTTCACCTGGCCCCGTGCCCCGCATCTCCCCACAAGACTACCAAGAATCAAGCATGAAGCATCTTGCACTAGAACCCAGCATAAAAGCATTACACTGTTATTATATTATTATATATATTATATATTGGTTTTTGTTTGTTTAAGGTATAACTGTTCAAATACATGTCAACCATGGCTTGTAAACAAATAATAAGGACATACAGACAGCTATGTTGGTAACCTGCAGGGGGCCCTGATCAGAACAAATCCTTTTATAGCCTTGATACATTTAGCGAAGTGTGATGGATAGGTCTGTGCTATTCACTGTAATTTACCTCCTCTGGAGTTCACACCAAGAGAAGTGAAAGTAACAAGTCAGGAAACAGCTGTTGATGAATAGTTAACAACTAGATGCTAAATAACTGTGAGGGAATCAAGGGCTGTATAGTAGATAATCACTGAGAGCAAACTGCAGGATTCTATGTTAATGAACCACTTCCTAGATATAGTATCTGTGAATCAGCACACTGTATACTGACCGTCTTCTTAATACACTGCTCCTGATTAACACTCTGAATCTACTGCTAAATGGCAGACTGTGACTTATCATTATTTCCTTATAATGTGCACTTAAGTTGCTTTTGTCCCTTCAAATTAAGGGCTACACTAATACAAATATCGCACTACTTAATGATTACCACTGTGCATTACGACTTGTGTGCCATCAAATAAACATGTATATTCTAACTGGCACTAGCAACAGTACTTTTATGTTCCACCTATTTGTTCGTGACTCAATCAGGATATTGTGCATCACAAGCCTAACCAGGTCTCACCCCAGACTTGCAAACATGCTTGTGTGAACATGATGTCATTTACACCCTTGTGTTATCACACGAGTTGTGAGCTTTCCTGTCATCCTGTCATGACAATACAATTTAATTGAGGTTAAGATGCACATTAAGACTGAGTAAAACAGAAGTCTCCTCTTATGTTTCAAGTTACCTGAGTGTTCCAACAGAATAATGTGTTATTTTGTGCTTGAAGGTACTTGCAAATTATATCTGCAAATTTTGAAACTTGTATTTTTGTGCTTGAGATCCATGGTTAGTAAAACCATGTCATCAAACTGACAGCTTGACTGACAGATGAAATACCTATCTAATTTATAGATTGGCACACATTAATTGGATTCTCACTAGCAAGTGAAATGGAATCATTATTGTTCAAAGCTCTGTGGCAGTTCAATCAATTTTCTTCTGTTTGATGCCATTGTAGAGTGTTATAAATGTATTATGTGTTTTTGCTTTAAACTACATATTACACATCTGCTGTTTATTGTAATATATGTAATTGTTCTTACATATACCACAGAGATCAATACCTGTGGTATGTTAAATATAAGAGAATGTAGTGGCTGCAGTATTTGCAATGTATTTCCGACATACATATGATAGCTTAAATACTGTACATTTTAAGTTTTCAGTGCCCATGAAATGTTTCATATTAACTTTTCATATGGGATTTTTTTCTATGTACCATTATACTATATAAACACTGCAGCCAGATGATTCCACCAAATGTAGAGCTTAAAGAAAAGATTTTACAAATCCAGCACAGGTGTGTAGTTACAAGAATAATCACATGGCTTTGCATCAGAGGGTCCTCATCATAGACTGGTGGAGGTATGATGGGAATGTTAGTTTGTTTAGACTTAAGTCTGTTTAGTGTTTAGACTGATTGGAACTTAAGGCTGTGTCTCAAATGCCAGTCATCACTTGTTTATATCTAATCAATGCTCTCTCAACCAACAAAGCTCTCCTTTTTCTGCTCACAGCCTCTGGATCTGCCATAAACACTTATCTAAAGGCAGAATTACAAACAAGACAAACCAAAGCAAACAAAATGACAGAAAATGACAGAATTCCCAGTCCCTGCACTTGACCCAAACTTTCCTGTGAGCTGCTGATTGTCAGTGGACAATCTGTCCCCTGTATGCTGTCTGGCTGCTACTGTTCCCCACCTAGAGGATTTCTGGTCTAATCTGTCAGGTGCATGCCCAAGCATTTCTTTATCAACTTTATCAATAACAGTGCAGCATTGCCAGGGCAACAGGGAGAGGGGTGGCCAATAGCCAATCCCTTGCTCTGGAGCAGGCAGTAATTACTCAGCCTCTCCCACTAAAGCCTGGCACAGGGGCTGGAGCATGACTGACATCCACCTACTACAAACTAAAAACATATTTAGTTTGAGAAAGACTGTCATCTGCCAATACTGATAACTGACCATGGCTTTCTTGATTTCCATTTGCATATAGAGGGGACACCCCTGCTAACTGCTGAGTCTGGATCTCCTTTTAGAAAAACTAAATTAAACCACACTTTTATAATTATGATGATTAATTAATGATCATTTTAATTTTTGTATGCTTTTGTGACTTCAAATGCTTTTTATAAAAATGGAAAAACAGGCTGTGGACAAACCCATCAATACATGTTTAGATGAATTTCAATTTATTTTTTATTTTTTGCCGAAGCAACAACAAAGCAACAACATCAAAGATTCATCTATTTAAATATTCAAAATACCATCAACAGTATTTTTCCACTGGGGTTTTATACCATCTTTATACTATCATTCTAGTTCCACCTCTCTGGCTAAAGATGTCTGGTAACACTTTATATTAGGCTAAACATATTCACCATTAACTAGTTGCTAATTTGCACGCATTGGCTATTTATGAGTCTTTATAAAGCATGATCATGTTCTACGGCTTCTTACTGCTTACTTACTTAGTGGACTAGTAGCTGTAGAATATGATCATGCAGAGTAAGGGATTAATAAGTGCTTAATAATTACTAATAAAGAGCCAATATGCATGTGAATAAGTAACTGGTTAATGGTGAATAAGTGTAGACTAATATAAAGTGTTACCAAATGTTCTTAGCCGGCATCTTGACTTGTGATGAGATGGTTTATTTTGCTATAGGACTTGTCTCTCTGTCTTTCCCTGAATCTATCCATCTCTTTATTTAAAACTGTCTCTATTTCTGACATACAATGGCGGAATCAAAATATGATTTAAAAAACTAAACATCACTCAGTAAATCTGCCTTATGCTGTGAGTCTTTGTATGATCATTGCCTTCACACCTTACATCATTTTCATTACATCACGTTGACGTAATCACTGTGTTCAGTGGATACCTGCTCGCATTTTTCCTGTCAAGTTCAACTTTTCTGAACATGGAGACATGGATTTGTGCTTTCAACCAATAGCAACTGTCTTGATGTTTACCTTTGAGGAAACAGACAGTCCAAAATGGAGGAAGTTATCATAGCTCGTTAGTTTTTTTGCAATTGAAGCCAGTTAGCCCAGAAAGCTTTGTTTTTTCCTCTTCAAATTCATCACTGAATGAAATGATTTATAATCCTGAAAACAAAATGCCAGGAGGAATACACAGCACAGTACACAGAAAACGGAAAGAAGCTTGGAGAGCTGACTAGCATTATGTTCCCTGCTTGGTAGTATGCTAGGCATGTAGCCATTAGCCTGCCAGCTATGGTATTTTGGATGACCCTGATGAAGGCCACAAGCTTAAGTCCAGCTTTGACCCCAATTTTAATCCAGACAAAAACAATATGACTGCAGCATGTCATGCTTGGAGCTGAAACAACTTGATAATTGTTTTAACAGGCATCCCGCCTGAATGAGACATTAAAATAGACAGCTGTCATCTATGGAGGAGAATGTGATGTTGTGTGAAAGGAGCCTAATCACAGTGCTTCACTGCAACATACTGCATACAGACTCAACTTCCTTTTGCCTTTGCATCCCTCTTGTGACCTTTCACAGAGAAGATATGTGAAATATGTGAAGCGGGGAAAAATCTTTATCAAGTTGAATGTGTGTATTGACATGGAAATCTCATGGGATGGTAAAAGGAAAATCAACACTTGGGAGTGGATGTCATTTGAACTGTAAATTCTATGTATCATCTGACAGTCCTTTCAAATGCCATCACTTCCCACAAAACATGATGTAATTGTGTTTAAACACTTAAATAGTGTCTTTTCACAAGAACATTTTTTGCATATTAAGAGGATTTATACATGAATCACATGCAATACGACTAAAGAAAAAGTCCTTTCTGTCCATACCATTTTCAGTGCTGCTCTAGGTATTTATTTACTTTCTCTTGATCCAAAATGTAATCCCAAAAAGACAACAAATGTTTGATTGTTCATGAGCACAAAAAGAAAAGAGATTTTGACGCTTATCCTCTAGTATCTCATAGTGTTGCAGTAGTAGCCAAGCATGCATGTGAATAAATTAGCTCCCTCTATCCATGTTGTGAAAGACTGCCATAAATTGATTTACTGGTTTAGTCACATCCATGATGCATCACATACAAGGTCCTGTTCAGAGCATTGATGAAATCTGAGGAAATGTGTATTTAATTTATGACTCAATAACAGGGGACCCCTATTCATATTGGCTCTTTCTGATTTATTGCTTGCAGATGATTGGATTGGCTACAATGGGAGTACACTGAGCCAAATAAAGCATGAACACATGCTGTCATAATGACAAAAAGTATTATGCCAGTAACAAGATTTGTTTGTTTTTTTTCCCCCTTATAGTGAGCTGAGCACAATTAGAACACAGTTAGACTAGTAATTGATAAATAAGGGCCAATTTAATGCAGGTTGCCAGAGAAACTACTACTTCCACCTTGTTATA